>NC_092863.1:10909489-10925728 GCF_032062135.1 Pyxicephalus adspersus | reverse complement strand
TCCGCTTCTGTAAATTCTCCAACATATCACATTTCTTTTTTATTCTTTGTAATATTTCCATGGTAGTACATCTCCACTTCTGTACAATCCCTGTATTGGTTGAATGCTAATATATCGTCCTCCTATATGTTCTATATATTGAAGCCAGTGTAATGTGATGATAGTTCTGTGTATTGGTTTATGATAACTGCTTTTCCAGTATATTCCATGTAATGAATGCAAATCAATATGGTAAAATATCATATCTCCTGCATAATCCTTGTGTAGGTTCCAAGATAATATTCTGCCTTTCCTGTATAGTATTGATAGTAATGTAGATATTCTGTCTATTTTATACATTTCTTGTATAGGTTCTGTGGTACTGTATTGCCTTTCTTGTATGATTTGTAGATATATTCAATGGTAATCCCCATCCGTGTATAGGTTCTATGGTAATATATGACTCTTCCTATATATTATGTGTATTATTTCCAGTCCTCTATATTCCATTACAATGTGGTAGTATATTGCATTTTCTATATAATCACTATATATAAGTTCTTTGGTAACTGATCACTCTTCCTCTATGCTCCATCTATTGGTTCCATTATGTTGTATTTCCTGTGTATTATACATATAGGTTCCAAGGTAATGTTACCTTCCTTGTATAATCCATGTACCGATCCCGTGGTATATGTGGCAATATATCATCTTGTTTTGCTAATCTTTGTGTTGGTTTCTTTGATAACGAATCACTTTAAATGTTACTTTTCCTGTAAAAACCATAGGTTTAGGTATTGGTTTTATGGTAATGTATGACGTTTTCTGTATTGTATTGGTTCCATGACAATCTTTCTCTTCTCCTATATAATCTATGTAATTCCGTGTATGTTCATTGTATGGGTTCCAAGGTAATATATCGTCTTGTATAATCCTTGTAGTGGTAACATGATGATGTATCCCCTTGCCTCACTTTTGCTATATTCTGTGTATTTCCATGCATATACATTTTTTTTTTTTCCTGAATTTTCTATGTAATACATTCATGTATTGGTTCCATGCTGATATTACCTTTCCTTTATATTACTTGTATGTTCTATGGATCATCTCTATTGTATAATGTCCGTCCAATGAAAATATATTGGCTTTCCATCCATATTCTATGTATTGTAGGCATGTTATATGGCAATATATCACCTTTCATATCCAATCCATGTATTGGTTCCATGGTGTATCAGCCCTGCTGTGTATAGACATGTCCTTCTATGGGCTTTCCCTGTATATTCCATGTATTGGTTCTATGATAACATTGCCTTTCCTTTACATTCCTTGTATTGGAAATGGATCACTTGTTCTATATATTCCGTGTGTGGTCCATGGTACCATTGTATAATCCAGCGGTCCCCAACCTTTTTGGCCCCAGGGACTTCATTCAGTAATAATATATAGACTTCTGTGTATGTTCTTTGTTATAGGTTCCAAGGTAATATACCTCCTTTCCATTGTAATCCTTGCATTTGTTACATGATAATATATCGTCTTTTCAAATTTTTTTTGTATATTCTGTTTATCTGTTTGTTTTGGTTACTTTCCTGGATACTTCATGTATAAAATCCATGTTACTATTTAACTATTAATTTATTCGTTATCATCTTTATCTGTAAATTCTGTGTATTGGTTTAATGATACTATATGGCCTTTTATATTCCGTGTATAGGTTCCATAGCCATCACCCTTCTGTGTGATGTATATATTGGTTGAGTGGTAACCTGTTGTCTTTCCTGAATGTTCCTTGTCATGGTAATGTGGTGGTAACATCATTTTTTTTTCCTTTTTATTACTTGTATAGGTTCCATAGTAGGACATTCTCTTCTATATACTCCAAATAATAAATCCATGTCAATATCCCCTTTCCTGTATATTCCGTGTCCTGGGTTCATGAAAATTCATGTATAGTTTCCATGGCATATCACCTTTCTGTATAATCCGTATTTTGCTTTCATGTCTTGGATTCATGGTAATATACCATAGGGCGCTGAGAAGTTCCCGGCTTTGCCCCCTTCCAGATGAAATAGAAAAATAAGTGTGAGGGCATATGACAGTCCAATATCTTAGTATGTAACTGTGCAAATATCAGGTTTTTGTGATTCTTAAAACTGTTTTTTCTTTTAGTGAGAAGCTGTGATGGCAGAGGCACAAGCAAATTTTGCGTCGTTGGAGTTACGAGCCGTCATGCCGTTTTTTGTTTCTCCAGGGAAAGTCGGTACAAAGGACATTCACACTGAGATGTCACAAACACTGGGGGAGAAGTGTCCTTCCTACAGCACTGTCAAAACCTCAATATCTCGTTTCAAGACCGGGCATTTCACCGTTGAAGGTGAGCTCAAGTAGTGGGCGCCCCCCAACCTCCACTGACCCGGCAACCTGCGATGCTGTCCATGAGCTGATTATTAAGGACCGGCGAATATCCGCCAAAAAAAATAGCCCAGATAGTTGACATCTAACGGGAGCGTGTTGTGTTTATCACCACTATCCTAGACATGCGCAAGCTTTCAGCAAAGTGGGTGCCGAAATGTTTGAACAGTGATCAGAAGAAGGAACGAGTTGAAACATCCAAAGCCGTTTTGGCCTGTTTTGAAGCTGCATGGGACTTTTTGGTTTGTATAGTGACTGAGGATGAAAACTGGCTCCACATCTATGATCCTGAAACCAAGGAACAGTCAAAGGAATGGCGCCACAGCCGGTCCCCGCGGCCCGAAGAAGTTCCGAACCCAGAAATCGGCCAAAAATCTCATGGCGTCCGTTTTTTGGACAAAGACGGTATTCTGTTGGTGGATTACCTACCTCAGGGCTCTAGTATCCCCGAACAGTATTATGCTAACATCCTGGAGAAGGAAATTGGGACGAAATGCCACAAAGTTGCCCAAAGGGATCCTTTCTTTGTAGGACAATGCACTTGCGCACACGTCCAACGTTGTGGCTTCCAAATTTAACACCCTGGGTTTCCAATTGGTCCACCATCCCCCCCTACCATCCCCCCTACTCACCTGACCTGGTCCCTTTTGGACTATTATCTGTTCCTGAATTTGAAGAAACACCTGAAGGGGCAACGTTTTGGGGACATTTCTGATGTCAAAGATGCTGCCGAGAGCTGGTTTGCGACCCAACCAAAGGACTTTTATTTGAACGGTCTAGAAAAGCTGCAACTACGCTGTACCAAGTGCATCAGTCTCGGGGGAATATGTTGAATAAATGTGATATTTCATAACTCTGGCTCTCTTCTTTCTGGGCAAAGCCACAAACTTCTCGGCTGTATGTTTATTTATTGGTAGTATATTGTCTTTCCTACTATCTGTATGGAGTTTGTAGGTTCTCCCCGTGTTTGCGTGAGTGTCCTTCTGGTACTCCAGTTTGCTCCCACATTATAAAAACATCCAGTTAGGTAATTTGGTTTACCCCAAAATGATTATGGTAGGAACATTAGATTGTAAGCCCCTTTTGAGGGACGGCTAGGGATATGACCATGGACTTTGTAAAGCGCTGCATAGTACATTGGTGTTATATAAATACAAGTTAAATATCATATTTATCATAATATTGCCTTTCCTGTATATTCCTAGTATTGGGTCCTTGGTAATGGTTCACCTTTCCTGAACTGATTCCAAGATAGTAGCTCCTTTTTGTATATTCCGCAGTCCTCAAACCCAGCTGGGTGGCAAGAAATTGTAGGCGGGTGGTGGCCCCTGTATTGTGACCCAACTCATCAGTAACCACCCAAAAATAGCCGGGTGGTTACTGAAATGTGGTGGGCCCGGCTAAAAGGGGCTGGGGAGAACACTGATTCAGTATATTGGTTCTATGCCATGTGTGGGTTTTAAGATAATATATAGGTGTATATGTTTTTCATCACCTAACACCTGTATTGGTTCCATTATATTATATTCCTTTCCTCTAGATTATATTCCTGTGTGTGTATATGTGTGTGTGTGTGTGTATATATGTATATATATATATATATATATATGTGTGTGTGTGTATAATATCTGTATTGGTTTCCAAAAGATACTATATAGTCTAAAGATGCCATAAATTTAAATCGCCTTTCCTTTATTTGGGTTTTTTGGCACTATTTTGCCTTTCTTGTAAAACATATGATAATTTGTCTTTTCCTATATATATTCTGTGTATTGATTGCCGTTGTTTATTTGATCTACTCCGTGTACCAGTTCTATAGTAGTAGATCGCCTTTCTGATCTACTCCATGTATTTGTTCAATGGTGGTAGATCACCTTTCTCATGTATTCCGTGTACCGGTTCTGTGGTGGTAGATCGCCTTTCTCATGTACTCTGTATACCACTTCTATGGTGGTAGATCGCCTTTCCATCTATTGGTTCTATTGTAATATTTGCCCCTTTTATGTACTCTGTGTTCTGTAATCTGAGGATGAATTTTAGAATCCCCTGTAATCTTTCCTAATTTGTATTGCATTACTTTACTTCGAAACGTCTAAACTGCCACATGCAAGGATCAAAACCAGCAGACATGTAGCCATTAAGTTGTGTTGAAGAGCTCATATAGTCATAAGAGACATGCTGATAGGAGCAGAAATCAGATCAGTTCATCAGTTTTCATCTTTAATTTTAAAGTCTGATCAATGACAACTCTCTGGATTATTAGAAATCCTGTGACTAGTAAAGAAGCTGTGTGTCTGTGCTATTTTTTCACACTCCTTCATTTTTACCTAAACAACGACACAGAATGTTTATCTGGGGTTGTGTGAAAGACCTCCTTAGAACCAGATGGCTTTATATTCTGTCCTGATGCACAAAACCTTAGAACTGTACTGTTTTTTCCCCTTTCTTTTTTTAACAACCGTATACTTTCCAGGTCATTGATTTGTAATGAAGCTTCTGGGTCAGTATGACTGTCAGATATGTAACTATTACAGAGGACCATTGGTAGCAGCCTGGTTTTTCCTTTTCACACATGGGGAGCAGTAGAAACCTTTGTCAGTCTGGCTGGGGTGCAGTAATCCACATAACATATTAGTGTTCTAAAGTGTAATTGGTCCTGAATGAACTACAACCCGCCTTGCCAAGGAGCCTGCAGTACAGGTAATGATGGTGGTTTTTAAGATAACGTATGTCAGGTTCCCTGAAATCTGAAAATGTATTTCAAGGGTTCCTCATGGGTGGGAACGCCGAAAAAGTCTCCTCTAGAGGGAGGAGTGGCTCCCATGTATCTTATAGTTTTAGGGCAAAGGATAGGACATCCCTGTACAATTGCCTGTCCAGATGGGTCAGGTAGTTTTGTCTGTACAAGAACTGTACAAGACAAAACTTGAAGCTTTGCAATGTAAAATGTAGAAATATCATGTAAGCAGTA
Source organism: Pyxicephalus adspersus (assembly GCF_032062135.1). NCBI lineage: Eukaryota > Metazoa > Chordata > Amphibia > Anura > Pyxicephalidae > Pyxicephalus > Pyxicephalus adspersus. The sequence goes on along the minus strand of NC_092863.1, from coordinate 10,920,363 downwards.
ACTTAAAAAAAAAATATATACATTTTTGTCTGAAATTTCCAAAATAAAGCGGTTCTGGTATGTTATTTTGCCTAGACACTACGGAGTACAGGCTCATAAATGTATCTGCAGTATGAGATCCAAGGCACTGCTTTTTCCGGAGATATGGGTTTAGTGTGGATGTTAGTGCTGTGCTTTCCTATTTGTCTTCGCTTTATGTCAGAGTCTCCAGCAAAGCCCTGCTTCTAGCAAGATGTCCTGAGATACAGAAGATGACCTAGTAAGTACATAATGGGGACCACATACCATACTGGTGAACAGTCCTTGGTTCAGGAAGGAGGGCATAGCTGTGCATGGCACAAATGTGCCTAAATAGCAGGTTATTCCTTCAGCTAGTTGTTGTGTCGTGTAGAGACAAAATGGGTGTCTGGCACCTGTAGCTGATGAAGATGACCCTGCCCACCAGAAAGGTAACTATTCAATGTCTTTTTTATTGCCGGAAACATCTTGCTATATTTCTTGTAATCATAAACTTGTCATTATAAGCTCCAATTTGTTGCTGTGGGGCAGCACGGACTGTTATCTTATGTTCTTATTTCACACAGTTTTTAAAGGCCAGCTGTGTGTCAGTAGAAATGGTCAGCTTATGACCATTTATCCATGTTGTTGGCAGTGTTCTCCCCAGCCCCTTTTACCTGGGCGCACCGCCCAGCTATTTTTGGGTGGTTGCTGAAATCTTGGGTCACAATACAAAGACAACCACCCACGTACAGCTTCTTCCATCCCAGCCTAAACACATTTCTAGGGAGAATATGGTGTAGGTTCCAGTAACGCAGGGTCCTCTTATTCCTGTCTTCATGCAATGTTTAATAAAGCCGCCCCAGGCTGACACAATAGCGGCTTGTGCACTCACGGAATGAATCCCCCGGAGACTTGTTCATCTCCATGTCCAAACAATCAGCTCTCCTACAGCAAGTGTATATAAAGCGGCTTATTCCACATGGAATGTAAGAGCGAGATCATGAGATGCCATAGAATGATGGGAGAAGTGTTGTGGTTTCACAGACCATAAACTTCACACAAAGAGGATCTCTCTCTCTTGCGTGGTATTTTCTCCATGTAAGATTTAAGAATGTGTGCCTGTTTCTGGAAATTTTACTTTATAGAAAATGGGGTTGGTTGTTTTAATTTAGAACTTTGTTGTAAATGCATTTTTTCACACGTCTAATTTTATTCCTTAAGAAATGTGCCACTAATTTTGGGCAATTTACTGTGAGCGTATCTGCTTAAAATCATACACAGAGATTGCTTTTATTTGAAGTGTATGTAAAAGCAATTTTTATGTTTGTGGGTGGAATTGGGAAGGTTTGGATAAGGGGGATAAACATTTTGTTTACTTTGGGAAAATCTCCTTTTTTAATCTTTAGCACAGGAAGTGAGGGGAAATCTTACGAAGTAAACCAATCATATTTAGTAAATTCAAAAGGATAGAAAGCTGGAAATATTTGTACACCCCCCAATGACTAACCGTTCACGTCTTGTTTTTCAGCAATATTCTAATACTTGGGTAATCCTGCCAGGAGGATCCTTGTATAAGCACTTGCTGTTATGGGGTGACCACATTATGCCCTATGCCTGCTTTGGCATCTAATAACCCTGGCTTCTATTAGAATACACGCAGCTAATCGGTTGTTGGCAATCAAATGAATGAACTCCCGCATGCCTGCACAGGGAATTGCGCTGCAAATTAATTAGGTTTATAAATATTTGGACATTGACACCGTTTCAATAATTTTCATTTGGTACATCACTACATTTGAAGTGAACTAATGGTGATGCACTTAAGGTGCAGACTTTTGGCTTTTATTTATTGGGTTTACCAAACATGTATTAAAATTTGGGGGATTGAGTCATTTCTATACTCAATCTCCTCATTGAAGAGACTCAAATGTAATTGGACAAATAATATAGTTCAAAATAACTTCATTTTTAATACTTGGTGGAAAATCTTTTGCAGGCAATGAGTGCTTGAAGTCTTGAACCCAGGGACGTCACCAGACGCTGGGTTTTCCTCCTTGGTAATGCTTTGTCAGGTCTTTATTGCAGCGGCTTTCCGTTGCTGTTTGTGGCTCTTTCTGTCTGAAGTTTGGAATGCTTCTTTCTTTGCTTTAATAAACGTCTGGATTGCATTCGCTCCATGTTTAGGGTCACTGTCCATCTATATTGTGAAGTGCCGCCCAATCAACTTGACTGGATTTGAGCAGACCGTATGTCTCTTCCCATTTAATAATCCATCCGGCTCCTGCGGCCCTCCGTCACATTATTAAATACTAGTGACCCAGTACTACTGGCAGCCATGCATGCCCAAGCCCCCAAAAGCAAACACAAGTCTAAATAAAGTAGATCTGATTCTGCAAACTATGGGTGTGAATGTTGTTGGGTTGTTGTGTTGTTGGCTTTGACCAGCTACAAGGTACAGTCATGAGAAAAAAAACTAAACCACCTTTCAATTCCAAGGTTTTATGTATCCATACATAATAAAAAATCATCTGGTCCTTGGCAGGTTCTAAAATTATGAAACTGTAACCTCAAGTGTAACAAACACACACATTCTACTGTCATTTTTTTATTTAACAAAAATGAAGATAAAATGTAGAAGACGTGTGAAAAACAAAGTTATACCCTGTACTTCTATAGCTTGTAGGACCACTTTGAGCTGTAAGTGATCATTTGCTCTCTGATTTTTTTTTTTTTGTCTCTCGCATTATTGAGAGAGCCCACTCTTCTTACAACATTTCTTCAGTTTACTAAAGGATTCTCTTCAGGTCCCCTCACATCATTTCGATTGGGTTTAGGCCTGGACTTTGGCTGAGCCAATTCAACATCTTGGTTCCCTGTTCTGTGTATTCTGGCCAAACCTCTCCACTTTTATTCTAAAATTCTTATAAAAGGATCTTGGCTGCCCTTCACAAGAAAATTGCTTCAGTTCCTTGAGGTTTGTGGACATTTGTTTTACAGATCTGTAAAGATGCCACAACAGCGTTTGCCACAACCTTTTTACTGGGCCATTGCAACAACTTGATTCTTTTCTTTTTCAGCCATCCACCACTGTTGGTGTGAGGTGTTTGTGCTGATATGCTATGTTTGGTTTTCGTCAAATGTGGCATTATGGCAAAACCTCTCTACTATGGTTTCATCTGTCTAAAGGACATTGTTCTTGAAGTCCTATGGTGTGTTTAAATACAACTTTTCCATCTTAAGCTGCTGCGTTGAATGTTCTTTTTTTTCCCAGGGGTGCACATGACCCTGTCACCAGTTGTCCTTTCTTTTTACCACTTGAGTTACGGTCTCTATTGATGGCTGCAAAGTGTTGTAAAATTGCCAGTAGCCCAATTGAATGTCAGCTCTTCTGCCTAGAGCCGATGCTTGCATCCTGTGGTTTGTCGTGGAGGATACATACTAATGGCACCTAGACTTGTTTAGATCTGAGCATTCGCTATTCCTATACAACAAAAAAGAGCAATGCACAAATACTTGTGTGGGCGATTGAGAAATCCCTGTCGGAACCAATGGAATACGGAGACTGGATCAGAGAAATTTAATAGAAACAATCTGCATATGTGGCTTTCTTAGCAATGTGCTCCAAGTGTGTGTGTGCACAGAAGATGTTTGTGTATAATACTGTCATACTGATGTGAGTGGGAACAGCTGTTGTTTTCCTCATTTTCTGCTTCTACCAGCCAAATGCTTACTTTTCCCAGCATGCACATATATCCAGGTCCCTGTCTCATTCATAGTATTTGTATACAGTTCTGTTTTTCTTCCTATCTGCAAATCTGGAGGGGTGAGTTAAAATCTCAGGATGTTGTTATCCCAGTATTGTGTACAGATTGTAGGAATTTAATAGGAGAAACGGGAAACATATTTATGTGGCTTGTGTAACGTTTATTCCAGTGGGGTGCAGCCACCTTTAATTAGGCCCAGCAAAATGATAGTTGTTGCATTAATAAGAACTAGATGGGCATAACATAAGTCCATGACAAGTCTAACTGAACATTCTGTGTCCTGCATCTGCTGGATAGACGTGCATGGTGGCATGTGTCCTAGCAGGCAGGTGGCAGGATGCCATTGCAGTCACCGGAGCTTGGTTCCTTCAACCTTTCCTACTGTCCTTGGCAAATTCTCCCAACCTTAAAGATAGCTTTTTCTTTGGCATTTAATTCCTTAGACCTAATTTTACCTGCTAGTTACTAGGGGCTTGGACTCCCTAAAGTTTGGGCTAAACTCTACATAGATAGATACATACATACATACATACATACATACATGGCTAATCTTTGCCCACCCACAGAAGTCCTTTCCAGTAATCAGACACTTGGCTACTTACTGCAAAGGGATAGGTAGATTGGTATGTCTTTGTTTTAACCCTGGGAAGCTAATGTGCTGTCCTAATAAGGTGCCATGTGCTGTCCGCAAAGGTAGTGTCTGACACTGCGTTAAATGCTTCAGTCAAGAAAAAAAGTATACCCTCTTTCAATTATGAGGGTTTACATATCCGGACGTAAAGTGCTGGTTCTTAAACTATCGAACTTTAACCTCAAGTGGAAAACGCACAACAGCTGTCATTGTGTCACTCTTTAGCAAAAATGAAGCCAAAATGTGTGAAAAATTGAGTACACCGTATGATTCCAAAGCTTTAGCAATAATAACGTGAAGTATTTCTAATTCCTTTCATTCTCTCGCATCATTGTGAAGCAATTTTCTCACTTTTCTTTGCTGCAGTTCATTGGAGTTTGCAGGCATTTATTTATGCACAGCCATCTTAAGGTTCCTCCACAGCATTTAAATCATGTTAAGGTCTAAACCTTTTACTAGACCATTACAGACCTAGATCAGCCCTCCGCCATTGGTATGTGATGTTGTGCTGATATGCTGTGTTTTTGGCAACCATGGTGTTGTGCATTATGGTCAATCTCCACTTTGATCTCATCTGTCCAAAGGACAATGTTTCAAAAGTTTATTCAAATACAGCTTTACAAACCTAAGCCCTGCAGTCATGTCTTCTCTTGACAATCCTTCTAAACAGCCTTTTTTTCAGTCCTTTTCTAATTGAACTGTCATGAGCATGTAACTGAGACCTGTAGAGTCTGAGATGTAGCTCTTGGGTTTCTGCATTTCTCTAAACGGTCTGAATGAATTTGCTGGGATGTCCACTCTTGGGAAGATTGGCCACAGTCTTGAATGTTATCTCCAATAATCTTTCCCACTGTAGGATGGACTTCAAATTCTTTGACAATGGCCATATAATCCTTCCCAGATTACCGGAAAACCAGCATTTGCTTCTCTAAGATCATGGCTGATGTCTTTCATCCTTGACATTTTGTTAACGCACACCTAAATGCTCCAGTGCAGCAAACTGCGCAACTTTGACCTTTATAGAGGTGGTCGCACTTGCTAAAGATCAATTAGGGAAGTGCATTGGACTAGCACCCGTGGCTACTACTTAACCTCTTGATTCCTATGGAAGTGGTAAGGGTGTACTTAATTTTTCACACGCTGCTTCTGAATTTTGACTTGGCCTTTGTAAAATAGAGAATGACATAGTGTAATGCCATGTGTTTCTTTTTTTCTAAGGTTCTATTTACTTAATTTTAGGACCTACTAAGGACCAGATCTTTATGTCCTAACATACAAAACCCTATATTTTTAGGAAGGGGGGCGGGTACCTTTCCTCAGGACTGTAAATATACAGCTTTTGTTATTAAAACAACTGTCGTGAAGTTCCTGATTGATTTAGGACCCTATCATAATCTTCAATGAAAACCAAGAACTATCCATTTCAACACATGGCACAGGAATGACTTGCCTGGTCCCATCACCTTCCCTATGACATGTCACTCACCAATAACTGGAGTACACATAGACAGGGTATGGCTACCAAGTGTGCAGAAATTCAACCGATACTGAAAAAAGAGACTATTCTACTGATTAGGCCTTTTTTGAGGCTTTTTGTGACCGTCAGGAGCTTTTGTCTAAATGTCCATGACAGTCCTACAAGATCACCTACAAAGACATGGGTAAGCAGAATCGCCATTACTGCAGAACAAGGACATGACATTTGCATGTCTCCTGTTCTGCAATGGATAAAATGGCTCTGACAATATTTTTCGCTATAGGTATGCTTTTATATTGCTGAATTCTCTTCCCCTGGTGCAGTTGTTGATGCTATAATGTGAAGCAGGACCCAGGCTTCCCTCTTGCGTGTTTACATTTTAGCATAGTGTAAATGGATCCTGCCCCAAAGTGTCAAGGTAGATAAATGGAAATTGCAGCTTTTGATGTGTGAGAAGCTACCGGTAAGAATTTCGGCATCCTTTCCAAAAGCACACCGCTCACATCAGTGCAACAGCCAGGAGATTCTTGGACTGTATTTGTTTTCCAAACTGAGCCAATAAAAATGACACCTTGAATTTATTGTTTCATAAAGGAGTTCGATCGAGGATACATGCATCATGGAGCTGCCAAAAGAAGACAGGAACATGGCAACAGAGGGGCTGATTTATACAAAGCTGAAAACTGAAAGCAGGGAACAGTAGTATACAAGGCATTGAAAAACTTTTTTTTAAATACAAGTCAGTTTAAAGAATTTGTCAGGTCAAGTTTTGGAGCTGATCTACAAAACGGGAATTAAATGCTGACTAACCGCTTTGAACAAGGTGCTAGTGACCTTAACAACCCCCATCTTGTTAGCAGTGATTGGTTCTTCGAGACTCAGGTATGACCTCTTTCTCCATAGAGTACATTTGGCCCAAGATGGTGGGATGATGCACCCTTTGGGGCAGGGCCATGACACCCTTCAGTCATAGGAGATCCTCAATTTGTTGGGTTACATGACACAAGAGTCATATAATCTAGAGGTCTGAGGACATTTTGTGGATGGGATAGCTCCAGGTTGAAGGTATTTTACCTTTTGGCTGCTTTATATTTTAGGGACCTTCTGGGGGATAATATTTAATTTAGGGCAGAGTTGGGCTTCAATACCCACAAGTTCATAGCAATTGTACATTTCTCTTTGCCTGAGTGCACAAGGCCATTATATGTGGTTATTGTAGTTTATCACACTTTTTTCTTCTAAAATTTGAAGTAATTGCTGTACCTCTTTAAATATAGCACTTTCATTTTCCTAGGTCAGCCTGAAAGCAAAATGATTGTACAAATGTTTTTGCATACCTGCATGCAAAATAATTGTGGCTTCCTTATCTGCTTTTCCTAAAAGCTTGTCGTCTACCACATCAAAGCACACGGCAGAAATCTACATTCCCTTACTGGCAGATGTGACGATACAAATAGTGCGAGGCCTCCCTTACTTTACTTTTGTGTGTAGCCAAGATCAGATGATTAAGGGGAAATGTTACATTTTGAGATTATTTTGCTTACCTTAAATCATAACTTCGGGGAGTTACACATATTGCCATGGGGAATCTATTAGGTTTTCATCCACCCAGTTTATTGTACAGCTGTATATGGTGAATGCCCTTTGGATAGAAGGCCAGAAAGTTCACCCCTAAGGCCTGGCTCCCACCATGGTAAAAGACAATACTTGTTGGCGCATCTAATCCATCATTCCAAAATCTAAAAAAAAAAGGGGGGTTTTGTTCCTACCGCTTCTCCTTTAAACCAGTTAAAAATTTATGCCAATAAATGTAGAAAACGATATTATCCCAAAGTATGCAATTACAATCCAGGCTAGTCTCCTATCTCCTTCTATCCACATGCTTTGTGTCCGCACTTGAATGGATTGGCTCCTTGAGCTGTTTCTTCCTCCCACATTCTTGCTCTTCTGTACAGGGACTGTTAGAGGCTTATTTACTAGGCCATTCCGTGATAAATGATTGTTCGCAGAGCTTTGCTAATGTGTTTCCTATTTGCCTAGAGCTCAGCTTTAAGTGTGTTTTTAATACACTTCCTTGAAAATTTTTTCTTAAAAGAGAATGCATTAGTTTTGAGTCCACATTAAAACTTCATGAAATACTAAGCTGTTCAGGAGAACATTGTCTCTCATTTGTTTGCCGGATGTTCCAGTGATTAAAACAAATAATTACTTTCTGTAACATCATGTCCTGATGTGTCTTGGCCATCAAACCCTCTTCTGGATTTTGTTATGTAAACTAGCTGGGCCGCGTCTGCAAAAATGCAAATTCTCTGAGAACTGGAAAGGAATAGAGTGTACCTAGCGTGCAGCTGCCTTCTAGGCACAATCAAGATGTAAGTGGTCTGGTGACTTTCCTTTCTATAGAAATTAAATTGGGAGGTGGAGGGGTGTTGGGGAAAAATCCAAAATGGGACAATTTGTCTCTAAAAGGATTGCTAGTACTTCATTATGTTTGCCCCCTGTTGACCAAAATGAACCAATGGCCCCTCTCCACAGATTCCTTCTGGGTTCCTAGGCCCAGGTTTCTTTGCTTGGTTTCGCCCTCCAGAGGTTTCTAGGGGATCCTTGAGCGATTTGTACCTCTCAGGTCAATGAACTTTTTGGCTCCAAGGGTGACATTCTTCCCACTGGCCAGCAATGTAAGTGTCAGTCTTTCTATTGACCTCCACATTAATGTACTTTTAGTGGACATGGTAATTATAGCAGGAGTCCCCTGGCGACCAGATAGTTATTTCAACGGTTCCCCCATGTTAGAGGTCTCTAAACACTGCTGTACATGTCTGCAGTTTATTCAGATCTACATTAGTGATCCCTTCACGTTTAGCAGGATTTGTCCAGTGTGATGAATGTCTTTTGCACCAGTTCAGAATATCTGTTCTATGTCGGCACGGACCTCGTTAAAGGAGTTTCATTCTGTGCCCGCGACAGAGGCCGTGTCTTGAAAAGGCATTCTGCCTGTGGGTGAATTCTTTTCCGCCATTCTAAAAATATCTGAGGGCTGACTTGCTATCTGCGCTGATAAACTGCGTCACAAAGGACTCTTCTTAACCCTTCACAACCAGAATTTTCAGAAGAGTGGCTATCGGCAGCTTTTATTTATTTTGGATTATACCCATCTGAATTTGAGGATGCGGTTTAAAATATTTTGGACTTTGTTCACATGGATGTCCATGGTGGTTTCTAACCCAGCAGCTTTGAAGCTAAAGGAATGCTGAGTAGGTGGTGTTGTCCAAATGTAGCATGGGAGAAAATAGAAAAGATGGTTTAAAGCAACCTTTCACCCATTTTAACATGAGGGAAACCTTGAAATACTTTTTAGTTCTTTGGGGAACTCCATCTATAATTCATATATCCAAATTTCACCGTATATTAGTGTGGTTGGTGGGAAACATGTCGCCATTCCACATAGCCAAGAACACTATTGGTGTTTCTTAAATTCACCAAAGAACCCCTAGTATCCTTTTGGAGGAACCCTGGTCTAGAGAATAAACATGAGTGACAGAATGCCTACTATCAAATTCAAGCTCCTGTGCTTTGCCTTTCAATCCCTCCACAGTACCACTTACCTTTCTGACCTGGTAAAAAAAAAAAATACTCCCCTAGCTGCTCTCATTGCTCCTGCAATGACCTACTACTGACTTCCCCACTCATAATCTTATCACGTGCATGGCTCCAAGATTTTTGTAGAGCTGCCCCCACTCTCTGGAATTGTCTTTCTTGTCCCATTTTTTTTTTTTTCAAAGTTGCGTACCCGTCTTCTGTCTTTTGAAATCATCACTACTTCTACCACTACATATCCAACCTCCTATTGTGTGTTACTTCTCCCTGCCTCTTCGGGGCAGGGTCCTATCCTCCTCTGTCACTGTCTGTATCTGTGCCATTTGCAACCCTTATTTAATGTACAGCGCTGTGTAATACGTTGCCGCTATATAAATCCTGTTTAAATGGTTTAATGCACTGGACACGTTTATCAAGTCCACCATGCACCCCTACAGAGAAGAAAACGGCAGTGGTGACTCTCGCTCAACCTCCTCCCTCTATTTAGCCAAACGGTGCGGTTTACACGGAGCTCGTTCATCTGTCCCTGAAATCTATCGTGAAAGATCGTTTCTAGCGACATTTGTCTGAGGTCTATCTGATATCTGTATAGGGCTAACAATAGGAAGTTGCTTCCCGACCATGTGACATGACCACAATATAAGAATCGCAAGAGATATGTTATTAGACAAACCTCTCCAGGCTCCAGCTATAGCAGTATTACAATGTAAAAAGTGAGGCAATTGATCATGCACATAATGACCTCTGGTCACAAAGGCTTGATAAGTTTACTCATTTGGTCACATTAACTTAAGAATCTTTTGTATACTAGTAAACTTTTCTTGACTGCTATGGTTCTAATTTTCTAGATTTCCCTAGGCTGTGGTCCTTTAAAAAAAATAAATGCTTTATGAGAGAAGGCAGATGAGTGTTTACAGGCCCCTGACTCAGCGGGTGAGTTCTTCCACTTTGATTCCTCATCATTTGGTGGCAGAACCTTTTATTTGAATGGATTTAATAAGTGACCAAACTGGTTGACGCCCTATAATAATGATGCATAAGCACTGTGAGCCATTGAATCTACTTTATAGAAGCATTAAAATGACAAGCACATTGATGTCTCTGCTTGATCTATGATGGCTTGCTATTAACCGAAGCACATTGCATTCGCATTAAAAGCAACTCATTCAGTAAACTGCTAATGCAGCTCCAGTATGTTATAGATAACTGGGCTCTCATTTTACCTTATTGACTACTCAACGCCAAGCAAATACAGAGATGGAATTATACAGAAGTGCTTTAACATTTGTGAACCCTTTTTCCCAAATGTTTTGTATTTTTATATGAATGTGACCTAAGTCATCTAATTTTCAAACAATGCCTAAAAGTAGATGAAGAAAACATAGTTAAACAAAAATATTATATT
>NC_092863.1:10900505-10909434 GCF_032062135.1 Pyxicephalus adspersus | reverse complement strand
ATATTTGTGTGTGGGGGGGAAAAAAAGAATGTTGCCCTCATTATTTGGTGTGACCCCCTCCCCCCCTTGTGTAGCAATAACTGTTGATCAGTCCTGCACTTTGACTTTTAGCCCATTCCTCCATACAGAACCGCTTCAGCTCTTGGATGTTGGTGGGTTATCTCACATTAAACTTTTTGCTTTAGCTCTTCCCACAACATATCAATTGGATTAAGGTCGGGACTTTGACTTGGCCATTTCAGAACATTCACTTTATTCGTCTTTACCCAGTCCTTGGTAGAACAACTCTTGTGTGTATAGAATCATTGTCTGCTGCATCACTGCGGTCTTTTGAGCTTCACTTCTAGGACAGGTGTCTGGACATTTCTTCCAGAATTCTTTTGTATGATTCAGAAAACATTGTTTCATCCATGATGGCAAGCTGCTCAGGCCCAAACTAGGACATTCCACCGCCATGTTTCACAGATGGAATAGGGTTCTTTTACTGGAATGAAGTGTTCTCAGTATTCTTCAGTATTTAGGGGGGAGAGCGGTGGTTTCCTTCTTGCTACCCTGCCATACACACAATTGGCGTTCAGTGTTCTCTTGATGGTGGACTCGTGAACATCAATATTTGCCATGTGCATGTGATACCGGTCTTCAGATACTTAGAAGTTAACCTGGGTTCTTTTGTTAGCTCTCCAACTATTACGCTTGTTGCAGTTTGAGATTTCTTTGACCACTTCGGGCCAAAGTAACAAGGGTCTTGAATTTTCTCCATTTGTACACAGTCTGACTGTTTGGTGGTCTTGTAAACCTTTTCCAGCTTTATGGGCATCAGTAAACCTTTTTTTTTTTTTTTTTTTTTTTTTTTTTTTTTTTTTTTCTCTCTGAGTTCCACCACACCTTCTTTGTTCCAGCTCTGACAGACAGATGTGCTGTATGATGTGTGATCAGGCTTTGGTGGATAGTTCTTTAATAAAATGGTGTCTCTCACTCAATCACACCTAAACACCATTGCATGAAAACACCAGATTCTGATTTCACCTTCAAATTGTATGATAATGCCAAGGATTCACTTAATTTTGCCACACGTGGATAGTTAAATAAATATTATATTTGGTTGTGTGATAAAAATGTTTTGTTTAGGTTTTCTTTATCTACGTTTAGGACTTGTTTGAAGTTAGATGATGTTTTAGGTCACATTCAAATCATAATATAGAAAATTAGAAAGGGTTCAGAAACTTTCATGCACTTCTGTATTACTTGTGGGTCTTCTCCTTCCCTGCAGACTGCAGACCAATGAGGTCTCTTGTTTGGCTTTTCTCCTCCTATCAGCATGTTTTATTACTGAACGCAAAGCTGTATTGATGATTTTGTCTCTGGCTGACTTATAATTAGGCACTCCATTTACCTGTAAACGCTTCCCTTCTACAGATCTCCAAAAAGCACTGAGACTTTTGCTGGGTGCCGCCATCTTGGAAATGATGTCGGCAGCTCAATGTCGTGCTCTTATGTAGGGTTTCTTAACCAGGTTTTTTGGGTAGTGAGCAACTTGTGTCTCTCAGTTCATTTACCACTGACATCAATGGTCTTTTTGGCTATCTAGGGGTGACATTCCTCCAACGGGACAGCAATGTAAGAGGTATTCTTCCAATTGATTATCATTCTAATGTACTTTGAGCTGTGAATCCTAATATTGTCAGGGTTCCCTACACCTGAAAGTTACTTTAAGGGTTTCCCATGTTTGAAAGCCTGTTGTATAGTATTGCCCATCCTTGCTCCCTCAGCAGCTATATAGGGAGGTGAGAGAAGGGCAGTGAAGCTAGGCCAGCACAGACAGTAAGACACTCCATAAGAGGGGACAACTAGGAGAGGGCTGTGCTAGGCGCTTAAAAAAACAAAAAAAAAACAAAATGCCTGCATTTTTTTTTTTTTTTTTTTTGAAGTGGATGACTGGGTCTATTAAAGTGTTATATGGGTGCTGTAGTGTAGCTGTTAAGCACCCAGTCTCCGTGTCAGCAGCGGCTTGCCAAAAACAAAATACACGACATAAACCTGTCCTGTGAGTGATGTCTCTGTGTATTATTGCGCCTAGCTGTAGGAAGAATGATTGATTGTTTGGTGGTCTGATTTTGTGTTTCTCCTCTAAACTCTGTATTTTATTTCCGTCCAGACCGTCATGCTAGGTATCTGTGTAGGGAATGCCATGTCTAATCGGCAGCCAAAGTGAATATTTCATCCAGCGGGCCTCTAACAAGCGGCTCATCTGAAAACACTCCAGTCCGGCCTATAAAAATAGAAGGGTTTAATTCCCAATTAAAATGCTCCTTTATCCCCAGATGTGTAGCCAGAAGCTTTCCCATGCAAATGCTTTCCTGGAGAATACTCATTCTGCACAGGAACCCTCACCGGATAAAAAAAACACGTTGATGCCATTGGCCTCATCATCAAACAAATTGCTCTTCCAAGTAGTTATCCCGCCATCCTCCGATAATGCACTCCAAACATTGAGAGACTCTGATACGGGCAAGGGGAATAAGTCTTCCGTTGGGTACTTTTAATCATAATGCCCAGTATAGCTAAGTACCGATGTTTATATTGCAGATTACTGCGTGGATACATAATTTATTAAATGTGCATTTTATTTAATATACAGGCGATGTAAGTAGTCAAATTTCCTCTGTATTGGAAGAAGCAGCCACTGCAATGCTCATGTGCTATCAAACCTGTTGATAGGAGGAGAGAACAAGATTGCCGTGTCTTCCGATCCTCCTTACTTGCTTTGCTGCAAGCTGGGGGTGAGAGAAGACCTGAGCCAGGTAACCAAACTCCAGCAGAAATATTTGGTCTTTTGCCCTGCCTAACAAGGTATAAATCTCGGAAGAGCAGAATACAAAATCCTTTAACGGGTACGACCAGTGCCTTGTATTTATTCTGTTGACTTAGCTGTTTGTTTAAAGTTCAGTTTTAATTTAAATGAGCACTGATTCATGTTCTGTTAGGAAGCCATAAAGAGCCCTGTGTTTTGGGCATGCCAGCACTCTGCATGGCTGTGTAATATGTTGGCGTGATATAAATACATGTTGATGATAATAATAATGGTGTCAGTCCAGTCATTTTCACTCACATGTCATTATTGGTTATTTGGAGATGAATAGCTGTGCTTTAATTGGAAACTAAGTATGTAATGTCAGCATTATAGTAAATCTGCAATTACAAAAGTAGGATGAACCCTCCACTTATTTCAAATAACTTGTACCCCAGCTAACTTCATATTTTAATTCCCAAGCCCTGTACAGTCCCAGGGGGTAGAGGTGCACCATAAAGTAGAGTTTTAGGGGAGACAATCACAGGTCTGCATTAGTAAGAGTGTATTTATCCATCAGAAAGTGAGGTAGAGGGTGAGAAGTTTTTGTATTAAAGTGACAGCATTACATTCATTCTTCCTTTACCTTGTACATCCCAGCAGGTGAATACATGAGGTTTTTAATGTATTTGTGACTTTGGGAACGCAGGCAGCTTTTACCTTGACAACTTAGGCCAGCTGCATTTTGTTGTGCGTACACATGACGGCTCTCACAGATCCAAAGCAGAGGCATACTCTGTATACAAGTGACACTCTGAAAAATTATCTCTAATGCGTACAAGGAGATAAAAATAGAGACTTGGAGAGCTGTGCTTATGAACACAATCCTGCTGGTCTGCACAATGTCCTGGTAAGCCAAGAAGCTTGTACAGCTAACCAGTTACCGGTATCTACGGGAGGACCAGGGTGCTGTATTTCAGGGCTAGAGAAACATAAAAGAATCCGTAAATGGCGGTCACTGGAGGTAGTCCAAGTAAAATGTAAAGATCTGCTAGATTCTAATAAATGTACAGAATGTAATGTGTGTATTGGAAGTAACCGATTGTGATGGGAGACTCCTTGGTTAGATGAAAGGCATGGCAGGAGTGTTCATCATTTGTTCCAAGAAAGGTCTGAAGAGCAGACAACTGTGCCCTAAACTGAACTTTGTGCCGTTTAGCCATTCACTCCAATGCTTTGCTGACTTTTAAATGTTTCATTCTACGGAGCGGTTGCCCTTGGAGAATTCTAGGTTTTTTCCACAACAGGGTGGAAGTTATCATTCAGCAGAATGTGTATGCGGAGGTGTCGTCGGCGGTCCACTTACTTTTATCCACCATGCCTGCCAGTGACCCCTCTCCCGTTACTCCTAGGGGAATTCTCCCAGCTGTCTCCGACTTCCTCCTGGTTGCGTCTGTGGGAAGCAGGTGGATTAGCGCTGACAGAGTTCATCACATTAACGTATGTCGCATGGAAAATTCTCTGTGCCAAAATACAACCCTGAAAATCTACACTTGGAAACAATACCGCTGCTGGGGATTTTAAATGGGACTCTAGCAAAAAATCTTATTTTTAACTGCTGGTCTTTTTTTGCATTATTCTCTGAATTCCTCACCCCATCTCCTTGGCCTTGTTGGTTACACTTTGTGGACTCATGGTGCAATATCTATATGGTGATTTATGGACAGCGGGGATCTTCAGTAGAAGGTAGTTTAGAATGTTCAGTTTATTCCATATCCCTGGCCTATTCAGGAGGTTTTTGGGGTCATTGAGGGCAGTGAAAATCGTTCAAAACCAACAGAACATATTGGGCTGGAATTCTGGAGTGACTGGCGATGAGAATTTGCCACTTTGGGTGGCCATCAGGGGCTGTTATCAGTTGCCTGTCAAAGATCTGAAAGTAGGGGAGTACCACCCAGATGGTTTCTGGCTACCAGGGGGGTTATCTACGTTTTGGGACTAAAGAGCAGGACTACGCCACCAGGACTGTTGCTGATTATCAGGATGATTGTGTTGGAATAACTGAAAGCAGGACCACATGTTGAAGATTGTCAGTGGCTATCTGCATGTCAGAGCTTAGTGCCACCAGGCTTGTCACTGGACATCTGTGAACCCTAGCACAATGTCAGTTTTTGGAAAATGAAAGGTGCATGGGTATACAGCATTCCGAGCCTGTTTTGGTTTTTGCTTGGACCTCCAATTATTCTAACCCCAGGCCTCCACCAGGATTGTCACTGGATATCTGCGATCTCTAGCAAAATGTTTTTTTTTTTTTTTTTTTTTGGAAAATGAAAGGTACAATGGTGCATGGGGGATACATCATTCTGAGCCTTAGGGGCTTGCGGTATTCTAACCGAGTAAGCCCAGTGTGAATTTTGCTCTGACCTCCAATTATTCTAACCCAGGATTGTCAGGATGGTCAGCTATGTGCCAGAAAAAACGTAAACCGGACCGTACCTCCAGGATTATCCATGGTTGTCAGTAGACGTAAACAATTGGACAGTACCTCCAGACTTTTATTGATGTCTCATGGTTTGCAGCTGTTGGAGGACAACAAAACCCAGCTTGCACTTCGCATGTACAACCAGAGGGCTGCAGGATGCCTGACAATAGTCTGCATTTTACCGCCCTGCCTTCTGTTCTTGTGATGTATTGTAGGGAATGAAAAGCAAGCTATATAATCCCCTCATCACACACAAGGCAGGTTCCTGGAAATGTGTCCAGAGAGGTGACTATAGCATGTGAACAAAGCAGAGAAGGAATCCTTTGTGCTGTGTAAGTGGCTGGGTGACATCACTGGCTTTGGTATTGGATTACAAGAGATGAAGGAACCACCCACTGCAGCCAGAACCCAGCATTACAAGGCTGGCTGCTGGATCTGGTGCACAGTGGCCCTGATTCCCACACATACACTCTGCAAAAGTTCACTTGGTGACAGTGCCAGCTCCAGGGGTGAGTACAAAGGCTACCGGGCTCTGTGTGATTTTTCTGCAGATGCTATCCTTAGTTATCTGTGTGTTCAGCTTTTGGAGTTCATGAACTTTATGTGAGGTTCTGTAGACTTTGCTGGCAGTGACAAAACCTCTGCAGCCCATAAGATGGGCAATGCTCTGCCACACAGGAGCAGGGTTGGCATGTGATCAACCTCAGCGATCAGTCAGATGTCAGCCACCCTTTTCCTGCTGGAAGCTGATTTCTGATTGGCTGACTGTGAAGGCTCCAATGTACATAAAGGGGTTACTTATAAAAGGGGGGAGACTCGTGTGAATAGCCTTAGGATACAGATGGCATTTCAGGAAATCTTATTTCCAGGCTCTGACATATGTGTGAAACTAGGTGGATAGCTGAGCTGCTGCACAAACTAGATTGTACGTAGCGAATAAACGTTTATGCTTGGACTTCAGCTGTGGTTGGAGAATCAAAGCCTATTCTTGATTTATAGTATTTGACTACCTGGCATGGTGGGCTTTGTGGTTGGGCACCTTTGGAATCTATATCGTCCTCTGGTATGTGGCTCACTGGATGCCCCCATTTTTGGGGTTTTGGACCTGGAGAGATCTTTATTTGGCTTTTTGTGGTTTGCATGTTATGCTGAGACTTGTCATTGACTTTTGATCATTGATGCTGGGATTTCTAGTTCCCTGACCTGTCCTTTAAGCCAAGCATGCAGAAAGCAGTGAACATACCGAAAAGACTGGCAGCCAATAAGCTTCCACCGCTCATAAGGATGGTTACTGATTGGTTGCTAGGAGTTACCGCACTTTCACCTAGTCCACACACTGCCTGAACATTTTTCTATTCTATTCTATTCTATTTCTATTGTCTATTGTGTTTGGCCCTCTGACAAGGAATTGAAGGATTTGTTCAAGAGCCAAGTTACAAATATCTGATCATCAAGCTGCACTGCTGGATCGGCAATGGATTTGTAAAATCCCATTAGAATACTGATATTGGCGTTTGCTGAGCATGTGTCATCTCACATTTTGTGTGGTGGATTTTTTTTTTTTTTTTTTTTTTAGTTTTCTTAATTGTACATCATCATGCCTGAAAGATTTATTCTTAGTAGTAACCTCAAAGCTTTGCAGATCAACAAACATTTGCCACATTATATTAAATTCCTAGTTTTATTCCTATTTTATTTCTGTTTTTTTTTCATCCTTGTAGTAACTTCTGTCTGCATGCACTCTAGTGATGGCAGCATGGCAGCTTTATGGATGGTGATCAGTCGTCCATGTCTGTGTAATGTCAGTGTTATAACAAAAATCGGACAGTTTTAAACCTTCTGTTCACTACACAAAACTGAAACTGGTTGGTGCCAGGCATTAATGCCATCACGGCCATCATCCGGATAAAAGTAGACCGTCTTGTGAAAAAGAAAGTTCACCCTCTTTCAATTCTAAGTATTGTGTCGGGAGATAATATAACGTCATGTGGTCCTTAATAGGTTCTAAAATTATTTCCCTCTAAAATAAAATGTGTAAAACACTCAACAGGTTCCACTGTGACAAAATGAAGCCAAAATGGAGAAGCCATGTGTAAAAAAAAAAAAAAAAAAAACACATCCCATGATGCCTTAGCTTGTAGAAACATCGGTAATGGCCGAAGTAATTTTCCTGTACGACTTTATCAGTCTATAACATCGTTGTGGAGATATTTTGGCGCATTCTTCTTTACAACGTTGCTTCAGTTTATTGAAGGAATCTCTTACGGTCCTGCTAAAGCATTTCATTTGGATTGTGGTCTGGACTTTGGGTCATCTCAACACCTTGATTCTTCTTCTTTTTCAGCCGTTGTGTTGTAGACTTGCTGGTGTGCTTGGAGTTATTGTTGCAAGGATGGCCTCGCATAGAATACTTCATGCACAGAGTTTACGAACAACCTAATGACTGGAAGGTGCCCAGGTTTTCTGACCGCACAACCGGCCCAATTAATCACCCCTCCGT
Organism: Pyxicephalus adspersus; assembly: GCF_032062135.1. NCBI lineage: Eukaryota > Metazoa > Chordata > Amphibia > Anura > Pyxicephalidae > Pyxicephalus > Pyxicephalus adspersus. The sequence goes on along the minus strand of NC_092863.1, from coordinate 10,901,664 downwards.
TACCATGCTTGGTGTGTTTTTGCTATTTTTTGGCTATGTGCATTTTGTCCAAACATCTGGACATTGGTCTTGTCTGTCCAAAGGACATTGTTCCAGAAGTCTTGTGGTTTGTTTAGATGCAACTCTGCAAACCTAAGTCCTGCTGCCATGTTTTTTTTCCGAGAGAAGGGACTTTCTCTTGGCAATCTTTACAAACAAGCCAAACTAGGTCAGTTTTTAATGTTATTTAACATGCTGGGGTCTGTAGAGCCTGAGATGAAGCTGTTGGGTTTTTAGGGACTCCTTTGAGCATTGCACAGATCGTGATCGTGGGGTGGATTTGTTGAGACATGACTCGTGGGAAGATTGACAATGTTTTCGACTTGTGAATATTGTTTCTCCCTGTACAATAATAGGCTTTAGATTGTTTGGACATCAGCTTATTCTTCAGAATAACGGGCAGCAACAATTGCTTCATTAAGATTGTTGCTGATTTCTTTCCTCCTTGGCGTTGTGTTAACACACACCCTAATGCTCCAGACTAGCAAAGTGCCAAAACATCAGAAGGGATCTTACTTTCTGAATATCAATGAATCAAGTGCATTTCATTAGTAGCACCTTGCTGCTACTTTGTCCCATAATTCCTATGGAAGTGATTGGGGTGTACTTAACTTTTCACACACAGCTTTTGCATTTGACCTAGTCTTTGTTAATAAATAAATAATGACACAGTATATGATGTCATGTGGTGTTGTCTATCAAAGGTTGTATTTACTAATTTTAAGATTTGCTTGGAGCCAGATTATCTTTTTTACTGGTTCCTGATATGCAACACTTAAGGATATAATTCAATTTATACTTCCTTTTTTTCGTGACTATAAAACAGCAGTTCTGAAAGATGATAGCATTGCACTAACTGGAGCTTTTTCTCGTGGTTAATGTACATGTCTGCAGATTCAAAAAGAAAAAAGTATAAACATGAAGAAAGTTCCACCAAAAGTGCTGTAGTAACTTTTTAGCCCTGAAAGAGAATATTGAAATTGGCCACGGCCCGCTGGTGAATGTAACAGGACAACTACCATACTCGCTTATTAGAGTGACAGCAGCTCAGTATAGTGTGCTTTGCCCTGTCCATGTATCTGGGTGAATGGTGGTAGCTCAGTATAGTGTGCTTTGCCCT
>NC_092863.1:10900252-10900347 GCF_032062135.1 Pyxicephalus adspersus | reverse complement strand
ATGTATCTGGGTGAATGATGGTAGCTCGGTGTAGTCCTTACGCTTTGCCCTGTCCATGTATCTGGGTGAATGATGGTAGCTCGGTGTAGTCCTTA
>NC_092863.1:10830740-10900121 GCF_032062135.1 Pyxicephalus adspersus | reverse complement strand
TCGTGTAGTCCTTATGCTTCGCCCTGTCCATGTATCTGGGTGAATGATGGTAGCAAGGTATAGTCTTTATGATTTGCCCTGTCCATGTATCTGGGTGAATGATGGTAGCTCGTGTAGTCCTTATGCTTTGTCCTATCCAGGTATCGGGGCGAATGACGGTAGCTCACTGTAGTCCTTACGCTATTCACATGTCAGGGTGAATGACAATAGCTCAGTGATTTACAAGGAGCTGAGTTTTCATTGTAGCCATCCCCAATTTCCCTTTTGCACAGACCCCACCTGCTGGCATCCGTTGGGGGGTGAGCTGTCCGGGCTGTAAAAGGAAGTAATTATGGTGCATATAAATGGCGTCACCTTGGGTCACATATGTTACTGGGAAGGTTTACAGCTCTATATGCTGAAAGGAAACCTGCCGAGAGAAATGCACCATCTGGTGTCCGGCAGCCATGGTAATCCAGTGGCCTCAGAGTCCCTAACCTAAAGGTAGGGTTTGGGGCAGTGGACTGGAGAAGGAGAGCAGGGTAATGGCAGGCAAGGGTGCTTTCTACATTGTAGGGCTATCTTCATTTTCATACTACAGACCTAAAATCTTCACATACACTACACAAATCTATGAATATTCAACCTCTTATGAGAAGGGTATGTTCTGCCATTGATTCCTTTTGGAAATGCTCTAGAAGTCTGAAACCATTGTATGTTACAATATAATAAACCCATGGAGCAGCTGAAAGACTGAAGGTGTCTCCATAAGTCAAGTAATGTTACCAAAGTTTGTAGGCCCATCCACAATCCTGACACTTCCTTACCAAGCCGGCTGCAGGGAAAGTTGAATCAGGATTGATGTTCCCAGTCCCCGATTTCTCCTCCATAGGCACAACATGCAAATGTCCTTAGTTTGCATTTATGATCCACTGCCAAATGAAGTTTTGCATACATTTTAAAAATTCCTATAACATTCTAACTAACGCCCAGCTACCCCTGAAACATCATTTTCATTTTAAAGCCTTGTACCTTTTCTAGAATGGACGTGTGTTGTGTTGTTTTGTCACTCACTGTACTTACTGATATCTGTAAGCTGAATTCTCCTGTAAAGTTTGTGGATTTGGGTCTGAGCCATAAAAAACCTCCAGGAAGAGCTCTGTCCTCACCCCTCCATAATGTCATCGGCCATGTAATAATAACATTTTGTGGCTGCACAGCGTTCACTTGCTGATCTTTCTCCACATTACAATGACGAGAGGCATTAGTCAGGACAATAACAAGGCTTACCTCAGCAGCTGGAATAATAAATCTGCCTGGAATTGTGTGTCAGCAATTTATATGTCCCCATCAGATGCTCATATTGTGGTCAGGTAACACATAATCTGCACGTTTTACCTCCTTTACAAATTTTTTATTCCGTTTCTGGACAAAGTGTGTAATTATGAAGTACTATGCAAGCATGGAAGGGCTTCTTCAGAAAGGAATCGTCACAAATTTTTGTTAGCCCTTGTGGTTAACTGGGGCCTAGCTGGCGCCCCCGGGTTTCCTTGTGGGCCTCTGTAGAGAACAGGCCCAAATTTTGCTAGCCCATGGTTACCTGGGGTCTAGTTGGACCTTCTGTTATTCCAATGAGTCTATGTAGGCAACAGATCTACGTTGGATCACCCCTTGCACTGTAAAATGCTGGCACCTTGTCGGGTTTTTTTGGCTCCTGAGAATGCCTGTAGCTCCAGAGTCCGATTATTGAGGTTTTCTTGCCGGTCCTTGTGCTAAAGTACTCCGATTTGTAACACGTGATCATTCTTGGGCTACGTACACACGTGCAATAATTGTTAGTAAACAAACGCTTAACGACCGATCAACAATTGTGCACAATTCTGTACATGATGTAACGATACGATCGTTCAAATATAATCCACCAATAATGTACACACATTGGATACGATTGTTTGAACGATGCAGGAAGTGACGTGTACCGCAGAAACATCCACGATCACTGAATGGCTTACACACAATAGATAGCAAACGATCGTCGCCCAATCGGATCCACCGGGCCGGTCGTTTTCCAGCGACATTGCTCGTTCATCAGGCATCGTTGGTTGTTGTGCACTTTTTTTGTTAACTATTATCGGACAAATGGTCGTTAGTCATTTGTTTCCAATGATAATTATTGCACGTGTGTACGTAGCCTTAGACAAAGGTCATCGGAAAAATTGATCTATGCAGCATGATTACATGGGGGGGGTGTTCTGTTCTCATACATGTCTTGTTTCTTAAGATAATTGGATAACGATACACAATATGCATGTGCATTTCCTGTGCATGGGAGGATAGGATATCTGGAACAATGACTTTATTCCAAAAAACTCTCCTCTCAATCACAAGCCCTTGGTCCTCTCCTGGGTTCAGGATGTTGCCCATCTTGTTCATAAATTTCCAGCAGGCAGCTATGCCAGGATCGCACACTGACCGTGATTTTTACATGCTCGCTGATTTAAATGTTCCATGTAAAGTCCAGGAAGCACACATGGAGAGCTTTTTGTTATCCGTCCTGTATTTATGTATGTTTAGTACATGTTTACATTGGAGTGCAAATTGGCAAATTAGTTTAGATACCCTTGCTATTTTGGTAGCAACTGCATTTTATTTTTATTTTTTTTGGCGCCAGACAGAGCTACTTTCTTCTCTTTCAGATAACATTGGGACACGGTCCCCTTATCTTTTATTACAAGTGGCTGAGCTATTCTGAGAGCAGAACATGTGCTGTTCAAGGAGCACTGACCTCTGACAATCATCGCTGTATAAGCAATGCAATGAATGTGGCTTCTGGAGGATCCTTCTAGTAGACAGAGCTGGCATGTTTTCTGTGTTCACATGAGTTATCTCTGGGCGCTCCAGGTACTCCCAAAGACCTGCAGACTTGGCTCCCTTGGAAATCATTCTTGGTATGTATGGAAATATAAGGAGCCAACCAAATGCCAAAAGCTTTGGCCTTTTGCACATGGAGGGTATTAACATGCTATCATAACTTTGTTCTAAGTTTTAGTTGATGTCTTTTAAATATTTGACGTATTTGGAAGGTGGTGCAGCTTTAAAGAACGGATAGAAATATATGAATGATAAAGTGGTGCTTCTGGAGGTCTTAAAACACTATTTGGGAATCAAATTGCTTTTCTAGATGGATTGCAATTACGTTGAAATTATTTACAGAGACACTTTATCATGTAGGCTGACTGTGCTGTCCTTTATACAAATAGCCACTAGAGGGAGCATCTATAAAGCTGTGAATAAAAGGTAACAATAAAAGAAGGTAAAGTGATAATAAAAATTACATACAAAGCAAACCTGGAAAATACCCAGTGGTCTCATTCTGCAGGTTGGCACTGAAGAAGTTAAAACCAAGTCACCCCTCTACACAGAGCAGCTGCTTTTTAGCAAGGCATGATGGGAGGTTACAGATTAGTTTCCTGCAACAGATGTTTCCACCACAAAGATAATTGTTGTAACACTTTTTGGCATGGAGCAGTTGTGGAACAGCTGAACAATGTTTCAGGGGAACAGTCTGAGGATATTCTGTGGTTGTGTATGCTGGCCTGTGATCATAGGGGTATCTGGCAGCTTCACTTAGTGTTCAGTGCTGCCACCTGTCCACATTTTTCAGGGAATGACACTCGGGGGTAGAATAATTAGTTTCATCATTTTATCTGATGACTTACCCCATCTTTTACCTTTACTCATAAGAAATCTTAATCTGAATAGTCCTGCTGTTTGTTCTTCTTACAACCCTGCACGGAGTTAATTTTTAAGGAATCTTGTCTGTTGGTAGAAATAGGTTCTTGCACCTTAGTGCTGTATGCTGGGAGAGAAGGCCGTGTGTGTGACCAGATTCTGGACGGGGCGGTCAGACACTCCATAGCTGCTGTATCATCACAGTAATGGTAAAACTAACAAAGTGCAGGCTGTTGTTGCACTGTCTAGCTGTCTGCATATCCATTTCTGTGACGTCCATTGAGCTTTAAATAAACAACTATTAGGTTTCCATTCAGGGTTCTTCCTAGGCCCTTTTAGCTGGGCGCACCACCCGGCACTTTTCAGCACCCACCCGGCTGTTTTTGGGTGGTTACTAAAGAGTTTGGTCACAATAGAGGGCCTACAATTTCTTCCCACCCGGCTTAAAAACATTTCTGGGTTGAGCACTGCCATTTATCAGCTTTTCTATGGAGATTGTAAATCTCATGCCTGCACTTATCTGTTTTACTTTCTCTTTTATAGTGCTGCTTGTTCCCTATCTGCCATTATGTGGTAGTTACTAAAACAAGTTACTAAGACAAGATCTCTAACCACAACATACAGAATTACAAGTCCCTGGAGGGATCTTATAAATCATGGCAACCAGCAAGAAAGCCAGTTTTGGCAATAGAATGGGCACATGGCTAAGAGGCCCTGCCTTGCTAGCTGTGCCATGGAAGATGCTGATGTTTGTTTGTTTGTTTGTTTTGGTTCAGCCTTCCCTTAGTTTTGCACAGCAATGAAATTACTTATTATGATTTACAGTAAGTGTACTTGATGAGTCTCATGACATCAGAAGATGCAACAAATCGGAGACCGACACCTTTTCTTCTAGCCCTTACTGCCCCTTGGTCCACCCCTTTTCATTGGTCCACCCCTTCTTATTCATTGAATTTTATTTCTTTATGTAACTATTAATGAGGATTTAAATCGGGGCAAGATAGAACCAGGGAGGGCAAAATTTAGGCAGATTCAACCAACCTTTCGTTTCCACTACTTTAGTTCTTGCCTATGTGAGAATGATACAAGGGCCACCTGTGCATGTGCTGTATGTGGAGTTTGCTGCTTATGTACTGAATGCACATGTGCGTTTTACTGCAGGACCCAATGCTGTAAGCGTAGATTGATATTTAATAGCCGCATGGGAATAAAGTCAGCGGCCAGTGATGGCCATCAACATGGCGCCTTAGATAAGGCTGGGGGAAAAGTTCCCAGGAATTCAAGTCATTAATGGTCTACTTGGAATGACGAGCATGTCTTTTATATAGGGCTTATTTAAACTTTTTTTTCTTTTTTCTTTTTTTTTTTTTTTTTTTATGAAGGGAAGTTCCTCTTTAAACAATTTTGTGTTTAACATGTTTTAAATTCCTTTGCTGTAGACTCATGGGCATGATTCAAATTTCAAGGGAAAATTTATATTTTGTATGTATATATTTTTTTTTCTTCTAAAGGGTCATTTAGAGGAGAAGTTTGAACACTTTGGAAACTCTTTACATATCATTTGTCTTTAAGGAACAATACCAAGTGATAGGGAGTGTTAATCAGTAAGCTGATAATTTTGTGAGAAAATGCACATTCCAAGTGTTATTTCAGCCAAAAGGTCAGTAATAAGTTTAGGGGGCCACAGTGAAGTGCTATGGAGTCATTAAGTAGACATGTCCACCCCAAGGGCCCATTGACCCATTCTTTGTGAATGACACTGCAGCACACCATGGTAGAAGACATGGTAGCACACTAGTTTATGAATACTCTTCTTCCTATTATAAAAGCATGTCCATAATATGCAAACACATTGGATATTCAAGGGATAGAAATAATAGATTGAAAACGTTGGTCATCGGCAGCACAGTTTACGCAAAGCAAAGCATGTTGCATCCTTAGCGGGTTTTTTTTTTTTGTTTTTTTTTTTTTGTTTGTTTTTGAGACGTGATCAGCTGCAATTTCCCCCAAATGTATTGCATGCATTTACTAAAGTAATATTTCTGCACATGTAAATAAACATGAGAAGCGTGCTCCCTTATAGCAGCAGTATATCTTGGCTTGGAGGCAGCATGGCGGATATATTGGCTCTTACAAGGGAACATGGAGTCTAGCAGCAATGTGTATCTGGGGACGGTTTTATATCATTGGTGACCACACTGGAAGGATGTGTTTTGTAAGTCCTTCCATATACGGTTCAGTTCTCTTATCACGTGGGTTGTCATTTCCCTTCTGGTTAGAACAGCTAAATCCATCTCACCCCCCCTCCACAGTTCATTCTAATCGCCAGCCTCCAAATATATGTTGTAGATTATTTGTTTTTGTTTAGATAATTTTGTGTAAATCATTGAAAGAAGTGTGTTCTCTGCTGCCCACACTGTCTTACCTGACCACATTTATTACGGGTGGGCTGTTTAGGTAGGCCATTGCATTGCTTTAACTGTTGATGAATTTTGCTGAAATGGCAGAATAATAGAAGCTGCTGTGATTTTGAGAATGAGTTACTTTGCTTTATGCTTATATATAGTTGAGGATTTCTGTCTCTCTTTGGGCCTGTTAGGAGAACCTGCATGGACACGGTATAGGTTTGCTTTATATGCCTCTATCTCTGCATCCCCTGTGATGCCGGTGTCCATAGATGAGGCTGTACTAGCAGGAAATGGGCTACACCGCCATTAAATGGACACTAGGAATTGGTGAAACCCCATTATGTCATTCACATCTATAACCGATTCTGACTTTTTGTGGTTCTCAGAGTACAGATTTTATAGCTGTGGTTTTGGCTGGAGATGTGAGCAATGAGTGCTTTTTGATTGTGAAGACTCTGATTTTATGAAGTCACATTGTGGTTACACTCATATGCTGTGCCCATATTAAACAGAAACCAGTATTCTGCCCGTCTGAAGGTATACCACTGCCACTCCTATCCTGACAATATTATTTGTAATGGAAAATGTTTACGTATCGTCTTGTATTTTTAAATTGGATGGGTTATCTACATAACCTGCATAATACAAAAACTTTAATTCATCCATCAGCTTCTTTTAACCCTTTGGGAGTCCAGCAGGGAGTTTTCCCCTCCTGTATGTATCTCTGTTCTTTTACAGGATTACATTGAGGTTGGCACACTTGCTGCTGGGTTCCTAATCATTTCTTTACATTTTGAGAATCCAATATGGCAGGGTCACACCATAATCAGTATTTGATGGCTGCAATGATAGCTAGAGACTGCATACATCTTCCCAGGAGTTTTAAAAGTGTACTAAAACTTGTAGAAATCCTAGCTTCACACCTAGGTGAGGCTCCTATAGGAAGTAATACTTCTTTGTGACTAAGATAGCCTCCACTCTTCTGGGAAGGTTTCCACAAGTTTTTAAAATGGATGTAGTAATGTTTGCCAATAGGCCATAAAATCATTTATGAAGTAAAATACTGAAGTTGGTTGAGAAGGCCTGGCTCTTGTTGTTTCCATTCATACAAAAGCGGTTTATTTGGGCTGAAGTCGAGATCTCTGCTGGCCACTTGAGTACCTACTCACTACTCTTCATGGATCTAGCTTTGTACACTGATATGCTAGAAAAGGATTAAAAGTGCAGAATTGTCCTAAGTATTTGCAGGGTGTAGTGTTAACTGGAAACACTTGAACTATATGGCTGGGCGTCCACCCCTCCAATCTTCTCACATAGCAGGTGGGTGTAGTGATGGGTCATTGTGTTATGGAATGTTCAGTACTTTGGTTTTATGTATCAAGACATTATAAAAAATCATCTGGTACTTGGTAGGTTAAAGTGTTTAAATTGCATCCACCATTATTTAACAAACCTGGAACCAAAATGCGGAAATCATGTGGAAAAAAAAACATGGTTTGTATAATAATTATTTTATGTATGACTTTATCATTTGCATTGTTGTAGAGGAAATTTGACCCACTCTATAACATCGCCCCGGTTCTATGAGGTTTGTAGGCATTCCTGCATCACAGCACAGCATTTGGGTCATGTTGAGGTCTGGACTATGACCGGACAACATCCTGATTCTTTTTAAGCCATTCTGTTGTAGCATTGCTGTTGTGTTTTTGGAATCTTTGTCCTGTTGCGTGGTCTAAGTTTAGCCAAGCTTTAACTGTCACACAGATGACCTCCATTTGAATACTTTCATGGTCAACTCAATGACTGCAAGGTTTCCAGGTCCTGTGGCTGTAAAACAAGCCCAGATCATCACCCCTCCACCCTCCACCACCGTGCTTGGCAGTTGGTATGAGGGGTTTTGTCAGACATCATGGTGAGTATTATGGACAGACATCTCCACTTTGCTCTCGTCTGTCCAAAGTACATGATTCCTGAAGTCTTGTTTCTTTAAAAGCAACTTTGCAAAGCTAACCTATGCTGCCATGTTCATTTTAGAGAGAGAGAAGAGGATACACTTTCGGCAGTGTAGCTGGGTGACCCAGCAAACCTGGATTGGATTTCTATTTATCAGTCCCTGGACCTGATCCTTTCCAGGTTTGCTGGTTCACCCAGGTTCACTGATAAAAGTGGAATTGAAAGGGTGTACTTCCTTGTTCACGTAACTGTATCTTCTCTCACCACGGTGGTTTGTGTAACAATCAATGTCTGCTATCACATCTTAAAGGGTTTGCTATAGGTGGCACTTAAAAGCACACTCTGGAGAAAATATATTGTAAAGTTCATGTCATTGTATAATATATAACAAGACTGTGCAGTAATTCTTCTCTCTTCTTATGGCAGGCTGCTGTTGACACTGCTACAAATGACAGAAGACTTCCTAAAGACAGATAATTTATATAGTAAGGTAAGTCATTTGTCTTGTTGGTAATACAATATATTTCAAATGTAAGGTATATATATCCCCAGGTGGATAGATCTGCTCTGCTTTGTATGAAGCAATGGTGTGCTGCATGCAGATTCATTTCAAGCCAACGTTAAGTCACTGGAATAGAGCATCGGTCAGATATTATTATATATATATTTTTTTTTTACTTTTTATTGAAGGATGATAAATAACAATAAAATGCGTAGAAAAATTTACATGGAATAAACAGAAACAAATAAAAAAAAAAAATAGGCATATGAAAGTATACTCCTATAATATGGAAGGAGGAAAAAATGGTTACACAATCTCGTTGACAATATCAGAAAGTTTCCATTCACATATCATCTATGACCACAGGGCGGTCATTCTAACATGTGCAAAGCATAGCAGGAGGTATGTTCAAAGGTAGACCTAATCTGATATTTTATTGATGGGGAGACTGGGTCTCTATATAGTATTCCCATATTTCCCAAAAATTCCCCACCTTAGTTTCCTTATCCAGAGATGCCTCAATCCAGGCTATTCTGAAAACCTATCCCAATTTTTCAGATGCAGATATTGTTTTATCAACTTTACATTCGATCTTGGTATGAACCCTAAAGGGCTCTGCTATAACCTCTTGGGTCGAGTGCTGTCAGATCATCTGCACTGGCCAGGGTAGAAATGTATTGAACTTGATTGGCTTCAGCAGAGTTTGGGGTGATATTAGGGGTCTAGCAGGTCCCTGATGTGTTCCAAAAACCAAACCATCACATGCACTGTGCAGTCACATTGAGGGTTTCTTGACCCCCTTTTGATTTCAGTAAAGGTGCAAATGAAGTTTTAATTTGTTTGTTTTTTATTCATCTTTAAACTAAACAAAACTGTTAAAAGCCCCTACACACACTTACATGCACACATATAAATTGAGTGCCCGGCATTCAGAAACTGTGACTATCCCACACACATTCAGTATTGTTTCAAATGCCAATATGAGTGGCTCCTGTAACCTCAGAGGTTAGGTTGGCTCCAAGCCTTAAATGGCTGATTACATAGAATAGGAGGTATTGCTTAGCTTTGTCATTTCTTCATAGGACACCCGAATATAAGAAAACATGAGCTAAAAGTACAATGCCCCAGTCTTCTTCAGGTCCTTCTCACTTAACGTATTTGTATTCCACTTTTATTGTGCAAAATGTTCCTGGTAGTCTGTGATTTTTACTGCAGTAGAAGGTTGCCATGTTTGAAGACATAAGAGGTTGGATGCAACACTGTAGATAATAACACCTGGCATTTTTGTATTGTTTGTAGAATGTGATATAAGCTAGAATTCCCCTTTAAAGGCTTCCTGACTACTATTCCGGTTTCAGCATCCTTAGGAACACCACTGACAAATCCGGACAGACGGAGGCCCTCTTTCATCCCACGTGGCTGCAAAGACTCCTTTGGCTGAAGCCGTGTGCGGTAATAAGTGGACTGGCACTGGGTGCCGGCAGCTGGCAGCACTACACTCATCCTTAGCCCCTCCGTGCGCTAATGTGTGAATTGTGAGTGACGTGTGCAAAGTCTTCAGGGATTTCCCCCTGTGCAGCTGCTGTGTGCCGTGAGTCACTGGAATTACATCTTAATAAGTCAATCCTACCTTCACCACAAACCTGTTTTACTGCCTAATCTCCTTATTGTAGGAGCGCGTAAACCTTTCTAGAAGCCGAGCCAGGCTCCGCACAATACACTAAGCTTTCCGGTGTGCTATGTACATACATGCGGCAGGTGTCCCATTGTACCAATACCTCCAGATTGAGAGGGGAACAAACGAACCTCTTCTTGAAAATTACTCACAGGGTTCTTGTTGGGTAATGTGCAATACAGCTGAAATGGTACATTTTAGTGTAAGTGGAGTCCGGTGGATTACACATGGACTCCAGTAGTGTGAGAACTTTGTGATTCTACTTAATCTATTACTCTCTCATTATCATAAAATGATTTTTTTTTCTTTGTTTTCGATAGACTGGATTAGTCATATAGTTTGTCAAATTTTAAAATTCCATCGGTGACGTCTTTGGTTAAATATACTCTTACATTCTGTCCTGATGACGCTAGGAGGAATGGATGCGGGTATCGCCGAGACAGATGTTCTAATTGAACTTTCAGATGAATCCAGTGGCCTCTTAGACCAATTAGTACTTTGTGGTTTTCTTTTTAGCTGCCTCCTATTGCTGCTAGACTGGCCCATGCCTCTCTCCCTACATTAGTGTGGATGTCTCTATTATTTCTGATTGGCTGGTGTCACCTTAAGTTTTATCAAAGTTATAGGTAGTGGCAGTGTAACAGAGTGGGAAGAGTGCCTTAGACTACACCATTTATTGATAAACTCAATTTATACCCCTCTGAGAAAAAGGCTTAGCAGACCACAACCCATCTACCTCCACTTAGTGTTTCTCCACGTTGTTACATTAGGTAACCCTTGAAACAACTTTCAGGTTATGCTAATTTCTCAAGGAACCCCTAGCAAACTCTGGAGGAGCCCTGGTTAAGAAACCTAGAGATAAAACATTGCATTTGAGTCGACTGACCCTTTTGTGCCAGGCAGATTTTCAGTAGATCACTATTCTAAAATCCGTTCACACAATTTCTCTAGTAACTTTGAACTTCTCGAAGCAGTACTGAACTATGAAGGTGTTAATTGGCTGCTGCACTTACTGGCGTAAAATAATTGTTTTTTTTTTCTTGGTCAACTGATTTGAATAATTTTACGTTTGAAACAAAAATCTATTGAAAACTAGGGCCTTTCTTAATCCTTTTATCAACTTGAATAATGTCACGTCTGATAGTGTCATTTTGATAATGTTTGCCTAGCATACGTTACCTTGTCACCATTACCATGCACTTTGTAATGTAGAGGGCATAAACCCCGCTTGGTTATAGTGTGCTAGTCTGTAGAAATCAAAGTGAATCCTTTCTGGTTTTTAGTTCTCTCTACTCTCTCCAAATATAAAGATTTTCCAGCATTTTATTAGCGGTTCTATTGGAAGAATACAGTTAAATGTTTGCATGAGACATAACTGCTTTGGCAGTGGCGGTATCTGTGGCAGCCAAATCCCTTGGCAGGATCATGAGGGTTTAGGAAACGTAGTGACACGTACAGTTCAGTCTGTCTAATATTCGTAGCTCAGGAACATCACTCATTCCTATGTAGTGGACTAGATAACTGGAGCCAAAGGATTTCTAATTAGTCTATCCAACCTGAGTTCTAATAGACAGCCAGTCTAGTGAATTGGTTTTCTGCTGCTGCCTTCAGGTTATTGGACGGTCAGGAAGACCTAAAAACAAACTTCTTGGTAATCAGAAGTACAAAAGTACACCCCTTTAAATTCCAAGGTTTTACATATTGGGACTTCAAAATTTTTACAAAAATGAAGTCAAAATGGAGAAGCCATGTGTGAAATAAATGTGTTGATTCAGTAGCTATGAAGAACCACCTTTAACTTAAGTTTTCATTCTTTTGTCTCTTTCTGATTCTCACATCATTAAGGATGAATATTGGCCTATTCTTCTTTACAACAATGCTTCTGTTCACTGAGGTTTATGGGCATTCTTTTATGCACCGATCTCTTACAGTCCCGCCACAGCATTTCCATCGGATTGAAGTCTGGACCTTGACTGGACCATTGCAACCCTTGTTTTCTTTTTTTTTTTTTTTTTTTTTTCCATTCTGTTAAAGATTTGCTGATGTTCTTGGGGTATTTTTTTCTGTTGTATGACCCAAATTCAGCCAATCTCTAGAATACTTTGGTTCATGGTCAACTGTAAGGTGTCCATGTCCTGTGGCTGCATTACAAGCCCAAATCCTCACCCCTTCACCACTTTGATTGACCGCTGGCTGGTGTTTGTGCTGATTTTCTGTGCTTGGTTTTTACCAAATGTGGCACCGTGCATTAAAGCCAAACATCTCCACTTTGGTCTCGTCTTTCCAAGGGGCATTGTTCCAGATCTCCTCTGGCTTGTTCAGATTCAACTTTGCAAACCTAGGAGATGCTGCCACATTCTTGTCAACTCTTCCAAACAAGCCAGAATTGTTTAGTCTTTTTCCTTTTAGTAATGTCATTAACTTTTACATGCTGAGGACCTTGTTTTACTGTACAATGTACGGTTTGACCTTGGGGTGAATTCTTGTCCATTCTGGAAAGATTGACCACAGCCCTGAATGTTTGCCTCTTGTGATTAATCTTTTCACTCTAGAGTTTTGGGCTTTTAATAGCTTTCTAACCCTTCTGAGACCGATGGGCAACAATGATTGATTTTCTGGGATCATTGCTGAGGTCTTCCCTCCTTGGCATTATGTTAACACACACTTTAATGATCCAGACCAATACCATCAAAACTTCAGCTTTCTGTAGAGATGGTCTCACTGATCAATAAATCAAGCGCATTTGAATAGCAGCACTTGGCTGCTACTTACCTCTTATTTAAAAGGTAAAGCTAATTTTTCACACATGGCTTCTGCATTTTCTCTTATTACAGACTGTCTTGATTTTAAGACCTGCTAAGGACCAGATTTTTTAAAAACTTCTGATGCACAAAACCTTGGAATTGAAAGAGGGTTTACTATAGTGTTCTGATGACTATATGTGACTGGGCTTCAGCTTTAAATTCTTTTTGTCGGGTGGAGGTTTTACAACTTGGATTTTGTTTTTGTTTTTTATTCATGCGAGTTTAAATGTTTTGTGCTATCAGTAAAAAGTTGCACAGTTAGTTTCTACATGGCAGTAACCTGTTGAGCTTTATTTGACTCTATTTGTTGACTTTCCCCTGCTAAGCATAATATTTTCCTGTGGCTGTGTAGTTGTTTCAGGAGTCGGGTACCTTGCAAGGATTACTTACTTACTCCCCTCTGCCCAGAGCCAGCAAGCAGATCTCTACCACTTCACTAGACATTATTTCATCTTGCTGTAGATGAGTCAGAATGTGCCCGAGACTTACCAAGCAGAGCTGTTTCCTAGCAGAAAACAAATAATTTTCACATGAACCTCTGCTGACATAACTGATGAATGGCTAAAAACCCCACTGGAATGTGCCAGCAACTTTCGATACTGCATCAGGAAGTTGACAGCCAAATTCCCCAAAATCTCCATTAGTCAAATTCTAAAGTGAGTGACGTACTTTGCAGCAACAGCACATGTCGCTCCGACATCGAGGGGCCCATATAAGGACCGTTTAGTGTTTTATGATTGCAGAAAGCAAGAATATTGCTGAATTGGTAAGGTACCACAGTCTCTTTTCTAATCCCATCCTTTATATTGACTGCTAATTTGAACGGTCTCACTGAAATTACAAGCTTAGTGTAGCTGTAGCCAAAACATTTTAAAAGGAGTAGAGAATGTTTCACATAATTTTTCCATGGTCTAAATCCAATTTAATTAACCCCCATTTTTTCCTATATGTTTTTACAGTTGGTATTACTTTAGTTGATACTAAAGTTTGGAAAATCTACTTAGCAGGCAGCTCCTCACTGCATCAGGGACATTCTATTCCATACAGATATATCTGATTCGCACCATTGTGACATGTCCAGTCCAGATGGTCAAAGACATGGACTTGTTAAAAGATCAGGTGGAAACTTTGGTGCCAGCGATGGAACAAGGAAAGTTGTGTTTAGTTCCATTTTATTGATATTTGTATGAACTCTTTAAGGTTCATTTAGTCAATGTTGCATCAATGGAACTCTACAGGAAAATATTTCTGGGCTTCCTTATTAGAAATTCACTGTACTATTTATTAATTTTTTTTTAATTTTTTTGCAGTCTACCACAATAAAGAAAAAAAACAAGCCTCTTCTTTGGCACTAATAGTAAATAAGTAAACATGAGCAGTAATAATAATCTCCAGTATTGTAGTCATTGGCAGTTGTAATAAATAACCCCCACATTAGTGTCATTGGCAGTATTATTATTTCCCCCGCTTTACTATATCTCCGTTGGACAGTGATAGTGTTATTTAAACTCCCACAACACACAGCGTAGGTGCAGTTTAAACCCCCCCACCCCCCAGTACACACAATACCACCAGGCTGCATGTCGGGTCCAAGGCTATAGAATCATATGAATGACAACTTAGTCTGCTGAGGTCACATCTGCAATGGTGGCTCCCAGCAGAAGTTTCAGGGCTTTTGGATGCCTGGAAGGGACACCTTTTTATAGGTATATGTATAAAATGTGACAATATGAATATATAATTTTATGAAAAGATTTATTGTACTGATTTGGTCTGGTAACAGTCAATCACGTCTGTGTAGTACTACCAGCTAGATGTAGGATGTGTATTGGGTGGTACCACCATGACATGTAAATCTTCCTCGGATCATTTAAGTGTCTGTAAATGATGAGCTGTGGGAGTGAAGCTTGCATGGATGTGCTTATTATGGATTTAAAGTGCAATTAAGCTGTTCTTCTTTTGTTTTCTTCCGCTCTCCGTTCCTGTGCAAGCAGAATGAGTTCTTGGTTTATTTCTACCCAATGGCACTATTGCTCGAATCTCGTAAAAGCTTTTCCGTGTCTGTGGCTGGAAAAGGTTTAAAAGGTGTTAATGGACAATAGCGGAAGACTGGCCAGAGTGAGGAAAAAAATCATTTCGGGCATCAATCACCAAATGACGTCAGCCAATGTATTATTAAATGGCCATACAAAATTTTACATGGGGGATTACTGAAATCTTGATTTAGGATCAGAGAATGCTTTGTCCATGTCAATCATTTGGAACATGGTGACAATGAAGGAGCACAGAGACCTCCAATGCAGACTACAGCCATTTCAACACATGATTCTTGCCATTAGACCCCCACCCTGAGAAATTCCAGAGATAAAACCAGATCTTAATTTTAAAGAAAGACATTTGCTCATGATGATGAAAAATGAAATGTCATACGGTTACAAGTATTTGAAATATGGACACACAGATTCTGATTCTAAAGCTTGGATATATTGGAAATGAAATAATGTTATAAAAAAAAATGTATCGAAAAAAAAATCTCTATTGCTTTTCCTTTTTTTTAAAAATGTGCCCCAGTATCATACACATGAACAGCGGAGGCCTTTTTAACGCACATATCCAGAGGCACATAGCGGGAATATTTTGTGCTGCCGAGGTCACAGTCGGGTTAAAGTGCTGGCTGTTGTTATGGATATTGTCCCATTAGGGAAATTCTAATTATAGACGATCCATGCTCGCTAGGCTCAGCACAGCAGCGTCTTGAGTCACTGAGTTATGTAAATACCCCGTATACCAATACTGAATGGTAATGAGAGCAAGGAGGGGAGATTTCCTCTGCAGGCCTATGAAGGGCAATTTGCACTGAATATTGGAATTGTTAGATGTTCCTTGCATCTCGTGTGTGTGATTTGTTTAATGCAGGAAAAATGTCAGGAGGGGTATTGGGGAACTACATATCTAGATGTTAGATTGTGGAATCAAACCATCAAAAGTCATCACTTGTATGAAAAATATTTCTACAAACTGGCATTTTGGGAATGGCTGATTCCTTTTTCGGGGAATACGTATCTTATCTCCCAGTAAGAAGTTCACTTGATGCAATGAATTGTAGGTGCATTAATATTAATAATGATAAACAGTATTTATATAGCGCCAACATATTACGCAGCATTGTACATTAAATAAGGATTGCAAATGACAGATGAATACAGACCGTGACACAGGAGAAGAGGATCCTGCCTCGAAGAGCTTACAATCTAGGAGTGTTTGTTTTGCATTGAAGTAATTTAAATTGTGTTCTTATCCATCCATTTTTTGAGTAACTTGGTTGATTTTACACATCGGGCATTAATACGAATTAATACATACCTGTAAAGGTGTTAAGAAGGTTGTCACTAAAAAGCAGAGGCTAGAAGATGCTTACTGGTACTTGCAGCTCATGTATTTGCTTACAGTGCGACCTTAAACTTAATAGAATGTGTTGCTACTCTAGGAGGGGTCCCCAGCCCACTGGCTCCTTGTGCCTTTGTTTTGTTTGTGCAGGCCCAGCTCCTCCACCCCATATCTCATGTAGTAGCTGGGGGGAATACTCTGGGTATCGCTTGAGTGACAGCCCTGAGTCTCCCACCATCATATCCAAGAAGGTGACCCCTGCATCTTGGGGCCTTTGACTGTCCACACAATGGATTCTGCACAAATATTGAACACAAGAATAGTTATTTTTTTGCAATAAACAGTCTCTTTAGGTAGGGCATTTACTTCTAAGGGCTATTATTGTGAGAGGTGATTATAGGAAGTGCTGTCCAGTCTGGCGGGATCGGGGCTGTGATCCCCAGGTCTCGTCTCCCCTATATGTCCTTGCAGTACATTGCCATACTGAAGCTGTACGAGTCCAGTATTCTAGCACTGAAAAGCGCCTGGTACAAACATTCAGAGGCGATTATGTGCATGTGTTGGCCGGGCACACTTCAGAATGCTAATTCCGTCCTATTGATTGCTCTCCTGCTGGAAGGGGCTTTTGATGCAGTCAGCTGTGCAAGCAGCCGCTCGGCACAATGAGCGCACAGCAAGAATGCAGAATGACTGCAGAGGAGATGGGATAAAGACAAGCATGTCATGTGAAGTGTGGAAGTCACTAACACTTATGTCGGACGTGTTCTCCTTCTTCGTGTATGTCCTTTGTGTCCCCACATATTCTGAGTGGGATATAGATTGGCTGTATGTGAAAGGATGATGGGGTTAATCCAGATCCTTGGTATGTCGCACTCTTCTAGCATTACAATACAATGTGGCTGGATTCCGGTCAAAAATAGTACCAGACCCCCACTGCCATTCTCCAGCGAAGTATTCAGCGGTTTATTGCCAGTCTTCCTGTTAATTCCAAGCTGCCATCAAATGAAAAGATTTTTGTCCATGGTTTTTTGTTTTGTTTTTGAATACCAAAAAAGATGGTTTTTAATTTTCAGACTTGTAAGAGGAAATGAGACCTGTCTTGGTACCCTTGTTGTGGAATCAAGGTACACTAGCCATTACACACTATTTGCAGTGATCACCTACCCACACACATCCTCCTCCTCTTTTGTACTTCAATACAAATTAGTAGCTAAATGAATTTTATTGAAGCTTTATGTAAATTTACTAATCTCTGGCACATCTGGGTGACCGAACTATTCTCTGCTGAGGGAAAGCTGTACAGCTAGGTCACCGCTCCACCTCCATTCTATGATTAGACTGTGAAGGAGCAGCAACAGACGGCTGGATGTTCTCTCCGGCTTTCCGCATATGGCAAGGACAGCTATTTTGTCCTTTTATTGTTGCCGTGGAAGGGGCTTTAAGAGCTGGAAATCAAATTCTGGTATCCTACACCTATTCAAACCCAGAATAATAACACTGTGTAAAAAGTGAATAAAGCTCACAATCCTTGTAATTGCTTTTTTTTTCTATACACACAAATGCATAACACATTTGTGTTATCCCTAATTCTTCACTTTCTGTAAAGGAATATTAGGCTGTTTGGAATATTGGCAGTGTCTGCATTCCTCTTTACAAACCCAAACATTTGCTGTACAATCTGAAAAACGTTTCATGATTTTGCTTTCCTTTGAATCGCTGAACTTCTATTTAGTCGAATAAACGCTGTTTCTGAGAACTGCTGCAAATCTGTGTTACATGTTGAGCAATTTCTTTCACCTGTGAACATATTCCAGCCCAGGATGATTGGACTCCATTCCACAATTCGGCATTTCTTGGTTTTGTCTCAGAAACCACATTGATGTCACTCCACACGATTTCTATCGAACTAAGGTCTGAAAATTGGTCCGGCCACTCCATAATGTCAATCTTGTTGGTCTGCAACCAAGACATTGCTTTTGTGTTTGGGGTTCGTTGTCTCGTGGAAACGCTCATTTCAAGGGCAATTTCTCATTGGCATAAGGCAACCTGACCTCTTCAAGTATTTTGATGTATTTAGGCTGATCCATGACACCTAGTATGCGTTAAGAAGGCCCAACGCTATAGTATGAGGAATATCTCCATATCATGATACTTGCAGCACCATGCTTCAGTGTACTGTGAATTGAAATTAGTATTTGGGGGTCTTCTGACAAACTGTCTGTTTTTTTTTATTTTTTTTTGGGGGGGGGGGGTCTAGGGGTCACAACCTTCTTTCATTGGTCATTAAAATCTTTCACTGGTCATTAAAATCTTTCACCATCTCCCTTTACGCCAGTCAGTGTGTTCTTTGGCAAACCATAACCTCTTTGGCACATTACTTTTTTTTTTTCAACAATGGGACTTTTGTGGGGGCTTCTTGCTGATGATAGCTTGGCTTCACGTGGGCGTTTTATGCTTGTAACAGTACTCGCACCTTCTTTTATCTTCCTGAAGCTGATCATTGGCTGAGTGGTTGCCATTTTGGCTATTCTATCTATTTTTGAATGGTAGTTTTCATTTTTCTTCCAAATCTTTCAGGTTTTAGTTGCCATTTTAAAGCATTTGAGATCATTTTAGCTGAGCAGTTGATCATTTTCTGCACTTCTTGATTAGAGGGGGAAAACATATAAACTTATTAAAAGGAAAACCTAAATCTTGATTGAACAAGTACCACTGCAGCAACACTATACTTAGCCTGACCACATAGTCAGACTTTAGATTTGTGCTGTCGGATCTACACAATAAAGAACTGTATAGTGTCAGGGTCTACATTCATGGATATAATTCAAATTAATTGTGCAGTTAGGACCTCACCAAAACAAAAATCCATCTTCACCTAAAAGTTTTTGTTTTCAAATGTGATTTGTGGTTAGGTAAAATCTGACCTTTTAGCATAGTGGTATTCAATCTTGATATGGGCTCTGTAAAATGACGGTTCAGTATGGTGGAGTAATGACTGTACTGCCGCTAATATCGCTCCTCTGCTGGCATAGCGTGGGTAATTATTTATGGCCGGCATTCTGTGCCATCTCTGGGTCCTCACTGGCGAGTTGAGATTAGGCTTTATGAAGTGTTGATATATTGTGTACTTGGTTTCATCAGATGGTATCGTAGCTCAGTTGAAGTCGTGTATAATCCTTTACAGGTTATTGTTTTTCTTGATGGGAAAACATTTCAATGTATCCAAAGCATAAAAGCCAGGATCTGAGTATCGCATGCCTTCTGAAAGGGTGAAGCCCTGGAAATGATGTAGTACCCCCGTGAAATGGTAGTGGCATGTAGTACCTTTCAGTAGTTCAGTCGTGTAAACTGCAGTCCTACCAGCTTCCTTGGCTCTATTTTTAGCAGACCACAGTTTTACCAGGCCAAGGATTTGTCCTGGAACTGATTACAATTTTAAGACAAGAAATTTGTTTCGTAAACCTGAGGTTGGGAATGATTTTGAAAATATATAAACAATATAAGACCTTTAAGGGGGCTCACTTGAAAATAGAATCAGCAATTTTGGTTTTAAAGCGTGTTTTGGGACCTGGGCACTCATTCAAAATGCCAAAACTTTGAGTATTACCTACCCAAAGACTGGCCAACCAACATGTTCTTATATTGGCCCATACAAGGGCCTCCATTGCCATAAAGCAGCTGAAATCTGGAAAGGATATGTGTATCACTACTCAACACTCAAAGCTCAACACACCGGTTCTTGTTTTAGGGCTTTGTCAACTATAGCAGCCATTTTCAAACTGGGTTCTGTGGAACCCCAGGATTCATTAAGATGTAGCAGGGGTTCTGTGAACTGTGCTTATTAGGCCTTTCATTTGATAATGTCTGCATTACCACTTTGGTAAAGCCAGCTGAATGATTTATTGGTGTTTTTAGTTGTCTATAAAGGTGATATTTGAGCCACCACTGAAAGGAGTTATTCTGATCTAAAGCATATATATATATAAATCGGCCAGGTAACGAATGCTACCGGTACAGTAACACAATGCAAACAATAAAAAAACAAGTCCTTGTTGTGCAAATCCTATAATTAGTGGGAAGGGTAAATACTAATTTTACAGGATTACTCCATGAATTCAAAGAAACTAAAGTCATGTTTTATTGATTCCACAACTTACCTTCACAGAGCGGGATAACCGCTCACTCCCCATGGTGGTCAAGGAAACTTTTTGTAAAACATGGCCTTCTTGGAATAAAACTAAAGGGGACACCTTCACATTATGAATTGCTGTTAAATAGAGTTGTCATCGGTGAAGGTTCCATGCAAATACTGAATACTTCACAGTAAAAATTTGCAATGAATTGTAGATCATTCAGCAGCACAATGGAGAAGCAGGCCGTTGCTATGAAGGTGGGACGGTGCCATACTTGGCTTCTCTGTAACTACTGGGGTTTATAACTACCTAATCTTCCTTGTGGTAAATCATCTTCTCAGGGTGGTAGACAGACATACAATCCAGTGTACACATCATCCTGTAGATGTAAAGCTATGAACTATGTACTTATTGTGATAGAATCCATTATCACACAATGTCAGGATGGTGGACACGATGGATGATAGGCCTGTGTGTACACAGGATTATGCCACACCTTCAGGACAATATGGATACACTTAGGATATTGTGTACACTGCATGACACGCACAGGGCAGTATGTACTCGTCAAATTAAACATGCAGAATAACATACATGGCAAAATGCAAACTAATACTAATGCAAGTTGTCTGTAGAGTGGTGTGTTTCTGAGACTGTACTTGCTTAGCCACGAATTTTAAATTTTCAAACCATAAATTGCACATTTATATGAAGAGGAGTCCCCACAGAGCAAGGCAGCAGCAGGTGACCAGGGGATCTATTATGGTGGAATTGATTCTGCTGCAGAAAGAATATTTCTGTGAAATTTTAAGCAAAGTGCCTTTCCTTAGTTGGTCTCATTCTTACAGAAGAACCTGCATTACCTTTTTATTGGAGTACAGTGTGAAAACATCATTAGTCCTTGTGATTGACATTTATTTCCTTCATGGCAGTGTCCAGCATTTGTTGATGACTGTAACTTTGCCTGACAAGACAGAAGTGTGGTAAAGTTCCCATTGACCCCAATCATTAGAATGTGATTTTTTTTTGAAGTATGATGTACATGGTGCGTCACAGGTAGATGTTCCTTGATGGGGAATGAGAGAGGTACCCTTCCTTGCTTTCCCTGTGATGTGGACTTTGTAAATAACAATGGTCAGTTTGTTCACCATTTTGTAAATAACAATGGTCAGTTTGTTCACCATTTTTTAAATATCTAGAAAGCTGACTGCTTGTGACCATCACTCTACACAAAAGTCTAAATATACAGGCTAATAATGTTTTTTTTGGTCTGCATCATGAAGAGTAAGATATGATATCTCCTCTCATGCCCCAGTTTACCATTAAATAGCCATTGCTATCAGGGCCATGCATTGTTTGGACCCATCAATGACTCCGGATTCTAAAAGATCACTGTTTTCTGTAATTCTTCACTTTGTATAAATACCACCACCTTTTCGGAATAAATCCGAACAATAACCACATTTGATTTTGACAGACTCACCCGTGTCTGCGAAACTTCCATCTATAGTGAGAAGTCTCTGTTCATCTTCAACACCTGGCCCTTGTGGATCCCTAAATCCACAGGAAGGTTCCCAATTGTGATCTTTGGCTGAAAACATGGGCCCCGGGGATCATTTGTTTCCCAGTGCCCCAGCTACATAGTTACATAGTGGTGGTTGAACTTAGTGGTGGTTGAACTTGATAGGGTTTGGTTGAAAGGGTTTTATATGTCTGTTTGTTTTCTTGGACTTGACCCAGGGAACATCAATTGCCTCATGGAATCAGAAAGGAATTTTTTTCCCCTGTTGATGCATTGTACCAGGGTTTTTTTTCGCCTTGTTCTGGACCAACTAATGTGGAATTGCCCTTACAGTGAAGAATCCCTTCCTTATCCGGAGCTTAAACTTCTTTTCCTCCAGACGCAAAGAGTGCCCTCTTGTTCCTAATTCTCTTCCCAATTTGTAATGATCTCAAAGTGAATGTATATTTATACAAACTGTCCAAATAGATATATGATCACTCTCAGTTCAGATATTCTCCCTTGAGAAGAGACATATCCCCCCTTAATCTAGTCTCTCCTCATAGCTGAGCTCCTCCATTCCATTTATTAGTTTAGTTGCCCTTCTCTGCACTCTGTGGAATTGGAGAATGTCCTTTTTGTGAATTGGGGCCCAGAACTAGACTGCATATTCCAGATGTGGTCTGACCAATGCTTTGTACAGGGGCAGGATTATGTCTTCATCTCTAAAGTACTTTCTTGTATTAACAACATGCAATGCCAAGCTGCAATATCTTCGTAAAGAGGAATAGACTGCAAAGTCCATGATCTACCAGGAACCCCCAGATCCTTTTCCATTCCTTACCCCTAGACAGTATGAAGCATGTAATACATTTGGGGGAGTATGTTGTTTGTAAAAGTTATGCACTTGGGGGGGGCATTTATCTACATTGATTGGGCAGCCAAGTGGCAAATGACATTAAACAGTACAACCAGGTCTGCTTGTAGATTATAGACCATATATCCTGTATGGATTTCTATTACAGAAATGGTACTTTTAGTTTGGTGTCATCTGCAAATAATGTATCATTTACTTAATCCCAAACTCTACATAATTTCATCAGCAGAAAGTCTCCAGCTATTCTGTACTTAGGCCCAACTCAGTTCAGTGCTGATGGCTGGGTGATAAATGTCAGATCTTAGAATTCTAGAGGGTGCAATATTTCTTATTACTGGATTTATTATAGCTAAATATTACATCCAGATAATTAAACATGGTCTGTCGAATGAACAAAAAATTGAATTCTTCTTTGTATGGGTCAATAATCTTCTAACATTGAACATAGAATGTATATTCTACAGCTAGCTCAAAAATGTAAAATATGATATACAGCAGTAATATACAGCAGTAATTAGTATGAATTTGCTGAATGCACTGTATATAGCTGATGATGTGGTATAAATTCACTGCATTGCAAACGCTAACAGCAGATAGCCCGAATCGATGAATGGACAACAAATGCAAATCGATGAATGTACAACAAATGCAATCATCCATCACCACATTGCCATCACCATTAATGGTTGATGTGTAGGACGTCAGTATGCTGCCATCTGCTGGGTGGTTCTGGTCACTGCATTGACATTTGTGTGCCATTCAAACTCCAAATGTAGACTCATATGGCTTTGTAGGCCAGCTCCTCGCATGCACGCCTCATTTCTGACTCTCTTCTCTTTGCAGATCGAATGAATTTGATATGATAAAGACGTTATGGACGTGGAGTCGGCTTACGGTGAATTTATAACGTGTGACAGAACTGGCAGACGCAACGCAGTGCCTGACATCAAGGGGGAATGTGGCTCAACGGGGGCAAGGGAACTTTCCAAGGATATAGAAGACCTGTCCATTCAAGGAGCAGGTTAGTCCTCCAACCTACTAAAGGCCATTGCCATCCAACAGTTACTTCTAAAGCAAATGGATGAAATGAAAAGGAGATGCTAATGAGCTCTTCTTAAACCAGTGATGCCAATGAGCTCATTAGCATCACTGGTTTAAGAAGACCATATAACTCCAATAGCACGCCCCAAGTTCCCCATTTACACAGCAGTGACAAATCCTGCAATCATAATTCTTTAGGGACAGCATAATAAATCTGAAAGAAACTGTTGGGAAGGTACAGCATAATAAATCCTGGAAGTCCTTTTCTGGAAGGTACAAACTTCATGGCACAAAATAGACACGACTAAAGTCAAATATACAAGTTGACCAAGATATATAAGGTGGTAGGTTCATATGTGGTAAGACCATCAGAAAGAGAAAAACCATGTCTGCCTGAATTTCCAGCATGCTAGCAGATTGAGTGACCATGTCATCTCACACTTGCATTACCGATCTAAACATTTAGGTATAAAGTCTTGGGGTGAGGTGCACCAATAATGACAAACAGATGGGCATGTTATTCCATATATATTTATAGAAATGCTGCAGATCCTCGTTTAGATCCCATCAAGTTTATCTCTAAAAATGTTTTAAAACAAGATTTGGAGCAAATACATTTGGTGCATGTGGAACACTATAAATAGGAAAAATTGATATTAAGGGCTGAAACAATTATTATCTGCCCACCAATTAAGGTAATAAAGATTAATGCTCTGGTCACCAGGAACAATTTCTTCATAGAGGGTGTATTTTGACAATCAAATAAAAAAAAAAAAAAGTCCGTACCAGGATCCTGAACCTGATTGTTTGCTGTACGATGGTTTCCTTTATAAAATGTGTCATTTTCAGACCCATTACACACACAAGACTTGGTTGCATCCCTGTAATCTAGTTCTGCCATTTTTAATGAAAATGTATTCATGCAAACTATTGCATTTACCCTTCCAACACATATTTCTTTTTCCAGAAGGACAGGAAGGGTCAGCGTCTTCAGACACTGGGCAGGAGCAGAGCCCAAAAGCACAAGATGGTAGCTCACCGTCATGAATTCCTTATGTCTTGCAGACATCCCTAGTGACTTTCATACAGAAAGAGACCATTGTGAACAAGCACCAAACGGTTTCTATGGGGCTCCAGGCTGAAGAGTACATTGGATTCTGCTTATTGGATTCTGCTCTAGCAGCTCACGCACATGCCCAAGAATGTAATCGGGATGCATGACTTCAATCTGCCACCCTGTGGCCAAACTTGCTCATTGCGTCTCTTCAGTCTCCACCTGACCAAAACTTGCCTTAGCAATTTTAACCCGTTATAGAAACGTACAAAACGATATGCAAAACACGGAACCGACGTGTTGTATTTTGATGACGGTACTGCCCACTCTCCCTTTCTATTTTCTAGGTAAGCAGATATTTATGGTACAACAGTTTTGGGGACACACTGCTATAAAAGCAATGAAGAGCGGCCAAGGTACAGTTTGGCGTTAACGTGACAATAAGCGATGCCTTATGGAACCGGAATGGACCAAAATGTGTACCGACGCCAGGTACAAATGTGCTAGATAAATAATACGACTGCCAACCAACACTACATAAATAATACGACTGCCAACCAACACTACAATTTGTTTTTTAATCCACCCTTTTGTGCTATATCTGGTGTAGAGTCTCGGTTAGCTCTACATAGAATGGGACAGGTAGTACAAATGGTATGGCGTGTTTTATAAAAAAGAAAAGATTTCATTTTCAAATGTACACTTTCCCCCCGTTATTATTTTGTGTGAATGAATAAACACCATGAAAAAACATGCGTTTCCCTGTATTTAGTCTGTGAGACTCACAGAACAAGAACAATAACACATCTTGGAATGCCAAAAATGTAGCCTAAGCTCTCTCATTGTATTGTGGTATAGAATAGAAAATGTGTCTCCTGGCCCCTTAAGAGGAGGTCCCCCTCAAGTCTTCAGCGAACCCCTGCTTTAATGTACTGTGAGTTGTTGATTTCGAGTGGTGGTCACTAGAAAGAATCCTCCCATTTGCCAGCAATGTAAGGGGCAATGTCACCCCTTAGTTGACGTCAATTAACCTTTTGGCTGACTTGAAAGGCAAACTCAATGAACTCTTATTGTTTAGAGTTTGCGTTGGGGTTAACGCCAGTGTGTTTTTACACAAAAATGCATTGAGAACACAGAAATTGCACATAACAAGATTTGATAGATTATTCTGTGAAGGAATAAAGTGGCGTTAGTGAGGTCATTTTAAACAAATTCATTTACAGCCCTATAAAAGGAAGGCTGCAAATGTTGTACATGCTGGATTTTCAGAGAGAAATTGCACTGTATATATGGGTCGTTCCAGGCATTGTTCCTCTTGGACATGATTGTTTGTTACTGTTCCTCTAATCTAGTTTTGGAAGAGGTGCAGAAATGAGCAGCTGATTAAAGTAAAGTATTTAGGATCATTTTTAGATCAAATAGGCAACCAAAACCTGAAAGATTTGGGAAACCTGATCATTTTGGCTATTCTCATTGGTTTTAATGGATTCTCAACACCTTTTCAATTGACTTTACAAGAAGTCCCCCAAAATGTTGGGAAAAAAGAGGGACTTCGGTGGCGAACTGGAACCTCAGCACAAACACATTGACTGGACAATCTTGCTTTCTTTCATTTCTTTTTAGGTGAAACATGTTTCACCATTGGATGGATGATTGAAGTTGAGCTGATGAAATTAGGTTAAATTTAAATTTTTAAACTTCTGGCTTATTTTCTGGGAATTTAACCATGCCTGCTGCACCTCACCAGTGACCAATATTGATTTCATCCCAAACATTTTAAAGGAAATATGAATCATATTTCCTTGGCTCAAATTTCCTTTAGTTCTGTACTCTCACAAGTGGTTTATCCAAAGCGTTAATGATAATGATACTCATGGACTCAATCATTGCTGAAGAGCATGAACAGTCTTTATTGTAAACAATGAATGTAATACTGTTTTTAGAATTGACATTGATTCTTTTCTTTGCACACCCACTGTCAGAATTTTTTATTGCTGGCTCATGTCAACATATCTACGTTTACGTTTGCCAAATTTTGCTTATTGGACAACATTCACCCCTTTTGAACCTTTTCATTCACATAAATGGAGCATCTCTACCAGTATGGGGTGGGGAGTTTTGAGTTGAGCTGACTCTCTTTCCACAAAGCAATTGATCGGATTGACACCCCCCACCCCCACCCCCAAACCAAAACTATCCTGCCAGTTTAGGCCCTGGAGTGTATAACTGGAGTATTTTTAGATGGCTGTCTTGTTATCTAAAACTGAAGAGGAAACTCTCAATCAATGGTGGCCATATCTTGTATTCCTAAACAGACATGAAGCCATCTCTCTGAATAAGAAAGGCGTGGTTTTGCAAACGTAAGTCTGTATGTAATGACTAATAACTTCAGAGCCCTGTAGACAACTCCATGTCATAGGCTTTATACAGCTTCTCCAGGAGCTCCCTTTTCTCATTCTCTGGTAGAAAGCAGGATCGGGCTGCATTAATATTCTGGAAAAGACGAAAATACATTCCAAACATTTCAAAGAATGAATGTCACACTGTATGAGAAAATCGGTGGAAACTCTGCATTGGGGGGTTGTACTTGCTCTGATGGAGGGGTTGTATTAATACTTTTATATTCTTCTGCTCCTGCATTTAAAGTAAAATCTTACTGAACAAGTGACACTTACCACTTGCAAAAAATCTTCCTCTGTAAAGCCCATGTGTTTTACTGCAATTTTGTAATCCACGTCCAGCGTAGATCTGAAGATCAGAGGGTCGTCTGTGTTCAGAGAGAAGTTGGCTTTGTCATTTCTGAACCTGAGGGAAGAGCCAAGAGAAAGAACCCTGGTTACTGGATCTAAAGATAACAATAATTTGCAAGGATTAAAACTCTGCCCTGCTCTACAATAATTTGCAAGGATTAAAACTCTGTAGAGCAGGGCAAAGTTGATTTAAATTCAAAACACTGGGATGGATAGAGTGTATTACCATCACAGTCCAAGAATCCTCACACCTGTTGCCCCAAAGCATAGCACAAAATGCATGGTTGACACAGATTGCAGAAGGTAGATTTACTACTATTTTTTAAATGTGCTGCTGCTGCCATTTAGCTGTAAAATCAAGTACACATAAGACCATGATTTGCTTTGCACAAAATTTTGCTTTGCTTTTTACATAAAGTAGAACACTTAAAAATTGGACGTGTGTACGCAGCTTTAAACTCTGTGCAAATGAAGTCCCCTTTTTAATCGTTGGAAATGAACGACAAACGAACGATTGTAAAAAAAGTAACCAATGATTTTTGGCCAAACGACGCTGACAAACGAGGATAGTCATTGGGAATGAACGACCGGACTGGCGGATCAGATTGGACGACGATAGATGGTCAACCATCGTGTGTACGGTTGTTCAGTGATCGTGCATAGTCTGAGCATGCGCGCGCGATGAACGAACATTTGATCGATATACAGGCTGTAGTGTATATATATATATATATATATACTCATATATACACACACACACACACGGAGTCCATGTGAATTTGTAATTTGTATATGTGTATATACCTCAATGATTTCTCCTGCTGCTGACTATTTGGACTCTTGTAACGATAAATTTCAGAGGAGGTATGGATATGCAGGAGGTAGACAGTGGTGGTAACATCACACAGGAATCCATGTCCTGATTAGGGCACACCTCCTAAGCTGGAAGCGGATTCCTGTTATTGCAGTGACACTGGTCCCTATTGAGTCCAGGATGGGCCATCGCCCATCCTCACTGTTAGTACTGGTGGTAGGCAGCCATCCGGGAACAAATAAAGAACCACTAAATTGTTTTTGTTTGCCCTTTACAGGAGCCGAAACAGTAACCCCAACTTTAAAGGACACAGCAATACACAATGCAGGCTACTTTGATCAGGTTTCAAAGGTCCCAGAGACGTAAGTTAGAATCCTTACTATCCTTATCCTTACTAGAGTAGAAAGGCAAACTTAGAAACAGCTTTCTGGTCTCATATATACAACACATTTACACATCTCCTCTCCTTGTTCCTTGTTCTTTATGCTATCACACAGGTCTAGTAAATATGTTGTTTATGAAAGTTTTACTTTACGAGCCGCTGGCTCACCAGCAGCAGCAACTTTGTGTTCTTGCCTACACTCCCCCCCACATAGGTGCACCCGACCTCTTGTAGAGGTCGGTGTTGTTGGTATATATTACTTACCTAGGTTTAGGGGGCCTAGAGCTCTTAAGGTATACACAGAAGAAACATACTAATTTCCCCCACCCTCCCTCTCCCATACCTCAGTTCCTTAGTCACAGACCAAACGGTATCACACTCACATCTCTGAATGTTTAAGGGATTAAACTCTCCCTCAAAACGTTCAGTCCTATTCATGTATGGATGGGAAGCTCATAAATGTTCAGACCTCTAATGTTTGACTCAAAAGACTAACCCATATTAGAGGTCTGTTCAAAGGCTTGATATGCTGTTGCAGGAGTTGCATAAAAGACTTTCAACAACGGACCTGGAATCCCTGGAATCCCAACTACTGGCCAGTCGTACACAAATTTTACTCTGTACCGGGCCGAGAAAAGGCTAAAATACTAGTATCGTTTGCAACGGGGGTATACTATGAACATGCCAACCACTGTGGCAGGGCATTGGCTAGGCACTTTGATTTTCAGCCATGTTCATCCCTAAGTCAGGGGTGGCGTGTGCCAAGGGGGTTATCTCTAGTCACGGCAGAGTCCCCTCGTAAATTAGTCTATAAACCAGTAGATATTGTAATACAATAAATGTCTGAGGACAATATATTACAACAATGCTTGAGCTACAAGCAGCAATCCACCGAGCCGCATCAGGGAAGGCTCCCTCCCGGCCCAGATGGTCTGACATTAGCCGACTATAAGAAATTCTTCCCAGCACTAGGCCCACATTTAGTTATAGCGCTGAACACGCTCACTGATGGTCACACTCTAGCAGCCCACATGTGTCAGGAGAGGGTCCTTGTCTGGTTTGAGTATCACTGATTTCCTCCTATAATTGGAGCATAGACCAATATCGTTGCTTAATTGTGATTTGAAACTTGGAGTCATCCTTCAGTACTTTTGCCAGCATATTAGTGCATAGGCTATTATTGTTCATCCTGACCAAAGCGGTTTTCTCCCCATGAGGGAAGCCAGGGACAACATAATATATGTGCATAGTTAGTCTCCTCTCCACTGATGCTGAGAAGGCTTTTGATCAGGTGGACTGGACGTTTCTGCTCTCCACATTGGCGCTGGGGGAGGAATACAATGTTTCTTCTCTCCAGCGCAGAATACGAGGGGGAAGACCCAAATGTGTCAAGAGTACAGGTTAATGGTGAACTCATACAAAAGGAATGGAAAACCAATGGGACGACACAGGGATGCCTATTATCTCCCTTACTGTTTGTGTTGACACTGGAGCCCCTCCTATGAATAATTCCTGCCAGTGGAGATATATATGTTCAGTGGGGCCAATCAGGGGAGTCCAGACAAAAAGGTCATCCGCATAAAATAAGCAGCTACCTTATGTTGCAACACCAGTAACTACTTTCCCGCTTCTTATGCAAGACAGAGAGCGAGCGTAATTACAAAATAAGATTTTCAGGTTTAAGTCAGTGCCTCCGAGTGTTACTCTTCCCAGAAAAATTAGATTAGACCACTTGAAGGGGAAAGAAGGGGCCAAGGCCTCTATAACTCAGCTATCACCTGGGGCACGCAGATTTCTGCTAATCTAACGCGAATTGTAGATCTCACTTTCAGATTTTATCCTCTATTAAATAAAATTGATCTACAGAGGTGGAGGCAGATTGCACCTCCCAAACCATGTAAATGCCATGTGCTGAAAATGAATGCAGCAACAGTCTAGGCATAACAAGCAGTCCCCAATACACATCCTTCGAAAATTCCGTTCGGAATTTGTAAAATTTAAAAAGTGGGATATCTGGCTTAATGGGGTGCCCCGGCTTAGGATGACATTACTGAGACTTCCCAAAGCCAACAGAGGAATGGCATTCCCTGACCCAGTTTACTATCAGGCAGTGTGCTTGTCTAGGAATAGCCGCTCCAAACTGTGGGTTGGGTTGGAGGATGCATGCTCTACTGCCCTCATTGCCGCACTGGCCTGGTCGACACCGGCGGCCAGGGCGGCAATGTACACCCATCCATTGATTTGAAAGTGGTCATTAAGTACTTTTAAGTCTCGCCAAAGAGGAGAACATAACCATATACCTGTCTCCAATGTCTCCCGTTCTGGACTGACCCAATATTTCGCCAATGGCATGCTTTGTGCAGGAAGTGGGATATTCTATACACGCCCAATGGGGAATGGCAACATATTCCAACCCTACATATTCCGACCCTACAAACAGAAAGGGATCTCCCTTCATTGTCGCCCTGGCGCCACATACAACTACTTATGTTCTGAGATCCTTTGCCACGCGGCCCACTACAATACCCCAATCGCTTCTTCCTCTAGAGGACTTGTGTGCAACTGGCCAACCTGTACGGTAGAAAATATTATCTTAAAGCTTACAGAAGTGGATATAAGGGGCAATCCAGCCCTGGCACTTCTTCATGTTTCAGACATGTCCCACAGGTGCTATAGGAACTCTCTCCTGAGACACCTTCTCAAAGCAGCTAAGGCCTGTATCCCAGCCTTATGGAAGAATACTGCCCCCCCCGACGGTAGTACATTGGTTGCAAAGGGTTACTGATAGGAAATGATATCCACTCCATGTGATATATTATGACGCTAAGAAAGCAGAAAAATTCGCACAGACCTGGTACCACTTTATCACTACTGAGGAATATTGCTGTTTGTTACGACCACCCCCCTAGATACCTGAGTATACTGGGATGAATGCCTAATTGCATTCTGCCACTGTTAAAAGAATCCCCCCCCCCCCTTTTGGTTCCCCCCCCCCCCTTTTGGTTTTTTAATAAAAAAGGAAAGGGGGGGGGGGGGGGGGGTGGCATTACCAGTTAGAATCACCCCCCCTTTCCTTCTTTTTCTTTTTTATTAGAAGAACCAAATTCTCTCTTTTTTTTTTTTTTCAGTAGCAGGAACCATGATACAGCACAACGGGTTGGTTACAATGTTCCTAACAAGCCACAAGCTTGAAGATTGTATTTCTATGTGTTTAGCTGTTAGAACCTAACCTTGCCATATGTTATGTATTTTTTGAACTGTATGCTATGAACAGCTAACCACATAGCATACAGTTCAAAAAGAACCTAACCTTGCCATATGTTTGTATTTCTATGATCTCCTTTCTGTGTTTTTTTAAACAGCACAAGAAAAAAACATAAGCACAAAAAACAAAACAGCACCCGTATAACATGCACACGCAGACTTACTGTATTATGGGATGTTTGGTAAAATCAGGATCACAAGCACCTGTGAGATAACTGGACCATGGACATGTCTGTAAAACAGAATGAATGACATCAGCACAAATACACTACGCTTTACAAAACTTTCACATTGGCAATGTCATCTTCCCCCCAACTTTTGTACAGTTTTGGCCTCCCTACTTTAACGATGAGGTAAAAGTAAAATAAAGGTAACATTTTTCCGGCCATATACTAAAGGGGTGACCTCTGCTACCTTTTGTGTATTCCGGCACCTCCTGTTATCAACATATGCCAGTGAGGGGAAAATTCTAAGTCAGCCCAGTCTGTGCACATAAATGATGCACATTGGGCACACAGACTTTGTGCCCATGTCTGTATAGCACACAGGCATACCATAAATGTGTGCTTAAATCTGAATCTTCCACTACAACCAGTGTGACCCAAGACTCACCTCAAAATGCATTTTCCTGTTCAGCAGCTCCCTGTATAGGATGGGATCATCAATGGTATGATATCCATGTCCAATTCTTTCTGCTTTCAGTACCTCTACTGCCTGCAATGAGAAACCAGAAAACAGAGTAACATTTGGCTATAACACTGCAACAACACTGCACAACACCTGTGTTGTTCCCAGTAGCAAAAATCATTGATAATGATGCATAATATGCAAGTGTGATTGATTATTGGAATTACATGATTAGGTATAAAAGTGTGATTCCGAGTTCAGAATAATGTATCGACACTCGATAACCTACAGATTTGGTACAAGTACTATTTGCCACAAATGTGTTATGGTTAGGCAGGGGGTCTTGATCACGAGGGTGAGATTTGCTTACTTTGGAGATCAAGATAATCTGCTGTCAGGTGTGTGTTACCAGTTAGGCCAACAACACAATGGTTGAATGAGAAAGGAATAAAATGTCTTATGTGTGCTCATGCCAAACCATAGTCACAGCAAGATAAGATTTTTAGATGGTCAAGTAAAATTTGCTGATTGTGAATCTGCATCTGTGGCACTGGCTTTTGAGCAGAGAATCCAGTGCCAGTCCCTCCTAAATCTGTTGTGACGTGACATGTCGGATGAGGAACAGAAAGATGTCTTCATAACACTGTCTTTATGAACCCCAATTTGAACCTCCCTTATCAAGAGAAGACTGAACTTTTCTAGAGGCAGGCTATGTGCTTCTAAGAGGAATGACAACTTCACACTTTTCGTCGTGATCGTCACAAAGTTCTGGAAATGACATGCTTCTGTACCAACGTGAGTGGTCTGATGATGGAGTTGGGTTGCGATCCAGACCAGAGCAGTTAGAATGCAGCTTTCAATCTATGGATTGAACAAAAACTTGTTTTGCTAAAAACGAAGGAATGAAAGAGACATACACATCCATGGAGGTAATTTTGAAGTTGAACACAAGTGGAATGGTTTGTGGTGGCACTCCTTCTTGGCCTGCAATTGGGATATACAAAATATGTGCTTTCTGTGCAATGACAGGAACAATTACAAAGTGAAAGAATGGCCATCCCAGAACTGAACACACTGTTGGCCAGTACAAATTAGTACAAATAAGTCATTGGTGTTGATTATGGGGATCAAACTTTGGGTGGATTTTCAGTATCCGAAGAACAAGTTTTGATAGATTTGGGGACCAACAAAAATGCCTGCTTTCAGTCTCCATGTGACATCACACACAGAGAATCAACCCACTTAAACTTGCTTCTTGGAATTCATTGGTGCTAGTTGCACAAAACTTTCTGGCCATCCAGCCAGCTGAAAGCATGTTGTTCACAAGTTAACAATGCTGAACAGCATACCACCAACTTGGCGGCCGAATGTCACTTAATGAATGTAAGAAATTCAAAATCACAAAAACTAGTTGTAGCCTCAGTCAGTACTGCAATGTGTACTGCAAGCAGAAAGATTCTGACAGCTCTATAAGACACTCAAGCAATGACTCCCCCCTCCCATACAAATCAGTAATTCTCAGCTCTGGGGTAAAGGGGAAGTAGTACAATTATGCCAAAATCTGACAAAATTCCACAATGCATGCACCAGGCACAAAAATGTAGCATTTAAAACAAAAATGCTACATGGAGTGTGCGCATGTGTGAGGTCATGAGGGGAGGATATCAGCATGAGGTACATTTCCAATTTATATTATAGAGAGCTAGAGAACAGATCTGGCATTCCAACTTGCGCTCAAACTTGCATATAAGGGGGGATACCAGAACTGTGGTGGTGGAGCTAACCTCAAGCTGTGGCAGTAGCGAGCTTGACCGTCCGTATACATCACACACTCACAAGGCCCACCCAGAGATGTGCACCAAACGGTAATAGTGGAGTTTTACAACCACACCACACGTGCACACCACACAAATTGCCACATGTTGAATCCACATAAAATCCGCACCAAAGAACAATTGCTGCCAAACTTGCTATCTATTTTGTTTTTATCATTGCTGGGGCTAAAAGGTGTAGGAGGGAGCTGAAACCTTACCTGCAGATCCCCAGGAGAAAACGCATCACATACCACTGGGATCACCCCATTCAAGCCTTAATTTCTCTGACAATGGCAAAACCCAGATCGACACCAGCTGAGGCATTGGCGTTTTTCCCAGCTGTGGGTTTATTTTTCCTTGTGGTTTGGAATCATTGAGAGTTCACTTCAAGTGGCACAACATACACAATTTTAGGCTGAATAAGGACTATAGGGTTTCTTAACGGACTTGTGGGCTGCCCACAATACTGCTGATCAGAGGCTGAAAAAGTTAGGATGCTGTTTGAATCAAGTTGTGCTGAGCACTGCAAACTGCTTTGCACCAACTGGAACAAGAAATTTTTGTTCCAGTTAAAGAGACAACAATTTGTTGTCTCTGCGCCAACAACAATTTACAGCCTCACCTAGTCAAGTTGGGAAAGAATCTACATAAATGAACCTGTGCACAGTTACCATAGCAGAGAAGCAGATGAGATGGATGAATGGCAATAAAGTCTGTATACCCAGAAGGGTATGAGATTTATGTTAAATATCCCAACATCCCGACAAGTGCAAAATGTGTCGGGTTGGAAACAAAACCAGCATAAGCTAGGTAAGCATACGTACGGTGCAAGTAGTTTTGGTCCTGTTCAGACAGCAATGGTTTTAACAAATCTCTGAAATAAAACAATTAGCTAAACTAGACAAAAACACTCCGTGCCCTAAAAAAGCCTGTCTTTATTATGAAAAACTAAGTTTTTAGGTTTCTGGTTATCCCTAACCAGAAACAGAAGCAAGGGATGAGAGGTAGGAATAAAGAGCTTTGTGGGTTATTAAGGCGCTTAACCTAAAGGTGGTAAAGGGCAGGTGTTTATTTTCACCAGAGAGAGAGAGAGAAGGTTAGACCCCATACTGCATGGTCCAATTACAGGTCTATTTCCTTACCTAACCTTGATGCTAAGCTACTGGCAACCTGTCTGCCTTGGCATCATCACAAGGGATAGAATCAGGCCAGGGTTCATTTGAAGATGCACTTTGTTGTTGTTAGCTGTGTCTTTACCCATACATGTTCCTGAGTTTGGTCATATTGGGAGATTTGGCCCACATTTATGTGCCTGGGGTCACTTCCCCTCGCTGCAGCGTCCAAGGCTTTTTTTTCAATACCTGGGCTTTTCGCCCACTCCTATTTATTTCCCCATAGGCAAGGGCCAACACAGACAGGTTTGCCCACTTTCACTGCTACTATTTGCATGGAGCCGATTGCTAATATCCCTGTGATGGTGATTGCATATAGCTGTATAGCTGAGTGAAAGTGGGTTGATTCACTTCACAATGTTCTTCTGCATATGCATTAGCAATCAACCCACTGGTGTCCCTGCCTAACTTGATGCCCCTTGCCCCTTTTAACACAGTTCCAGAAATTCTCAGGTCTACAATTTGAACAGCACAAAAAGTAAGGCTCCTTTGAGATATTAAGGAGTGACGCTTGCATATACTACAGAGGCACCTAGTGTGAAGCAATTTCATCCCAAACATCAATTAAAACATATGAAGGTTTCACTCTTGAAATAAGAAATTTTTGGAGTTTGGTTGACTCGAAAAAGGTTTCGTAATGTGGGTGGGTGAGTCCTTCCAGACACCCCATAACGTAACATACTACTTACTTTTTCCATTTTCTGGGATTCCAAAAGGCCAGGAATTTCTGAACAGGTTTGATAGCGTCAGAAATCTAGGGGAGGACTAGCGGTACCGCAGCCACATTCCTACTATGTACCGGCTCATATTGCTCAGTTAACAAGCATACCATGTACAGGGCTAGACTACCGTTGTAAAGTACCTGGACCCATAAGTCAAGAAGCATTGTGGGTTGATGTCACTCATGCACCCGTAGCGTCAATTATTTAGTAACCCCTTTTTTCCATCTGGACTTGAAAATCTATTGGGGGAAGGGGGAAGGATAAAAAGGTCTTTAAAGCACTCCAAAAATGGAGCATCCTAAATGAAATTTGCAAACATAAATTCAAGACAGGTACGATATCCCAATCCCATCTCTGTAAATACCTGAACAATTCCCTAAGAACCCCATTTAATGTACAGTGCAGCATAATATGTTGGCTCTATATAAAACCCTGCTTGTTCAAAAATACTTTACAGAACAAATTTGTATACATAGCCTGCAAACCAAACCAAACCAAAGGTGAATTCTACCCTATATGATGCTCTTGGTCACTGCACATGCATACAGCGAGCAGCCTGCCTATTATTGTAACACATTGGGAGGAAGATTAGCCTTTTGTCATAGCCCCAGTCTAAGGACGCAGTATAGAAGCATTGCCAAGCAGCTTGGTGAGAAGGTGACATAATTCACACAAACAGTTGGTGCGATAATTGACAGTTATTTTATCTCCCTCAGTCTGGGGCTCCATGCAAGATCTCCCCTCTTGGAGTTGCAATGATCGATCATGAGAACGGTGACGAAGCAGCCCAGAACCACACTTGTCAATTGGGACCATAGTCACCAAGAAAACATAGTCACCAAGAAAACAACTGGTAACACACTGCGCCATGAAGGCCTGAAATCTTGCCGCAAGGCCCCCCTCCTCAAGATAGCACATGTACAACAGGCCCATCTGCAGTTGCCAGAATGATCCAGAGAAGAACTGGGTGAAAGGTGTTGTGGTCAGATGAGACCAAAATCGAGCATTTAGGCAGCATTTCTCCTCCTCCAAACTTGGCGCAATGACCCCAAGAACACCATCCCCACCATCAAACATGGAGATGGACACATTATGCTTTCTTGACACCTTCACCGCATCGAAGGGACAGACAATGTGATGGTGCATGCATGCCCCAAAAACACATGGATGGCCAAGGCAACAAGAGTGGCTCAAGAAGAAGCCATGAAAGTCCTGGAGTGTGGCCTAGCCAGTCTCCAGAACTTAACCACCTGGGAGGTTAGCCCGCACCTGGTTCGGGGTAAGAAAACTTGAAGTCATCTTTTGGGAAGGGATCAAATACTTAAAAACCCAGTCCTCTTTCACTCATTACAATGGGTTTTTTGAGGATTCTTTTGTTGTTTTGTAATGGTAGGTGAGAGACAGAATAAAAATTTATAGACTTGTCAGAGAGGGCTAACGTACAAAAATCAGCAGGGTATCAAATACTTCTTTCCCTTACTGCAATTTCAGATGGTGTACACTTCGTTTCCAAAACGCCCTGAGGAAGCCTTGTTAAATTTTCAGACAACCTGTTGCACACCACACTGCAGTCCAAACTATATTGACGTCAAACCTGCTTTTTACGTCAGCAAAAATGGTACTAGCAAAAGCCTAGTAGTCCGCCACCCCAAATGTGGAACATGCCCTCCTCACTTTCCCATGTCATTTTTCTGTTGGACAATTCCCACTGATACCATGCAATTTCATGGATTTCATGCAATTTCACGTGAGGTTTGAGTCTTGGACATATCAATTTGTAAAAAAAAACTGAAACACTGTAAGGTACTACTTAGGCAGTGAGTAGTAGGTTGGACATGTGGACATCAAAATGACAACAACCAAAATATGTAACCCCGAGCATTTTGGTTTACATTTTATCAAATATGTCCTGCTCCTCTGCCCAAGCATTTCTCTCACATTTGGATTTATTGTCTTACCTCCTTGACAACACTTGCTGGTCCCACTTCTCCAGCATGGACTGTTCTATGGATTCCACATCGTACAGCTTCCTACAAGATATTCAGGTCAAAAAATCAGGAAAAAAAAATCCATAAACAGCATAAGAGCTGCACCAATAAACAACACAAAATGGGGGTCATAAGTGCAGCTGTCATGACAGGTACTGTCAGGTGCACTTTGATAGACAGGTGCACTTTGACAGACAGCTTCAAAGTGGATTGTGGATCCTGGAATGAAATGACAATAAAGTGATAATCTTTGAGGCAAGGTGAATTGTTCGGTTGTTGTTGTTGTTACTCATGAATCACACAGATGGACGGCTCTGGGAGAGAGTCTAAACCAAAGCTAACTCTAGTTCCTAAGGGACACATACAAGCCAAAATTTTTAGGAATAAATCTCAGCTCTTTCTATTACTTCTGTATACCATATGGCAGGACATTAGTGGTGATTTAAAAAGCTGAGCATATTCTGACCCTTGGGGAACTTGAGTTGGACAGCCCCCGGTCTAGATGTTCACAGTAGAGGGGCATCACCTGTACAAATTTTGGCTATTATATAGTAGGTAAGGAACACTTAAAGTGAATCTGTGCTTCAAAGGCAAATCACATAAAGACCTCTCACAAAGTGATAAGTGAATGTAAAGGGGAACGGCTAACAAAAGCCAATTCAAATAAGAGGGACAATTCTGGCACGCATGTTAAATA
This sequence comes from Pyxicephalus adspersus, assembly GCF_032062135.1. Taxonomy (NCBI): domain Eukaryota; kingdom Metazoa; phylum Chordata; class Amphibia; order Anura; family Pyxicephalidae; genus Pyxicephalus; species Pyxicephalus adspersus. The sequence goes on along the minus strand of NC_092863.1, from coordinate 10,860,845 downwards.
GTAAATTGTGGTACAGTAATGTGTATTGTGGTACAGTAATGTGTATTGAAGGCTTATTATCTAACAGTGCAGGAGGTTTATGGAACTCTACATGTCTGTGTGTGACCTTTGGAACAGCAAAGTTACTGACTTGTCACTTTTTGAAGATGAAGCAGGAATTTATTGCTAGCCCATAAACACAAAAGCAAACAAAAAAAAGTGAACCTAGATTATGACTCAGGAATAGGTAGAATGTACTAAGAAACTAGAAATCAAAGACAGTTGACAAGAATCAATGACATTAAACAAGAATCAAATTAAAATATTTTAGACTGGGGGGGGGGGTATAGGTGTGTGTGTGTGTGTGTGTGTATACACATGGTGTATTTGAAGAAACAGACTTGGGGAAAGCTTGCCACCTTCACATGTTGTTTACACTAATGGTCACTAGGTGGCGCTATTATACTGGTCCTCACATTCACAGCTTCACATTATTTCCTTATAACAAGATCAATTCTACCCCACTCTACAGGAAAAGCTCCATTTCCCAGAGGATCTGAATACTGAACAACAGAAGATTTGCTGTATAAGGAATCTGCCCATTGACATTAATAAGAATTTTCTTTCGTTTGAAGCTGCTCTAAATACCTAAAAAAAAAAAAAAAAAAGAAGACCAAGCAAACATGAACAAAAAGGTGCAGCTCCCATCCATTTCTAAACACAAGCCAGCCAACCTCCCACACCATCATTTCATTTCATGCCACAAACACTGTTAGGGACACCAAACTCATCAATATCTCGAAGACATCTAAACATCCCCCCCAAGACAGACACACACACACACACACACACACATACGTCTTCATCCTAATGAACAAGAAGATGATTTCATTATCATTGGAAAGCTCACATTCAACCTGCTCACATTCACCCTATCTCACCTCCACAGCAATTTTATCTTTCTGTGGGTGCCAGCTCTTTAAGACAGGTACAACCAGCTACACTAAAATAAAATTTGCATGTTATTGGCAGAGCCTCAAATCTGGTTATATAAAACACACACCTTCTATAAACTGTGCCAATGATAACACAACACAATGAAATACATCAAAAGCAGCTTCAAATAGATAATCTGACCTGCAGTTGGATATTTGCATGAGTTCTGAATGATCCCAAAGGTGTCTCACAATGACATCAACAACAAGCTGCAATTGTGCACCAACACAAAACCCACAACTTAGTTTTAAGCCTGTGATCTATTAGGGGTTGTAAATGAATTCTAAAAACCTTTCTAGCAAGTTTGTTTAGTGGCTTCCATGGCTTCCATTCCATACAGAAACCCTCTGAGAGGATTGGAAGCAATCGATTGAATGAAGAATCTAACACAATTGGTGGTGCACAAGTGGGTGGTAAAAGAACCAGGAAACATAAAAGCTTGCAGGATTTCCACATCCTAATTTAGTAAGATATGTAAAAGCTATAAATGGAACCCTTACTAGATGGGAACCCTTAATTTATTTAAGGTCTCATCTAGTATGTTCAAGGTATCAATCACATTGAACCTTAAATTAAGTAGCTCATAGCACCCTTCTTTCACAGCGTTGCCAGAATCTGCGCAGTATTAAATAAAGCAAACATGTCACTTGGTGGCAAAGTAGGTGACAGAAAAGTTACTATTGGTCACTTCATAAGGTGGGTCAGGGTTGTTCACATAAAGAAACTCTCACTTTGACACAGAAACTTACTTGTCCATTCAGAAGAGAGAGTGTTTATCATCTGTGTCAAAGTGAATGATGTAATTTGCCAGAAAAGCCTCTTCTGCATCATCACTCCAAGTGAATGATGTAATTTGCCATAAAAGCCTCTTCTGCATCATCACTCCTCTGATCCTGATTCTTCAAGACCTATATGCCTTAAATCAGGAAGCCAGCATCAGAGGGCACACAAATAGGGTTTGTGGAGTTTTTCTCTCTCCAAAATTGAGTACACGCCTAGTACACCACATCCCAGCTATTGCATAATGCTGACAATTATCATTATAGTATTATATAGCTCATTATAGGATTTCTCACCTCATAGGCCATTTGGTGTCCGGGTGCCGCCTCGCAATTCAAGGATTCATCACCAGCCAGGTCAATGGCCACTACAGTGTCATTGTGATATTTTTTACAGAGTTCCACCACTTCTAATGACCAATCTGTTCATCAGAAAGCAGAGTTGTTCAGATTAGAAAACACTCATACATACACAAGGAAAGCATAGATAGGATGGACATTTGTTTTTGATCAATAATATATATATATTAAATGGGAGGGGGGGGCAGTCCATTTGCAAACTAATATTTTGGTTCTGTGTGAATGCTCTTGCTTATTCTGCTTAAAATTTTCCCGACAATTGTGACAATTTATATATTGCATTAAAGAAACCAAATGTATTGCATGGAGAATGAGAACTTCCAAGATGACGAGAGGGGGCTAAGCCAGAACAGATTTCCCTTCAGTATGGGGTTCAATCAGGACATACCAACATCAACTTATACAAAGTTTTGGGTGTATTGGGTGGCCTGACCCCCTTACAAATTAACCTAACCTCATAATGACAACTAAGGCAGGATATGTAGTTTTTAAGATATAATCTGCATACCACTGATGCAAATGCAAATTAAGGAAAGCCACAACCCTTTCAGAAATAAAATTACATTCTGTTACATATGACCATGTTTCGTGATGGATCATAGCGGAGCAGTTCTGAATCGCCAACAAGGAAAAGCACCATTCCCATAAACCAAAAGCAACAACACTTGGAAGGAGGAAAGCTTTGGAAATATCTTGTGAATTATTGGAGCTGTGCTCAGTCAGATCAGTTGTTCAGCCATGGAAACCCATTGCCAGCATTACAAAGTCTAAAAATATAATAAAACAAGCAACATAAAATGCTCCAACAAAGCAACACAAGGGGGCTCTAACAGTCACAACTAGAAAAATGACTGCCACATACTTCTTTATCAGTAAAACACATTAAATATGAAATATTGCCATTTCCTTAAGGGGGGGGGGGGTCACTAAATTATACCCAAAACAACATCTGCTTTTGACAGGAATGTAGACAAAGATCCAGCTTGAGGCAGAGATGGAATTTAAATATCCCAGGGGAAGGTGGCTGTTATCCTTTTCCACTGACATCTGTGATCGCTCAATCTGGTTATTACAATCTTTACTCCACAGCAAATTTAGAATTTATGATATTATGAAAAATAACAGGTTGTCATGGTGGGAGAACTGCAACGCTAAGAAGGGTCCTAAAACCATGCCAGCGAGAAATGTATGAGACCATCCATAGACCTGTTTCTGGTGATCAATGTAAGGAGTGATCCCTATCCCTAAACTGTGACCCTGGCAATGTTACCATGTTCTAAACAGAAGAGTGTGCACTTGCCACGGGAATGCAAACTGTGAGCCTAACAGGAGAAGGGGGTCTGTCTGTGATCTGTGGCCCCTGACAGCAATGATACTGAAAAAGTTGAGTTTGGAAACCCCAACTTGGGAACAAAAGATGAATTTGCAGTTGTATGGTTACCATCTGTTGGAGTACCGTTATCCAGGGGGAACAACCACCAAAGCAACTTTGTTTTGGGGGCCCAGCTCGGTCGGTATGTTTTTCTTTGGAGATTCCAAGTGCATTCTTGCTGTCATTTCATTGGTATTCTGGGGAACCAACAGTGGGGCCTCCAACAGCAAGTTCTCAGAAGAAAAACATACTAAATGTGTGGCCATGCTCCCCTTGAATTGAGACCTAACAAGCTAAACCATGTACACAAAATGACACGTTAATATCTAGTTGTCATTTTTATTACAAAGTAAAATACTTGAAATTGGAACCAAGGAATGGCTGCAAAAATGCATTTTAAATGGCCCCTTTGAGAAATACATGCCTGAAAATATTCATCTATGGTGTAGCTGGGCTCTGGGCCAAGAGGCTGTTGGGGGTCCAAACACTAATACTGCAATTCCTGGGAGGAGAGTCCAATTTTAGGCCTAACCTTTTTCCATATGAGTCCCAGCAAGTCTAAAAAAAACACATCTGTGAAGGATCCCAAATCACAGTATAGCTACAAGAAGTCACATTCACTTTGGTGTTAAGGTGTCTGAAAATATTGAATACAGATTCCATGCATCAAAACATAAAAAGAGTAAAAACAGAATTTTCTCTTTACAAGGCTGTTTTAACAACCAAAGTTGTACTTTTCCATGACATCCATTGTTCGCAATCACACCCTTCCAAAAAAGACAAAATGCTAAAACATCACATGTGACTTGTGCCAGCATAGCCAATCAGGCGTGGAGGAGACCAGCAATAACCTGGTCTGAGCAAAAAAAAAAAAATGCTGTCTGCTGCACACAGAGAGAGACATAGAAATGCCAATGAAAATTACTGTGCTCATTTTATTAGGTACAAATGTCAACAAATATATATATAAATGTAGGACATATTTAATTTCTGATATACAAAGAAATCAAACCTGCAGAGAATACCGAATTAGTGAGGTTGTTCTCTCTGACAAGAAAAATTTGCCTGGTTAAGATTCCTTCTATAGGTTTTCCCATATGGTTTGATGTCTTTTTGTTTCCATATATGTTGCATATATGCCCTCCCTTGTACCAATATTATATACTCCGACCTCACATTGTACATTAATAAAAGCTGGAGGACACCAAGCATCATCCAGGCTCCTTTATTCCTGTGTAACCCCAGAGCTGAACAAGTGCCCAACACCTCCCATCCTAATATAAAACAAAAGACCAGTGGCTGCCATATCACCTGTGGAGAGGCAAAAAGTTACCAATGTGAGTGTGAGTTGTGTGAGATGTATCTTTGGCTTATCTTTTACCTAAGAGATTTTACACAGTGAATCATCTCCATAAATCCTTACTGAGTCAGCTGGAATCGTCACATATCCGCACCCAGAAATCAATTCCCAACACTATCTACAGCCAAGGTCAGTGGGAGTTCTACTATTGCCAGAGACTTGCACAATCATTGATTAGGGACTAAACAATTAGAATTTTCCGGGCTTCTCATAAATATTCAAATTCTTGTACAACCATTATTAATAGGGAAGTCTGAAATAGAATACTTAGTCCTTCACTACTAAAATAACTCTTGCAAGAGGTCACATAAGTTCTCATTAACTGCTTGCAGATGTCAGGTACACATTGGTGAGATGAAACCATGTATGTTTGGATCTGTTGAACATACATGTTATGGAGGAAGAAATGGCAGCGTTGTAATTTCAGGAGAGCTATAGTGATCTGTCCAAAAAACTAATTGTATATATATATATAACCAGTGCAAATACCTCTCTCTCATCGAGTTGGGATTGCAGGAGACCGGTGGTTGTGCATCAGAAAACCATAAAACAATAATTTGAAGTTCTACAGAGTTCTTGAATCAATGCTCGACCTAGGGGGACTGTGTATTCTGACTTCCGTTATACGCTTGCTCTGTAGATCAACCTTGATCAACCCAATTACCAACTCCTGACCCAACTTATCTGTGACTCCGCTTAGACATTGGCTTTATCATCTCGATCATCACGTGCCTCTGTCCGCCCAGCTTTTCTCATTCTTAAGCCTTTCCTAACACTACTGGCCCTGGCCTGGCTTGGGATGTCTCTGCCTCCTCCTCTACCAATTCTATACTGGTCCCATAGTTCATTGCTGACCTGCCCTATTTACATTCCAAGCTTTGTCCTCTCGGTAACCTGGCAAAATTCATGTTAATACAACAAGTAAAAAAAAAGCCACAACGTTCACCAGACAATTGTAACCTCTCTGGCAAAAGTTCACACAAAAAACACAGATAAAAGGCTTTTAAATTAAATGTCTGAAGGAACAGTTGCTTCCCATAACAACCACATTTTCTCTTTTATCCAACGTATTTAATATAGAATACAGCATGCTGTCGCCAAGAAAAAAAATGTCTTTCTTTCAAATACAAGGTTGGCTGGGCAGAATAATGACGAATAGGAGAAACAAGACAATCTTGGTACAGACCCCCTATATTTATAATAGTACAAAGAGTAAATTAGGACATTGTTAACAGATGGTTACCATTAGAAAAATCGTGTGGTCACATTTGTTTGCTCTGTAATTGGTTACAGAAGGTTCAGAATATTGTGGGTGCCACCCATAGATGGGATCTGATAGCAAACAAGAAAAAAAAAATGACATCGACCATACGGATGAGGAATTTGGTTCCAACGGAAAACCTTGCAGCAACTTGCGATTACCATGAATCAACAAGACACATATCTAGTTTTTCTAAAGACGAGAAATATTTCTTCAGATGGGGAACAAAACATGGAAGATGTAGTCATATGACCACTAAACCATTCATTACTTTAAAACCCAGAGGCCCTATATATATGACCAAAAGCCAAGGTCACCTAGTCTTTGGCTACCAAGAACATTGGAATTGTTTTATATCCTTAGAGACGGCAGACCAACAAGAACAAGACAAGCAACAATTAAATAATTCAGATGGATTTCCTGTCCTATTTCTTAACCGAAAGAGTCATAAATCATTAGGATTAAAATATGGGTTGTGGTAGTCACAAATATTATGACATTAGCATATTGCAACAAACAGACTTGTCGCTGCCAATTCTGTATAGTGAGATCACTTACAATAGCCTGCCAAGACTCCGCCAGTGCTGTGACAATTTAATACACGCCGACAGCCAGCATTCCTCTACAACATCTGTTTAGGGTTAACTATGGAAAATAAAAGTATGCCATACACAGATCCAATGTTTCTTGTTTTAGGAGCTATGAGGCCAATGGCAATGATATACTTACATTATCATATGGATCAGCCAAATCTGACAAATACATACACACCCCGGTACACACCTAGAATAATGTATTCAACACTTTTTTTATACTGTAGAGACAATTCTATTGCAACTTTAACAATTTCATTAAAATGAAAGAGTAAACATTTTAAAGGACCGTTCATACCTACAATTCACATAAATGGGATGCTAATTCACCAAAAAAAGGATGAAAAAAAAATTGGGTCTATATTTTTATGACATGTTGTTATTATGTCATGTTGTATTATGGAGTGATGCAAAGCACATGCATTGAGCGGAGTTGCTCCAATATGTTGGGGTGCCATTGAGCAGGTGCTTTAACATATGTTGCATTATGTTATCACAACACATGGTAGTGTACAAGTTTAATGCACCCGATTGGTTCAACCTATAGACTAGCATTGTGAGACATAAAAAGCCACTCAATCTGTAAGCATTATTTATATACATATAGCATAGGTACTGAGAAGATCACGACTTTTCTATTGCTGCATTCTTCCAAGTTGGCAGAGATCAGCCTCTCCGTGGTCATCTAGCCCCTGGTGATTAGTCTGAATCCATGCGCTGGATGATTTTCTTACAATAGTGCCAGACTCATCCAAATTGCACAACACTTTGGGACATATAGGAACCCTTTCCATGCAACAAATAAAATCCATTGTTTCTATGACCAACTGGGTCTATAAAACAATTTGGATGATAATTTCTGCATGGTTCCAAACATCTCTAGTGCAGATGGAACTGCCAAAGAGGTCACGTGACTACACCTTCCATCCCATTATTCCCTTCTTTAAATTAATATTTCGAAGCCAACACATGGATCTGGAGTGACCTTCTTTTAACAAGTAGAACAAGAATTGCCCCATGAAATACACTTTCTACACAACAAGCCATAACAAAGCACCCAATGTTTACTTTAGATAAAGTCTCTGAAAGCTGCTTTGGTTACCCATTCTAAAAAGAAGGTTTTTTACAAGGTTAAAGAATGTGTTTACCAACAGCCAACCTCAGCTATGTCAGAAATGTGGAATTGTTACCTGCCAAAGCAAACACCCATAAAAGAGAAGGCCTATGTTGGTACGGCATTCAGGAACACGGATGTGCAGCCTCGCGGAACAGCGGCCACAGAAGAAGGTCACAGGTTCCTACACACTGTATCAACACGCTATCTATGGGAAGACCTGTTGTTAAACAAAGCCGTGACTGTTTTCCATCACACTGACATATTTCAAAAGGCTAAGATTTCTCAAAGTATTTATTTGGAAATAGACATGCATGCTTTTTTTTTTATAAAGACCACCTTTGTACAGGTTTTATTGATATACCATAGGCAGATCTGCAGGCGCTCCCCCTCGTAGCTATTTGTAAACCAGCCAGTAAGAATTACATCTCTAACCCATTACTTCTGTGCCTTGCTGAAATCAAATAAATATCCTTTGGTGAATCTCCTGTGACAATGAATGGCAACATCCATATTAATGGATGAACCACAGAAAAGGTTCAGCTCCACAATCCACTGATAAAGTTTTCATAGGCTTTTACTGAAAAGTCAAAAAGTACAAGCCTAGACAATTTTTCTATTCAACAAGACGCTTTTGAACAGGAAACATGGCTTGTAAATGCCAATGTCTGGCCTTTAGATCATGCATTACCAAACAATTTTATAACGTTATCACACATCAGTGGAGCTTTAATGTGGAACTAAACTCCCCTATCTGCAAATATGGTGCCAATTTAGGCTCTGCTTAGATTTGCAGTTGTTACAGTCCTTCAAACATGGCCAGATATGATGGATGGGCTTGAAAGATCAATTGAGAGCTGACGTAAGCCCGATGGCAGAGGCATGTTGTGAATGTAACATACACTGTACAAATACTAGTAGGCACATTGCAAATGGAAACATAGCAGAAAACAATATTATATATTAGGATTTAATACCATTTATTGATTTGGAAAAGAGTTAAATTAGTGGGATTTCATCCTTATATTTTTTTTTAAGTAATAGAGTTTGTATTCTGTTAGTTGGGCTAAAGGGTTCAAAACAGATATATTTCTAAGCAACAAAACAAGGCATAGAGATAGGGCACTCCCATCTCACTATTCATTTATACCGTAGGCAGGAAAAGTGAGGATCATCAACATACAAAACATACATTGCACAAACTGCTTTAGATCTACCAAGTTATGTCATGCAAGATGCTGGATACTCATTAAACAAACTCATAGATAGACCCCAACATGGGTTGTATATTTAGATGGTAGAGGGGATTGCTTGATCAGATTGTAACATGTATGTTTATATGTTCCCCATATACAAAATCTAAAAGCCATCTAAATCAAGAAGTACATTAAGGATGTGTGAATAAATAGTTGAAAGGGAAATCTTCTAAAAGACCTCTCCAATAATTAATGACCGATTTCATAACTAGATACATTTTTCTGATTTTATAATAAAGAATATATAGGTGGGGACCCTGAAAGATAAAATAATGGAGATTACATTGAACAGAAAACATAGAAGCTGATTTATAAGCATTGCAGAAATGGAAAATGATGGTGCTACCAACAGCAAGCAATGCACCAGTTGTTTCAAGTCAAGTAAGTGGAGACTGCCATTAATATCCTGTTTTCTTGTCGCACCAACCCAATAGCATTTATACTCTCCAAGAACTAGCATGAGGACCAAGAGTCCTTTTTGCCACATGGTAGTTATCGGTTTGAGTCCGAATTCAGAGACCGCATGTCCAAAAAACGTTTAGCAAGAACATCTCAGTGTTTAAACACCTTGTATCCTACATTATTAGGCCAAACAATGGATGACTGGTTACTGTAAGTTGCATAAACTCCCTCCTCTTTTTTTTATCACACAAGCTTGTTATCAGTAATACAAGACGAGCAAAGACAAGTAACAGCGTCAAGCGGAGGCTGGAATACATTACTTGGCATATGCCGCATGCAGCATAGGATAGACCTGGCTTTGATGTCGAACTCTTTTTCCCCTCGCCTCAGCCCTTGGTTCACGAGATCCACCACATCGTCGGGTGTGACGTCACCCCTGCAGAGACAAAGCCCGTTACACAGAGGACACATCAAACTATCACCCAAACCTGACCTAACTAAAAAAATTGACTTTATGCGTATTTTGCATTCCCATATGTGTTAATAGAATGCAAAACCAGGCCAAAGCTGGTCAGATAAACTTTGAGTCCTATTGCCAGAAAGGGTGAATCTGATCATTCCTTTGACAAAAAGTGTTTCCTACATTTTCCTTGAAGCAAGTAGTTAGATAAATGTAATTAATACACACAAAAAATCTTAACCAATGGTAAAATCATTTTGTTTAAACTTTGACAAATGAACCAACACCAACCCAAGGTCAGCAAAAAATTTGCCTGACCTCAATATTGATTCCTTGAGATCAAAGTCCCCCCACAAGTGTCACTTACTCCTCCTGTCCCCATGGGATGGGGTCCACCTTGGAATTGGCAAGGAAGTGGGGGCTGTATCTGACCTCCACATACGCCACCCCCTCTTTGGCTTTCATCTCTACAAATTCATAGGCCACTCGCTTGATTGCTTCTCTGTCGCCCCTAAAGAGGTAAACAAGCGGTAAGTCAATACAAATTATTTCATACACCGGCAGACATGACAAAATATTAACCTTTCTTTTATTGCACCAGCTTCCATAATCATCACTAATGAGATTCATTTATGGTTTGTGGTTCCAAGCTCTCTGCTTGTTTTCCAATAAAGGGAGATTCTTCACACAATCCACCCAACAGTCTCCTCCATCTCCTGGACAATTTGTTGGTGAGATCTCTGAACAGTTCTCAGATCGGCAAACCTGTTGTGCCGATTATGAGGGGTTCCAAATATTTTTACAGGACCTATATTTTTTAGAATAATGAAACAGGCACCACAAACTTTTAGGTTGACAGGAGCCGAGACATGAATAATCACAATCGGATCTCAAAATCTCATTTAGGTTGAAAGGTTTTGTCTCGGCCCACCAGGTACCACTTTTAAAAAAATTACTTTTGGCTGAACAGACCCATTAGGATATGTAGACTGGTATGCACCTATCGACCTATGCACCTCATTTTGGAAGTTCAACTTTTAATTAAATCTGATCTAAAAGAAATGCAGGCAACTTACAAAAAAAAAAGCTGCAGATGTTCTCAGTTAGATTTTAGGCAGAAAGAATGGTTCTGTTTAGGCAGCTCTCCCAAGTTTCAGCTTTTTGTTGGAGTAAAGACTGGGAGTGCACAAAGGAAAGTGCCAATACGTATAAAATCTAGATTCTAACTTATTTAGACTCATTTCACGGAACTGCCAAAGCATGTTGGTTTTTGAGAGGGACCCCTTCATTAAGACTTCATAAAATCGTAAAGCATTAACCAGAATCTTGGTTAATCATACTAAACTTTCATTCTGGATTCCTTTAATTAAGTCTAGTACACCACCATTTTCTAAACAACCATCCCGCTTTATACCAGGCATCCTATGAATACTAAAACACTTCTGGAAAATAAATCTGGACTTTATAAATTTAGCTTTTTTCCTTCTTGCACATCCAGCTTAATAATCTTGGAGGCAATAACCATCGAGAAGACAGAGAGTCGGAGTATGAAGGTCTTTAAAAAAACCTAACAAGCAAGACAACTATCATTATTAAATAAAGAATCCATCAATGTCAGCAATAAATGTTCTCAGTCTTCTGCACTCATCCTCCTATGTCGAGCATCCATAGACAACCCCATTACAACTATAGTTTCGTCCTTTCTAAAGCTTAACAGACGATGAAGAATACACCGGAGCCGTCCAAGCCACAAGTTTACTACAGGAACCTCATTCCTGCCTGCAGCCCGGGGATAGCACCCCGCAGCTGATTCTTAAAATCCGGAAACATCTGCTTGACGTCTGGAAATGAACAGATCTGGCAGAGCCCAGAGGTGACTCACGCAATGGCAGGCATGTAGTGATTGAATTTGGCCAGGAATCCGGTAAGACTGAGAGGTTCATCATAGGATACAATTTGCAGGAGGCCTTCTACCGAGTCTGCTGGAACACTGATTTGCCTTTTTCTAGACAAAAAAAAAGATATGAAATTAGGAGACTAATAAAACACATAGGAACAGCAGATAAATACATTAAAAAAAATGTTATCAGTATACAGCATCTCTAGAACTGGTCAGAGATGGAAATAGGTGTGAATGGGTGCTATAGAAAATAGATTTAAGGACACACTTTTATATGGACAAAAGAAAAATTTGCAGGCGGCCCCAACCAGCAAAGCTGCAAATAAAAGATCAGGTGAGCTGCCCCTAAAGAGAGATTATCACTGGCTATTAAGAGACAAAAACAGGTTCTACCGCTAGCCCAACCTATCTACCAACACCCCCCCTTGCCACCCCATTTACCTGTCCTCAGAACTACATAGAACCTCCTGGTATGGGGAAACATTTCACCTTTCCACGTCTTCCTAGTAAATACTCATTGGGCATGAACGGGCAAATGCCACGACTGAACAGTGTCACAATGGTGGGGTCGGAAAATTCCAAAACTAAAGTCACATGGCTAACATAGGGCTGAGACCCCAGCAGATGAAGGCAGCAGTTTATATCCATCCCTACGCCTAGCTGTATGACAACCTGTACTTTCTTCTCTCCCCTTATACCTTCCCATTTACTGCCCTTACCACCATCAAATTCTTCTTTTACCCACTTTACTTCTCTATCCCCTTCCCACTCCTCTAGATTTCTTTCAACTCACTACACAAATCCAGAATTCCCACAACTTAGCCTTTTGTATTCCTATATTTTAATAACATATATTTATATAGATATTTATTTTTTTTAGAATACATATAAATATTTACTTTGTAATATTTACTAATAGTAATTGTATTTTTATATTTTAATAACATATATTTATATAGATATTTAATTTTTTAGAATACATATAAATATTTACTTTGTAATATTTACTAATGGTAATATTTACTTTGCAAAATGTAGGATGGTCTCTGGCTTGAAGCTGCCATCCAAGTGGATGTGGAGTTCAACCTGTAACAAATATAAAGCACAACATTAATAAGACTCATGCAGTTTGAAGCAGAGCCAAAACACAAATCTTACAATAATGCCTTCCTGAGGAACTAATTCTAGTAATTGAGCTGTTCTGAGTTGAATAAAGCAATTAGGTAAAGCTGCTTGGAAGGTAAACTTGACCTTTCCCAAGTGGTTCCCATGCATTCTTCATAACATGGATGGATTTGCTTTTTGGATGGCCACAAGTGGGTGGAATTCCTAGATCTTTAAGGGACACCGATAATGAGTTCTCCTGGCATTCTCGTGTCTACGACCCCTTCCAAAGGGTATATTTTTGATAATATTTGGTTATCTTAGGAACTTTTGACTGAGGTCTGGTACTGAAGTGCGACACCTAAAGGGACCAGCTCCGTCCACACATACCAGTACAACAAGACATGACCCCATAAGATGTGACCATATACAAAGTATTCCAATCAATGGCCTACCACCATCACACCCTTAACTGAAGTATTCAAGCTGACACCAACACAGAGTGACCCAATGGTCACTAATAGAACATATAAACTAGAATGTGTATGTGGAATTATAATTTATATTATAATTCACTATCTCCATTCTAGTTGATAATATAATTCCATATCTGTATTCTAGTTGATAGCATTATGTCTGTTTTAGCAAGTCTGCATTGTGAAACATAAAGGTACACTACAGGCATCCTCCCAACCCCTCCAAAAAACACTTTCATACAAATGAATTTTTCCTTAGCATTCAAACTTTTTTGCCTGCAATCTACAATTATTTTTTTCTGATTGTAGCAGGTCACCTTTAACAATAATCAGCGAATTTTTATCAAGTTAGTACTTTTAATATAGGACTATGTGTAACGATATTAGAACCATAATAGATAACGCGGTTAGTAAAGATGGTCCAACCCAGGATAAGCAAACAAGTATTTTACAATAAAAGACCCATTCCCAGGGCAATAAATAAGTACAGTGACCATCAGGCAAACCAGAACCAATGGTTTACCATCGCAATACCATAAAATCAAAGTGAACCATGCTAGAAAGGAAACCTTGACAAACCAGCCTTTAGCATTTATTAGATTTGTAAGTGAACAGAAAATGATAATAAAACAGCTAAAGTAGACTTCTGCGCAAACAAAAGTTGTTTGTGTAACTTCCAATTTAGGACAGACCTATTTCACAGTCCTGACATGGCCTTATCTTTGTCCACACAACCAACTAGATGGGACGGGCAGGACAGCAAGATACAGCCTGATAAGTAGTGATGGTATATAGTAGGCCTTTGACGCACAAGCACAACTTTACAAACTGTCACATGATCCCCATAAGACATCACAGAGACCAACACACACACTGGTGATATACCAGATAGAGGACAAACCCACCACACACACCAATTTGCAAATTTGAGGAAATGAAGCCGAAAGTTTTCAGCTTTCCAGAAAAAGAACTTTATCCCGTTTATTAGTCTTTGTGCATTCATCCTAACTAGTCTTAGTAGAGTACTACCTTAACAATAAACTATACTGTAGTTTCAGAACACGTTATACATTGAAAGCCCAGACATGACAACTTTGTAGTATTAATGAGGACAGCTATAGGGTATAGTTGGAAGTGTGTTGTATTTCTTCATGCTGGGGACCAACACATGTTAGCTCCATTTATTGCAGGGACATTGTTAACAAAAGAACTAAGCGCTAAATGTTTCAGCTTAATAGGAACATATTTTAATCAAAACTTAAATCCTGTTCAAACTCTGCTAGAAGTTTATTTAACATAATTACAGTCATTAAGTGTTTGCATGGTGTACACACAGCTCCTATACAAACAGAAGTACCGTGTTTCCCCAAAAATAAGACAGGGTCTTATATTTATTTTACCTCTGAAAATCGCATTAGGGCTTATTTTCAGGGGATGTCTTTTTTTAATATTCACAATTTTTAATCGAGTCTCTGAATATATATTATTAAATGTAAAATATTTAATGTCAAAACATCATGTGGCCAATGGAAGTATTAGAGTACTATAGTACAACAACCTATTACAAAACCTGTAACCAATATTAGAATGCTATAGAAAGATACCTCTGTGTTACCTGTGACCTGTCAAAATCACCAATTTTTTCTTTATATACAAGAAGTCATGAGTAAGAATGGACAAAAATGATTATTGAAAAAAAAAAACACAGCTTCATAAGCAAACAAGTGCAACATACCAGGAAAATGTGCTGACAATTAACATATGACTCATAGAGTAACATGCAGACACAGAAAAAAAAACTTCCAAAGCTTTGTTGAGCACAAACAGTAACCAATATAAATCTGAGGAAAAGCAAAGAAAAAAAAAATCAATCAATTAATAAATATGCATTGTTGCTAATGAATGAAATACTAGCAAGGACCCTGTGAAAAGAGAATCCACCAACCTCTTATTAGTTGTAGTGTCACACCAGAGTACCGTAGGATAAATAACACTGTGACTTCTTCACCCCTTGCTCCAGGGCTTTAAAAATCTCCTGCTCTCTCTGCTCTCTCCTTCCTCTTGGTATCCCTCGGTGTACCACGTGACCGCACCCTCCGAAGAAGCCAATAGGGCTTACTTTCGGGGTAGGGCTTATATTTCACTCTTGCATGATTAGCATGCTAGGGCTTACTTTCGGGGTAGGTCTTATTTTCGGGGAAACACGGTATGTGTACAAGGGCTGGAAACTAAACTCCAGCCAAATTTACCATAACCTTACCCCTCCTATTCATGGATATTTTAAGAAAACTACTCAATACCTGGATAACAGAGTTTTTAGGACCCCAACCAAAGGACACAATATACAAGTCTCAGGAGCAGAAGCTTTACATGGCCCTATTTAGGTTATTATTGAGACCTTTAGTATATCTTTGATCAGTTAGTTATATGGGTGGGGATGGAGGTATTATTTTGTGCAGACTGGGGTCCATATCTGGACTTAAGTTTTAAGCACAAAACCTCAGCTACTGCTAAAACTTTTACCCCTTTATCAGCCAAACTTAGAGATTGAAAGGTGTGATGAAGGAAAGGTTGAACACAAATGATCAAAATCACAACATCCACCCGGGAATCTAGGCAGGAGCCTTGAAGTTGGGGGAGCTTGTGGGGACCACGCTACACCTTTCATGATTCTGCAATAAACATGGAGAGTAGAGTTCTGCAACTAAGGAAGAATACTTTTTTAGGTAGTTGTTGTTTGATGGGACCATCACAGCCTAATACAGACAAATGCAACATGAGCAGATATTCTGCAAGTACTGCAATCCATATCAATGAAAACTAAAGGGATGGTAAGCCAAACTATGTTTCCTTGCCTAGAGTCCCATTCTGCTTCCACCAGTCTCAGAACCCATCTTTTGTTTAGGGCTGATTGTGGTTGAATAATGCCAGCACCTCTCATAGTATCCTTAACCATCATGTCTACATTATTTGTACAAAAAAAGTTTAATTCAGGTGAGAGGAAAAAGAAATGATCACTACTCTATGAAACAGACTGCTGATTAACATCTTCATTTGTCTCCTCTTACCATCATTGCAGCAGTCCTCCCCAAAGGACACACGATCTGCTCAGTTTACTAAAAGTTTTTGGGAGACATGCCGTATGCCATAAAATGAGTGAACTTCCTCCAGCCTGTTGGCCTTTAAATAAATCACTGTAGTGCCTGGCTCCAACACAACAAAAGCTCCACAAAGCCATGCATATATAGGCAAGTTGTGAGTAATCTAGGCTTCAGTTGCAATAGGACTATGAGCAAGGAGCATGCTGAGATTATTATTAATTAATTATTATAATGTTATTGAACATTGAAGCTACTGTCCAAGCACATTCATTCAATGTGAATAGAATAAGAAGTGATAAAGAGTGCCTCCAACTTCTAACTTGCACTGGAAAAAGTGGATAACATGAAATATAATGCCACCGTCCTGACTCATATCTAGTACCAATTCCATCAAAGACACAGGGGGTCCTTGTGTAGATGATCAGCTTGCGCAAATGGCATATTTGCAACCTGGGCTAGTGCTATATATTATTAGCCAAGTCTCCTATATTACAGAGCAAATACAGCACTTTGCAAATTATGAATTTAAAAGAATGCAACTCATCATATTTTATCTCATAGTATAAACAAGACAAAAATCTATTTACTGATCCTTCCTCTGGGTAATAAACCTGGAAGCACAAGACAGTTTTGAGCACCTTTGGTTCAAAATCATCAAACCCCAATTGTCTAACCAGGGAAATAAGCATATTGACCAAAATTTGTTTTGCATGGCTAGAGGACAGGGAAGAAATAAGACATCTTGCTAATAGTGATAAAGTAGGGAGAGAATATAACTAAAAAAAAAAAAAGTAGTAGAGAGTTCAAAGATTAGAACATCAGACATTGTTTATAGGCTAGGTGTATGGGCCCCATACTAGTTAAGCTTCCTGGACCCAGTTCCCCCTGAATTTTAAAGGTATAGCAGGCAGTGGCACACTGCTCTTAGGAAGACCTTGTTGGAAACTGTGGCTACCTAAGAAGCAGAAAGAGAGACAGGTAACTTTGCACACAAGCAGACATGGTAGCCAGATGCTGCAGGAACTTCTGGTGGGCATTGGTGATCTTTGCCAAGAGAGGGCCCGCACCAATTATCTACACAGTGTCGCCCATGACAGCTACTTTGGTCTTTGAGTATTTTATACGAATACCAAAATTACGAAATAAGCAGCTCCGACACTTGGAAGTAACGGCAGGAATTTACAAACCATATGGGTAAAGTTATTTTTGCCAAGGTATAAACAAGATGCCGGCGTGATCCAGCTGGCCCGTATCACAGAGAGAAAATTAATTACATCTTGCCTTTACCAGTAACAGCTGGGACGTGATATCATTTGGGTCTGGAGGACAAAGGGGAATTTAGTTGTTCAGGTTTGTGCAGTTAATTAATCACATGAGAATTATCACATGGGACAGTTCCCGTACACACAACTACTACTAGTAAAGAAGCAGCATTCATACTTGTGTGAGACATTGTAGTCCGTTATCTGCACCCGATCTGATGGTTGTAAGCTTGAACGGTATGATTTGCTTTGGGTCACAGCACTTTGCCTATCATCCAGGCTCATTACATTGCCTGACTGAACAGGAACATTAGATCTAAGCTATTAAGAAACAATATAGTGCAGTATATTGCAAAGCCAAACTAGGTATTCCCACCACCAATTAAATGACATGCAAAGTTTTGCATTGATGAATCTACAGAAACCTTGCGCGTACCCTGAATTTTCTTATGTTGATGCCTCAACATTACAACACCTAAATAACGCTCAACTTTTTCAATGCAATACACGTAACCAGAGCCAAAGGCAACCCCCTTCCTCAGATCCTAATTTCTGGCACCAATTACTAACCTTGCTAGCATCTGCTAGAACACCAGCTATTAGTTCTATCACAACCTTCAAATTACATGCTCTGGATCTTTTCCCACCTCTGAACTGAGGAGCCGAGCTTTTCCATTCCATCTTAATCAGACTCGGCATTCCCAGCACGGACAATGATAATTGGACCGCTGGGACTTGCTGACTTTCTATTAAAGGAACAAAAAATGCAACCCCAGGGGGCTGAATGAAGAGTTGACTTTGGGGTCAAACACGTCTTGGAAAGAAAAACATCCAAAGAAGTCACTCACCAGTTTCTCCCTATATGACATAAATTCACAATGCCTTTCAACAATTCACCTGTGGCAACGGGAACAAATTTCAGGAGAAATACTGTAACGTAAGCAAGGTGTATATAGAAAACATACCAGCAATCATTTGTCTTCATTTAGACATTAGTAAAAGGAAATCATCAAGCAATGTTTGGAGACAATGGTTTGCCACAAAATGTTTGGTTGGTGATACCGTTTTAGGTGTACTGGTAGTTGTTTTCTATTAACCTTGCCGGCTCAGCAGTAGTAAAAGTCAAGGTAAGGGGGTTACATACCCTACTGGGTTTCCTATAAAGCTGAGTACTGGGCATGTAAAGCAAAAGGTTTTCTGAAGAGCAATTCAGGCCTGGAATTTGCACAGTCGTGAATGTCTTGGGTACAAATTTAGCACGTGTACAGCTTTCCCCTGATGTTGCATGCTTGCAGCGTGGGGATGGCCGGTGTACTTTTGTATGGAGGAGAAGACAGAAGGGTGCCACTGGCCCGCCCTTCCCCCTAATAGAACAGAACAACTCTGTGTGTACAGAGCTCATTGATTCTCCAGTTACAGGAAATGATTGTGAAAGATTTTTTTCAGTGACAGAAATGTGACATGTTGTGGAATGCTTGCCTGTGTTTGCATGAAACTCTAAAAAGAATATGGTTGACTGTAGTCAGTTTGTACCCTGAGCTGGCACGTGGACTCTCGCTAGGAGTGTATTGGTCCTTTCACTGCTTTCACCAACAATTTATTATCCATACAATTCCACATTGGTGGTCAAATTGCCCAATGCAGATACCCATTAGCTTAGCAGAGGTGTAAGCAGCTTTAGAAATCTCATTTTTGCTTATTTCAGCTTTTTGCCCTGATGGACTATGATCCATTTTTGCAAACACCCATTAAGGAATGCTGAATTGTAAGAAAACAGAACACACTTAAACAATTTATTATCTAGCAGGACCTTGAGAAGCCAAAGGGTAATTGATAAAAATAAAATAAATGACTGACGTTTGCTGCTTACCTGATAGAGAGTTGTAATGATTGAATGGATCACTATTTATTATGGATTAAAATGCTGCTTTCTATTATTTCATTTTTAATAATTTACCAAGCTGCAACATTGAAAGGGCATACTATAAGTAAAAAAAAAACACTGGTCAAAATTTTTGCATGCATTTCCATTTTCTTTGCAGCCTCATTCTATTTAGTGTGCAACATTATGCTTTAGTTTTACCAATAAAAAAAGTCACACTCCCGTTTCTAAGCAAGCATTCATTTCTGTTACCTATTTTACTTCAATACCTGAAACATAACTGCCAAAAAAACAAACTTGTAGGCTTAAAGCTTCAGGAGGAGACCAAAAGACATCACTCGAGCTTTCTAGCTTCACTCTTTTGTAAAGTAAACGTGTGTTCTTCCCATGTGGGGAAAAACATTTCCTTTTTATTCTCCTTCCCTTTTCCTAGTAGCATGTAGTATTATTATTATTAATAATAATAATAATACCAGTATTTATATGGCGCTAACATATTAGGCAGCGCATTGTACAATAAAAAGAGATATACAGTACTCGCCTCTTTGTTGAGGGAGAAGAAGTCGGGCCTGTGCAAGCCCTAATTGGAAAAGATGAATATAAGTTGCTGGTGACTTATCTTTATTTTAAACCCGCTGACCCTGGAAAAGAACAAATTTCTTTAATGAAGTCCCATTAGTCCTTTTTAAATTGCAGTTTGTGTGCAGAGCTATTGACTGTGTTCTCTGAAGCTGACATAGCTATTACGATGTTCTCTGTGGTGTAATTTGTTGGTGCCACATAAATACGGGACATAAAAATAGGTCTGGAGGTGAGTGCGGTCAGCCAAGCGGACGGGGAAGCTTTTCTGAGAAGCCAAGGTTTACACATGTCTACATACAAGAAGAAAAAATAAGTCCAAAAAGGTAACGCTTTTTTTCTCAGCATTGGCTTGGTTCCCCACAAGCCCTCTTTGATCTTTTACTTGGAAATCTTCCATTTGTTTGCAAAGTTATACTAGTAAGGGATCTGCTTGACCTTTGGCTGTATTGCCAAGCCTCCCTATCCACTGCACAGAATTGGCGTAATGTTAACCTCCTTTTTTGCCTATTTAACTGAAGGGTATCAACTATGGCCTCCCATTAAAAAAAGAAAATTAACCTAAAATCTGTAAATAATAAAATGGCACGCTTTTATTTTATTAAATGTAAAACCAGGACTTATCTGGCTAAGCCTCGTGCCCTCATACTTGGTATGGCCCTGTACATCTCTTGCAGATCTGACAATTCCAATGAGGCCAATGTGGTCGTCCTTCTCATGCAACTTCTTCTCAAAACCAGGATGATGTCTGATACAATGTTGACAATATCTCCTATAAGTCATTGCAGCATTTACAAATCTACGAAGTGCACAAAGAAATCCAAAACAGGAAGTTGGTATATTTTAGGATTTTTAAGAAATGTATTACTAAGCCTGCAACAAGGAGAATGAGTACAATTAAGGACCCCTTTATCCCCCTGCAACCTCCCTCAAATATCCATTGCTTTCGTCAATGAATTCCAAACAATACCGCTTCCTGTGATGGTGTGACAACGATGTTGTACTGCTCCTGAACTCTGAGCACAGCTGACACTTTCATGTAGGCTGCCAGTGTATCTCCGGCTGTAATCCAGCCTTATGGCATGCAAAATACTCACAATAAGACAGCCTGCCTGTTCACCATTACAGTTTGTATACCAGTCATTTCTCAGTAGTCAATAACACCGTCTAATGTTTTATCCACTGGCCTTTTTGTTTAGTATTCAGTCCCTTCAATCCACAAAAATAAAAAAATCTTTACAAGGAAAGGATGCAAACCAAGTCTGGGATTAGAGACATAGCAGTCATATCTCAGTATCCACTTATGGATTTCCATGATTCTTTGCTAAAGATGTCCCAATGTATGTCTTGCCACACACACATAATCAGACTATAAAATTGCTGTGGAGCCCAGAGGACCTCTGCAGACAGACCACTGCTTTGACATAGAGAGCAAATATTCTTCTCTGCAGAATCATGGCAGGAGACAAAGTTCAATAGGACTTTATTACTGTTAAAAATGAGGGCAGTTCACATCTGTAGCAGAAACAAGCATTCCCGTGTGGCTCCTGAAGGCTTACCAGCCCCTTGGCACCAGCACCAGAGTACTGATTCTTGCTGCCCCCATTCATTCAGGTATGTAACGTCACCCTGGAGGAAGCAAAACCATACCGCAACCTCCCTGCCAGTCTGAACACACAGTCCCACACTTATATAACTACTACATGATTTTTATATACTTTCCCTTTTCTTAAACTGTACAAATATTATTTCCAGGTCCATCTAGGGCACAATTACTGGTTCTCATATACCACAAGGCTGTGTCCTACAGACAATGTGGGATTGCCAAATGCAAATGAGCGCAAACATTGCATGGAATGTTACTTCTTGCTGCGCAGATCCAAGGAAACTTCATCAATAAGGATAAATCCCACAATGCAAAAACTTGCTGGAAAGTCTAAACCACAGGTTTGTAATTCATAAAAAACAAAAAAAGAAAATCGCTTCTGAAAAGAATTCCCTACAGCTGGCCACTCACATTACCATATTATTCTACAAATACCCTTTAAATGCAACTTAAGGTAAATGCAAAGATGTCTGTCCTTCCTAAATCTTACCAAACCATACAATGTGACTTTACAATCTTCTTTAAAGTCTGCAAATTTTCAGCACTATGTCATTCCAGGCACCCCAGCTGATTACTAGTACTAGAATTATACAATGTTGTGTGAAAACACAAAACATTATTATTAGCAACTAGGACACAAAGGTACTAATCAAAGAGTTCAAGGGTAGCCTGCTATTGTATGGCAGGGCCCCCACTGACAGTGTAAATGCACAATTTTCATAGGGATATTTTCCATATAAATATTCATAGAAATCTACAGACGGTAAGGGAAGGTTTAGTCCTCTGTTTGAACCTAGGTTTGTTTTGACAATAAGGGAAAATAAGAACAAACTGTACACTCTAAACTTCTCATTAATGAATGTACGTCATGACAATAAACATTGTTCTGAGCAAATTTCTCAAATACCGGAACTTAGGTGTGAAGTAGCCAGGCATTTCAACTTTACCAAATCAAAAATGTCTGGCAAATACATAAGCTTACCATATTCCTTTCCCATCTCTATGTATACTGCTACATATGCCTTCCCTCCATCTTTGTATACCCCCCTCTACATCCCTTCCCCTCCTCTTTGTATACCCCCCTACATCCCTTCCCCGCCTCTTTGTAAAACCCTCTACATCCCTTCCCAACCTTTTTGTATACCCTTCTACATCTCTTCCCAACCTTTTTGTATACCCTTCTACATCTCTTCCCCTCCTCTTTGTATACCCACCTCTTTGTATACCCCTCTACATTCCTTACCCACCTCTTTGTATACCCCTCTACATTCCTTACCCACCTCTTTGTATACCCCTCTACATTCCACTTTATATCCCTTCCCCATCTCTTTGTATACCCCTCTACATCCCTTCTCCTTCTCTTTATATACCCCTCCCCCTCCTTCCCCACCTCTTTGTATACCCCTCTACATTCCATTTTATATCCCTTCCCCATCCGTTTGTATACCCCTCTACATCCCTTCTCCTTCTCTTTTTATACCCCTCCCCCTCCATTCTCCTTCTCTTTTTATACCCCTCCCCCTCCATTCTCCACCTCTCTGTACACCTTCCTCTAACTCCTTGTACAACTGTTCTGCATCCTTTTTCCACCTTTTTGTACCTTTTCATACTAAGCTTTGAGCATCTTACTCATCTCCATTCCTTTCTACCTCTTCTTAATCTGGCACATATGTGTATGATAAATAGTATTTTTGCAGCACCATCCTACACCAATTTGATTATTATTTATATATACTGGTGATTTAAACTCCATCTGTGTGATTATAACATTAAAACAGAACATTAAAGGCTTCGGTCTATGGAATGACCTTCTTTGCTAGCACAATATTAATAAAAGTAAAATTCAGTGGAAGAAAATCACAACAACTTGTTTCCAGATGTCAGCTTGCTCCTCCAGCTATGCAAACATTAACCATGTCCTTTTGTTTAGCTTTGTAAAGAATGTATTAAAAAATAATATGGCCTTTAAGCTGGAGGACCCCCTCAAGTATCAAACATTAAACACAGTCTGACCTTCAGAAGACCAACAAGACATATCTTGCCTAAAGGTTCTGTTGTGCTGTTATCAGCAGGCAGGCCAGAGATAGGTAAACACTTGAAGGACAAGGGAAAAAAATAAAAAAACAGCCATTTACTGCCATGTATTGATTTAATTTTGTGTGTCTTCTACCTCCTTTATCACTACTTTCTGCTGCCACAACAAACATAAAAGATGAAATGACAACTCCTCCATTTATCATGCTGGGATGCAATGTCACTCTCTGCTGGGGTCCTGACATACTCAAATGGGATTTAGGCCATTTAGTCATTTTAATGTTTAACAGTTTATGATAAAACAACACAAAAAAGCCAAACTCTGAGCAAAACCAAATTCTCATCTAGTGATATCGACCCTTTGCCTGTTTAATTGGAGATGCCACCTCCCTATAATGCTTCATCGGGCTTTATGGCTACACGAGACATTTGACGGCCATCAAATTATTAAAAAGAGGGTGATTAGGCCTCCATACAATTACCTGAAACCCCTATGCTTGCTGGCTTGGGAACACTAACTCCTACCTCCTGCATCTCGCTACTGGTGAAATGTAAAAGAGACATCCGCCATCAGCAGGTAAATGAGAACCCTGCTTTACTACCTACCACCATAAACCTGGTACAGCAGCCTTACATATCCATGTTAAATAAAGCCTGACACAAAGCTTGCATGGCAAGAGAAAGCACCGACATCCAAAAGCCTGAATGATCTGTCAACAATGGGTAATACAAAGCTCAAGGTAAGCGGCGGTGGAGTTTCTGCAACATTGCAAAGCATTGCATGAGTTCATACAACCTGGTGGTTTTAAACAAAGTAAAAAAAGAATTTGAATAATTTAGCCACCGTGATAGATGAAGAGATGATATGACCCATATGAAAAGCACAAGACACATTCCTTTCCCCGATCCTGTACATTCTCCAACTAAAGCTAAACATCTTTATAACATCAATAATGTGAAATGCACCAAACAGCCGCAGTACGTTAAGAACGGTCATTAGGGTGCTTTGGCCAAAATAGAGAAATACACTGCATGAAAACATTAGTTTTATAACAATCTGATGCACAGGTGTGGATAATATATATATACTCAAAATAAAATATAATACATATAAACTCAAAAAGCAGGCTTCAGTAAACTTAACAGAGAAGCCAAGTTTGTGTATGAAAAAGAGGAGGATGTAGGTCATTAAGCTTTGTAATGCTCACACTGCTCAACCAGGGAGAGGGGGAGAGAGACAAGGGGAGAGAAGGGTGAGAGGGGAGGAGAGGGGGGCGAGAGAGAGAGCAAGGAAGGGGAAAGGAAGAAAGAGAGAGAGAAGAGAAAGAGAGAGGGGTGGCAGAGAAGGGTGAGAGAGGGAGAGGGGGGGAGAGCGCACAACAAGGGTGAGGAGAGATGATGGAGAAGGAAGAGAGAAGGGGAAGAGGGGGTGAAGGAGAGATGAAGAAAAAGATAAAAAAGAGAGCAGGAGAGAGAAGGGGGTAGAAGAAAAGAGAGGTGGGAGTGGAAGAGAATTGAGCAAGCAGAAGAGAAAGAGAAAAAAGGTCGGATAAAGTAGAAATAGAGACGAAGGAGAGAGATCAGACAAGTAATGATATACAAATACATTGCCCTCATCACAACACACAACCCTCCACAAGCCCTCCTTGTCTGTATGGTAATATATATATATAGTGCACACTGGGTGCCATTGAGTAGCGCTCCGTTCTGTAAATACATGACTATGTACACAGCTGCTGAGTACTAGAAAAATATACTGCAGCCTAGAAAAGACACATTTGTATTTCAGTACAGAGTCATATGGGGGGAAGAGGGAGGTCCAGATCACTATGGCCAATAGTGTGTGGGGCAGACAGGGAAACCTGCGGACAATGCCAACAAATCCCCATTACCCGTGTAGGAGGGTGCAAACTGGCAATTACATTATAATGTGTGCGATAAGCAGAGAAATTGTACAGACTGTATAGTGTATGGACAAGAAAGATCTAATTGCTGCACTTTTCCTATATAAGCATGAGCTTTGTGGCCCTGCCATTTATCACATGGCCGTGGGTACCTACTCAAAACTAAAAGCTGGTTTAGATGGAGCTACCCTTTACCATACATTCATGTCATTATTTGTATACTTTGCTGACAAAGATTACTTAACACGGAACAATAACCATTTCTTGTTAACATAAAAATAGCAGAACATTTTCACTTCCACATGGAGATGAAAGAAGTTTGTGTGTAATGATTTCACAAATAAAACCGTTCTGAATTCTGCAGGTCAGCAATGCCCTTTAGTCTTCTCATTTGTCCTTTTTGTTTCATAACACAAAATGGATCAGATCCACCAAGTCAGCAATCTATACTTCTGCCACTTCGACAGATTGTGTGCGATGGCCGAGTTTGGGCAAGGAGATCCAGTTAAACTTTAGCCTCTAAATGACAAGGGGCGTCTTTTGTCTTTTTATCCAGAACATGCATTGTGTATGACTAAACAAAATACTATTTCTGTTTTTTTACCATTTTATTCTTTGCAACCTCATGTTTACATACACTCCGATGGTGGCTGCATGGCATTTTTCTGGGCACTTACAACAGTAGGCCATGTCTGTGCATTGAAACAGCCGCTTTATCAGAAGCAAATGGTTACAAGCTTTGCCATACAAATAATCCAAGTGTTTCCACCATGTTACTAAATGATTACTGTCAACAGGAACTAATTACCAAATAGGGATGAAAATTCTTGGGCTCTTTATGGTCACCATAGTGGTTATTAACCAATATATTCTATAATTAGCCAATATACCAATATTAGCCACTATATATCATGCTGCTACATAAATAGGGAAATCAGCCCTGTCTACAAAAGCTGTAAGGAGCAGAAAGCTTGATACAATCGCCACGAGTAACCTGAAAATAACAACCAACTTTTATTATATATTGCTTGACTATGATAATAACCCAATGGGTTCCATAAAGTTCTTCAACCTAAAGCAAAGATGCAGGCCAATCTATCATCAAGAAATATTTAGATTTAGAATGGCTGATCTATAGTATATCAGCGCTGCGTAATATGTTGGCGCTATATAAATCCTGTTTAATAAAAAAAAATAATAACAATAATATTATTAACCGCCGAGGAAACCATGAAATTATGTTCAGGTCTGTTAAAATCAATTTACTGGAGAACAGTGGGAGAAAATCCTTACATTGGCAGCCAGTGGAAAGAATGCCACCCTTATAGACAACCCAAGAGATGACTAGTGCCATGCAAATGGCTCTTGCACATGGCTTCGGTCTATGACTTACAGACATCATCAAATATGAGGTCAAGGAGCCACAGTTTGAGGAACCCTTAGCAACCACTGGAGGAACCCTGGGGTCCCACCGTGCCCTTGTTGAGAATGGCTGCTATAGATCCTCATAGATGAAAAGGAACAGTCTCCCTTTAAGATGCGGAAAGGAACAACACTGTGTGTTTGCGCTGGGGATCAGCAAGCAGTGGAGCACAACCGATCTTACCACACTGGTTTCTAAATTCAATGCACAAATAATTGCATTGACCCTGGAATTTAGGAACAACTGCTTGCCAATAGCAATACAAATCTGGTTACAATTTTACAGTACTGTAAAAAAATATATTTATTGCCCCTTCACACTTCTCTATTCCTGTGCATTGCATTAAAGCGCATTCATGTGTTATGCCATAAGTCATGCTGACATAAATTTGGAATGTGCTTGACCCAAAAAAATGTTTTTTTTTCTCTTGGAGCACTACAATGCATGGTGGTTCATTACTGTGCATTGTGATGCATTTTAAAGTATATATAAAAAGGTGCAATAATTTAGGGCATTAGTAATAAACAAATGTGAGGTACATTGTGGTAACATTTACAATAACATTCATATTACTGCAATGCACCATATAGCAAAGATGTGTTTAAATGATCACTCCACTCCAAGTGCTATTTTATCCTTAAAACAATATATTGGTGAGATCTCCCTGCTTCCTGGGATGTGGGAGAGAGGAGAGAGAGGAAGAAGGGGAAAGGAGAATAGAGAGGAGTGAGAGGGAGAAGGGGAAAGGAGAATAGAGAGGAGTGAGAGGGAGAAGGGGAAGAAGGGGAAAGGAGAATAGAGAGGAGTGAGAGGGAGAAGGGGAAAGGAGAATAGAGAGGAGTGACAGGGAGAAGGGGAAGGGAGAATAGAGAGGAGTGAGAGGAGAAGGGGAAAGGAGAAGAGAGAATAGAGAGGAGTGAGAGGGAAATGGGGAAAGGAGAATAGAGAGGAGTGAGAGGGAGAAGGGGAAAACAGAACAGAAAGGAGTGAGAGGGAGAAGGGGAAAGGAGAAGAGAGGAGTGAGAGGGAGAAGGGGAAGGGAGAATAGAGAGGAGTGAGAGGGAGAAGGGGGAAGGAGAAGAGAGGAGTGAGAGGGACAGGGGGAAGGGAGAAGAGAGGAGTGAGAGGGACAAGGGGAAGGGAGAAGAGAGGAGTGAGAGGGAGAAGGGCAGGCAAGATGGTTGAAGTGATAAAAAAGAAAGAAAGAGGAATAGAAGAGTGGAGTAGAGAAAACTGCAAGAGGGGGAGAGAAAAAAGCAAGAGGAATAAGAAAAGAGAGCAAGGAGTGAGAAGGGGACAGAGGACTGGAGACAGGGATAGAAAATGCAAGAAGGGTACAGAAAAGAGCGAGATGGATGGAGAGATAAGAAAAAGAAGAGGGGGAGATAAGAGTGGAGAATAGGAAAGAGCAAAAGGGGGGGGGGGGGGAGGAAAAAAAAATCAGGGAGAAAAAAAAGGTGAGGAAAAGAGCAAGAAGCAAAGAAAAAGGAGTGAGATAGGAAAGAAAATAGTAGGATAGATGAAGAGATAAGAAAATGTGATTGGGGGAGAGGAAACAGCAAGAGGGGGAGATAAAGGGAGACAGGAGGGAGAAGCAAGGGGAGAAAAGAAAAAAGTGAGGGGGAGAAATAAAAGAGGGAAGAGCGATAGATATGAGCTGTGATGGAGAGGAAAGAGACTAAATGGGAGAGAAGTAACATAACGTGTAATTTGCATTGTGGTAACATGCACCATATAGCGAAGTTGTGTTTAGACTCTAAATATTCTCTGCATGTGACAGTCCCTTCCATCCTTCAATGTATTGGTGGGATCTCTGTGGCCCCTGGGTCTGCACATTGCTTATTTTGATCACCCCCTCCATCTCTGCTGATGTTTTATGTAATGTATATTTGAGAGAAAAAAAAAGGAGGAACTGAATGGTATAAGCAGAGACAGGAATAATGGCAGTGATATATATCTGTTGGAATACCCAAGGCCTCAATCACCAAGCTCCATTGTTGGCAAATCATTACTTTTCGGTGTCCTGGCCCTTTAAATATAAGAATTAGGAAGAAACAATCAAGCTAATTAAAATAATAGCTTCCATAGAACAGATGTGTAAGATATCTGGGGTGGTGGTAATGAGTGCAGATGGCCACACTTCCCTAACAGTAAAAAAATCACAGTGATAATTACACAACAATCAAATGATAATTCACTGGAAGAAGAAAAACAAGTTCTAAATATTTTATGATGAAATCAAAATTATTGCAAACTTAAAAAAGACATGCATTTTACTAATAAAATGTTTTATTTATAAAGCATATACAAAACATTCACTGTAGACGTATAGTGATTGATTCACCTGCAGTGAATGTTTGTTTGCTATATTACACCACCCTGTGTCCATGCTGCACACCATGGTAGGGTATAGTATGTTACAGAGGCAGCATCCTCATCCTAATCTCAGGAACTATATCTAGATCTATATCTACTGCTGGGAGGGGAGCCATACTGCTGAGTTACTGCTGGGAAGGGGGGCCATGCTGCTGGGAGGGGGAGCCACGCTGCTGAGTTACCGCTGGGAGGGGGAGCCACGCTGCTGAGTTACTGCTGGGAAGGGGGGCCATGCTGCTGAGTTACTGCAGGGAGGGGGAGCCATGCTGCTGAGTTACTGCAGGGAGGGGGAGCCATGCTGCTGAGTTACTGCTGGGAGGGGGAGCCATGCTGCTGAGTTACTGCTGGGAGGGGAGCCATGCCGCTGAGTTACTGCCGGGAAGGGGAGCCATGCCGCTGAGTTACTGCCGGGAGGGGGAGCCATGCTGCTTAGTTACTGCCGGGAGGGGGAGCCACGCTGCTGAGTTACTGCCGGGAGGGGGAGCCACGCTGCTGAGTTACTGCCGGGAGGGGGAGCCACGCTGCT
>NC_092863.1:10827350-10830647 GCF_032062135.1 Pyxicephalus adspersus | reverse complement strand
GGGAGGGGGAGCCACGCTGCTGAGTTACTGCCGGGAGGGGGAGCCACGCTGCTGAGTTACTGCCGGGAGGGGGAGCCACGCTGCTGAGTTACTGCTGGGAGGGGGAGCCATGCTGCTGAGTCACTGCTGGGAGGGGGAGCCATGCTGCTGAGTCAGTGTTGGGAGGGGATGCAGAGGGAGCTGAGCTGCTGAGTCACATCTGAGAGATTTTGGGAGAAGGCAACCTACCTGCTCCTAAATGCTGACTTTTATGTACTTTCTAGTAGTCCTAACAGAAATGTAACTAAAAGAGTTAAAACCTTTGTCATATTTTATTTATTCTGTGTCCCCCATGGGCAGACTTCTCCTCACTTTCTGTCAGAATAAGATATAAGAAAAGTTATACTTGAACAAGTTTCTATTAATCATTCAGTAGTTCTGCGTTATCTAAGGCGGAAATCCCATGACAAACGCAGCTCATCAGCTGTGGGAGATCATTTGCACCGGCTGCTCTTTTGTTTGATCCGGATCACAAGATCATGAGCATCAAAAGCTAATCAAGGCTAAAACTCCCAAGCTTATATAATAAGGCTGTAATGATGTAGTAACCCCGAGCAAAACCAGGAGCCAGGTCCTAGAAAGATAAATTCTGATTGGCTGCTAGAACTTATTCCAGCTTTATATAAATAGGGCCCCGATTACTCATATCATGTACACCGGGCATTACACCTAGAACGTGACAGATCCTAGGGGCATCTTCATGATTGGTCAAAAGCGGTCTGCAGTGTTATCATGCTCAGCTTTTGCCATGAGCTTGTGCAATATTACAATTTATTATTCATAAGGGCAACTATTGTGTATGGAGGAAGGATTTTAGAGATAGAAAGAGTTCTCTATGGTCAAAGAAGCTATGCTGCAATCGCGTGGATGTAGCCATCCAGTGGGCCCTTGTGCAGGACTGACCTGGGGGCCCCTATTGGTTAAGTACGGTCCAGGGTCTTCAACCAGGAACTGATCCGCCTTCCTATCCTAGGCCAAGGAGGAATTGAGCTCCCCCAGTACACCTACTTACACATGCTAGGTAATTGTTGCCTTGACAAAAACAGTCCTAATTATCAGGGGTAAAATTCTAGTTTATAAACAGTGGTTCCCCAGCAGGCAAATCATTCAATCCCCGATTGGGTAACCATTGTTTCCTAAAGGGGAGGACGCAGCAGGGTGCCCTCCATTGCATCCTCCCCTTTCCTTCTTAACAGTACTGAACAGCATTACACAGTGTGTAAAGAATTGATTTTACTGTCACTCGAATTGATCAGTTTGTGAAATGCCAAATGCTGAACTTTGTGTTTCACACCGCTTGCCAGTTTACTGTCACCATATATATACAAAAAGTCTATGGGCTACTTACCAACACTTAAAAATGCTGATCACAGAAAAAAATGGTGATCAGTTCCAATTCAACTGAATAGAGCTTCTGATCCCCATATTGGGGTAATTGGGATATGGCAACCAAAGCACTGATCACCCTGTTGTATTATAAAAATGATAAAAGTGGTGATCAGATTTGCAAAAGGTAAAACATAATAAATGGCGACCTACATAAAGACCCCTTAACTTACACATTAATGTCGCTGGAGCTTTCCTGATCATTCCCAGCAACACTAGAAAGAATCGGTGCTGTACACACAGCACTGTACTGGTCTAAAGGGAGGAAGGGGGGAGGATGAGCAGGAGGCCCCCCGCTGTGTCCTCCTTCATACATTGCTCAGTCATGCACCAGGACAGATCAATAAATGATATTGGTGATTGCCATACACACATATGTAGCCTTACATACACTTAAACCTTTCATCCAATCACCTGTAATAAAGATCAGTTATGTGTGTGAAAGATTCACCCCATACTATGTCAGTTATTTACATCCCCACCATATAATAAATAGCAGACATTGCAGAAATGTTTCCTTTTCTTCTCGGCGACATGTTTGGACTCCGTGCTTTTAGTAAAATATTTGTGAAGTATACAGACTCTTCCACACCGCAAACCATAATCCTTATCTGGCCAGCTCTGCTGAATGAGCGGATATTGGCCAACTGTGACTCAAATTACAGCAGCGATGTAGAAATTCTATTATAGAAAATCTTCAGCGCAGAGGAATAAGGAAATGTGAAAGATAACATTATTAGAGAGAGTCCTGCTGGTCTCCTCCGCTGTGCATGGAGATTGTCTGCAGGAGGTGGAGGAGAATCCGCATTATACCCCTCTAAATGTGTGTGTTGGTAGAAATCCAAAAAAAGTATTCATCTTCTATCCAACATGCAGGCTGAATGAGCTGGTGAACGATTATACAAAGACTGCACATTGCAACAATGGGTGGTATTAAAGCAGAACTCCAGCCAAGTTTAAAATAAAAATGGAAGGCCAGGAAAAGGTGAAAAAAACAAATGCAACTTTTAAAGTTTAAGCCTGTGCAATATGTTTTTTCC
Organism: Pyxicephalus adspersus; assembly: GCF_032062135.1. Classification (NCBI taxonomy): domain Eukaryota; kingdom Metazoa; phylum Chordata; class Amphibia; order Anura; family Pyxicephalidae; genus Pyxicephalus; species Pyxicephalus adspersus. Next base: position 10,828,182 of record NC_092863.1, on the reverse strand, counting down.
CCCACTAGATGTCCTCAGTCTGGTGGCCAGGGTTATTCATTTGACTTACACTTAGCCCAGGTTGTTCCACCACCCAGCTGGAGAGTGAAAAAGGAAGCAGGAAAGTTATTTGCACATTAGATCAGCACATTAAAAAATTGGTTCCTTATGCTGGTTCTTCTCTAAGCTATTTAATGTAAACTGTTTATTAATATTAATAATAAAATAAATAAGATAATACCAGGTAATATTTAAGTCGTTATATTGCTTGCTGTTAAAACATACATTTAATATGTAATAATGATTGCAGAGCTTCTGAAGGTCTGAATCACACCAACATGCTCCACCTATTGCTAAAAATATGACTGGTGGGTGGACAGATTGGGACAATTACAGGGTAACATTATGATATAGATATATATATAGATTGAGAGAGAGACTTGATTTAGATCTTTAAAAGGCAAGCCATGATGTATAATGGGGTCAATTTTATTTCAATCTGTTTCATGTGTGCAATATGTAGTCTTTGTTTTCCAATTAAATTAGAAAAATGAGAAAGGATTCCCAGGTCACTACGAGTTAGCTAACATAATCACACAGGAAAAGCTGCTTGCTTTGTAGCCCCTTTGGTGTTATTGAAGTGGCCTAAAAGACAACTGTATGCAACTCCAAGTACCGTATTTTTCGGCGTATAAGACGCACTTTTTCTTCCCCAAAACTGGGGGGGAAAGTGGGTGCGTCCTATGCGGCGAATGCAGGTTTAAAAAATAATTAAAACCGGTAACATACTTACCCAATACCGCGATCCTGCGTGCTTCTCGTCTTCTCTCCTCTCCTCCTGGCTGCAGCGCGT
>NC_092863.1:10825534-10826944 GCF_032062135.1 Pyxicephalus adspersus | reverse complement strand
GGCACAGGGTGATCAGAAGGGGAATAATCTTTCAGAATCTTTTTTTTCTAGATTTTCCTCCTTTAAAATTGGGTGCGTCTTATATGCCGGAGCATCTTATACGCCGAAAAATACGGTAAATAAAACCCTGACAGGGCCTACAGCGCCACCTACTGGCTCAAAATGAGATTGCTGAATCTTAATATGCAATATTGCATTCAAAACAAAAAAAAATTCTATACCATTGTCCTTAGTCCTGATTATAAAAAAAACACATTCATCATACAGGACAATCAGGTAACACACAGAAATACCACTGTAAGTCTCCAGAATACCACAGTACTCCTCCACTTTGGTAAGCATACACCTGCCCAACTATGGAGCTCTGTCACACCCTGGTGTTATATTGTTTGTATTATCTTTCACCAAAGTGACAGGTTAGCTTTAAAAGTTCACAATATCATCTCACAACAATTTGGCTGCTCGACAACAGTGTCTTTGTGCAAAACTGGAGACAAATAAGTCATCCAGTATCCAACAGAAAAAGGTGATTTTACTGGAGCACCATGAGGTCCAACAGCAGTTTTAGGGACATATGGGGTCCACACAATGCATGTTGGGACTTCTTTTTAATGTAACCAGGTGTTCTGACTTATTGATCTTCGGGTTCTCTTTTAGGGGACATCCAAGGTCCTGATTGCTCTTACCCTGTACCTAGAGCAATGACACCCCCTGTAGACACTGCACTGGTACCATACAATGCTGCCTGTAAAATCACAATATATACTATAAATGAACCCAAACTGGCCTTACCCTGACACATTCCACATCTCCTGCTAATAACCCCAATGATGCTGACAGATTTTATGCCAGTACTAAAATATTTGCCAGCAGACCCAATAAAAACAAAAAGCTTTCCTATTATCAATTTGCCAACTATTATTATGAACAATCGGAAAGGTTGTAGCTAGAAAAAAAAAAGAAAATTTGGAAGGGTTGACACTTCTTCGACAGCCATGTGCTGTTTTTATGCAAGCAACTAATATTTATATTTGTAGAATGGAAAGATATTCATGTATGGGGCATATGATCGCTGGCATATTCTTAGTTAACTTGGCACTTTAAAGAACTGACCTGATGTCTATGTATTACAACACCCAGCATACCACACCATGGGGCATTCTAGGGGTCCGGGTATTATGACACCATGGGGCATTCTAGGGGTTCGGGTATTGTGACACCATCTGGCATTCTAGGGGTTCAGGTAATATGACACCATGGGGCATTCTAGGGCTTCAGGTATTATGACACACACCATGGGGCATTTTAGGGGTTTAGGTATTATGAGACCATGGGGCATTCTAGGTGTTCGGGTATTATGACACCATGGGGCATTCTAGGTGTTCGGGTATTATGACACCATGGGGCATT
>NC_092863.1:10816158-10825293 GCF_032062135.1 Pyxicephalus adspersus | reverse complement strand
CACCATGGGGCATTCTAGGTGTTCGGGTATTATGACACCATGGGGCATTCTAGGGGTTCGGGTATTATGACACCATGGGGCATTCTAGGGGTTTGGGTTTTACAATAACCAGCATGCCATACAGCAGTCCAGATGCCCAGCTACAACACCCAATGCCATGCCATGGAGCAGTCCAGATGCCCAGATATGACTGCACCCACAGTGCCATGTCATAGGGCATTCTATAAGTCCAGGAACTACTACACCCAGCAGCTGAAGGGCTTGGCAGGTGTTATATGCCCAGTATAAATAAGGGACATGAGCCAAGATCTGTGTAAAAAAGATCCAGTTGTGCATTCTCTCCGGTGGGTAGATGCCCACTACATAATATCCCTGCACTGTCCAGTCCATAGCCCATGGTAAGCAGAGGAGCTCACTATAGTGCTGCACATCTATCAGATCCCAATACACACAGTGCCCTGCCATCCCCAGTACCATGCACACAAGCAGAGCCCATACACACAGGGATTTACCTTGGGCTTATTAAAGATAGGTGCTTGCTTCTCCATTCTGAAGTTCAGTCTCCCCTTTGTGCTGCCTGCTGCATGACAGATAATATTGTCAGCCCCGCCCCTCCCCTCTGCTGGCCCGCCCACTCTGTCCGGGGCAGACACGCCCCCTCCCTGTGCCTCTCGCTGGCAGTTGCAGCACATGGGGCAGTGGGATCATTTCTTGTTCGGTGCTGGGACCCTGAAACCAGGCTGATCAGTGAATGGGCTGCAGGGAAGGATCTGCTTGGCATATGATAATCTGCTGCACAGATCCTGAACCTTGCCTGATACTCACTGATAATGGGCTGTAGGGAAGAGGGACCTGAATTAGGGTGAAGGCTGTGGTTGGCATGTGATCATCTGCTGCCCAGTGTCCAGGAATCCAAAGCTCTGATTGATCACTGATGTTATTCTACATACACACGTGCAATAATTATGTTTGGAAACAATTGACTACCGACCGATCTGCCGATAGTCGTTAACAAAAAAAGTGCACAGCGACTGGTCGACGAATGAGGAATTCGCTGGAAACAAACGACCGCCCCTGCATATCTGATTGGGCGAAGATCGTTCGCTATCTATTGTTTGTATGGTCATGGATGTTTCTGCGGTACACTTTACAGTACACGTCACTTCCTGCATCGTTCAAACCATCGTTTCTACTGTGTGTACACTATTGGTGGATTAATTTTGAACGATCGTATTGTTTCAGCATGTACAGATCCGTGCATAATACGATCATTCAAAATAACCGTTGATCAGTCGTTAATCGTCTGTTTTCTAACGACAACTATTGCATGTGTGTACTTAGCCTTAGGCTGTAGGGGAGGGGGACCTTTATGTAGAATGAAGGATATAGATCACATATAAGCATCTGTTGAGTGCTAGGATCAGTGCTGGAATGCAGAAGTTTGGCTGAACACTAAGCCGGGTTGCTGCATGGAGGGTGAATGATAAGGTTTGCATGAGAACATATGATCAGTGCTGAACCTTGGCTGATTACTGATGATTGGTTTGGGTGAAATCTGCATGGAGGGTGAAGGATCTGGTTGGCACATGACCAACCGCTGCAGTACTGGACTTCAGCTGATCACTACTGATGGGAAAGGAGGAAATTGTATGAAGTTTAAAGGGTTTTGTTGACATGATCATCTGTTTCTTAGTGCACGGATCTTGAATGAAATAATGATGACCCCAGCCTAGGAAAGGGGTAGATTGCACAAGTGGCCCCCTGATATTAGCCCTATGATGGTATCATAAATGTACTTGGCTTTAAAATACAATAAACCCCCATGGGATCTCTGCACTCCTGCTAAAATAAAGCTATGTTAGCCTGTTTGCTGACATTAAAAGTTGGGCCTAAAGTTGGTACCCTTTCTGGACCTCCAGTACTACCGTGTCACATGTCATGCTTATCTAATTGCCTCAGTACATCTTTAACGCAGATGATTTACAAAAATCCAACAAATGCATAAAATAACGCAAAGGAAGACACGCATTTAAAGCTTACTAATGGATTTATATCAGCATCAGAAGATTCTGGGAGTGAACATTTTTTATTCATCATCCCATGACAGCCTTGTGGCTTTTTGTTGTGCTCAAACAAAACCTGGCCACATGATGCCTCGGTATCACTTGTTTGTTGCTCCATCACCAGGACACAAGAAAAATCTGGAAAAATGCAATGTATGTTTGTGCTGAGGGCTTCTCATTGTAACAACATGTCTAACCACCTTGTCAACTTCAAAAAGGGTAAATTTCCTGGTTTTCTTTGAGCTCTATCACTGCTAAAAAAAAACTTCTGTTCATTACCTGTTAGAGGAAGTGAGAAGAAATCTCTCTACAATAAAGCACACTGATCAGCAGAACTGGGGTCCCTTTAGGAAAATGTTCCTGCCATGTGTGATGGTGACATCCTCTGGCGGTGAGGTTGTGGTGTGGTTACCACTTCATTGGATTGCTTCCTTAAATGAGAAGCTGCACATCACATCTACCCCTACGGCAGCCCAATAAGAATGAATAGGGGCATTAGCGAGTGGTTCATTTCTGCCAATGGCAGCTGTAAAATATGCCAATTTGCCACATTTGATGCAGGGGGCTGAGTGGCAGCAAGGTGCCAGTCTTATACCATCACACTGGAAGCTTGTATTCATTGCAAATCTGAAGTTAGCCTGTTTCCCGGACAATGGTGGTCCCCTGGACAAATAGAGTTTTACTTCCCTATCTGGGACACAGCAAAATAAAAACTAATGGTACTAGTTTTCTACACAATAGAAAACAAAATGACTCGTGGTACATAGGTTCTCATATTCCATTGCTTCTTGTATCTCTCAAAGACTCCATTGGGGAGATGTCGGTGTGACTTCCCTCATCTGGCTGGTATAAAGTTGCCTTGCTTCTCCACAACTCTATTTTAAGCAGAGAAGAACTCACCTCTGAAATTCTTGTGAAATTTGCATATCCAGAGGAAGATTTGGCTCAGTGTTGTTTACAGATAACACTAACACTAAACAGACCTCCAAGCTGAATTTTCTACATTAATTAGATCCAGGACTAGGTAAAAAGAAAGGAAAATACTCTGGCTGCAGAAGTCCCCTTCAGTCTAGATATGTGCCTAGAAGTATTCGATTGTAATCATAAGATGTCCTTAGACTTCCAGGGTAAATCACCATAAATACCGGGGCCCCCTTGCTTTCCTGCCAACTTATCACATCAGTGGGAACCACCCAGCATGGAGAAAAGGATCCTGTGATATAAGTCCCCCCATCTGAAGACAATAAATAGAGGTAAGTATATAAAAAATGGCATAGCAAACAGCATGGTAAGGCTTCAAAGAAAATAGGGGGTGAAGACTGGAGTTGGGCTTTAAGCAGGAATTCTGCATAGAGAACTGACCTGATGTCTATGTATTACAACACCCAGCATACCACACCATAGGACATTCCAGGGGTTCAGGTATTATGACACCACGGGGCATTCTAGGGGTTCAGGTATTATGACACCATGGGGCATTCTAGGTGAAAATGTCCCACTCCCTTCCATGTGCAGTGAACTATTCTGCTTGGGTTGCAACCTTTTTTGCACAACCCCTCATGTTGCAAATTCTGAACTGTGGAAAACCTTGCCATCCTCCATTCATTTAAGTGTGACCCAGGCCACTCAGATGAATGGCTTCTTTACACATGATTGGTTGGGGGGTAGAAACGGTGCAGTTAACCTTCAGTGTGCACCTAAAAGAGCCCTTGTGCCACAAAAGAAGAAAGAAGATTACAAAGCAATCAGATGCTCTGGGGAATTCTAGTGATTAGTTATGGAGATTTTCCTTTTTTCTTTAGAGAAATAAAAAAGCGCATTCCATCCAATATGTATGCAATTCTATCGTATTGTAAGATTCTGTATGGCTGCCTGGGGGTACTTCGCTCTACACCTCAAATATACTTTATACAAGTTCCTATACCTGGCTGATCCATTTCCAGCAGCTTAAAAACACCATTAAATATACCATTTAATGGGGAGGAAATCCTAAGGACCCCCTTTGTTGTGTGAAGTATTCTTTTTGACATTCTTTAGGAAACTGGGGGCTGGTGATACGCATCATTCCAGGGATTCTGGGGATGCCAGCAGGCGGGCAAATAAACTGGCAGAATCACACAAGATTTACATTTAGATATCGGGTCATAGGAAAAATGTAATAGGTATTATTTGAAAACTTATATCCATCTAGGATATTTCAAGATTAGATATTTTGAAGGCTCTAAAGGTTAGAAAGTGGCACTTATTCTCCAAGTGTGCCAGTATTCTGTTATTATTATTATTATTATTACACAGTATTTATATAGCGCCATCATATTACGCAGCGCTGTACAAAGTCCACAGTCATGTCACTAACTGTCCCTCAAAGGAGCTCACAATCTAATGTCCCTACTATAGTCATATGTCATTAATGTAGTCTAAGATCAATTTAGGGGGAAGCCAATTAACCTAACTGCATGTTTCTGTTTCTATCATCCCTGGATATAATCCCCAGGATCTGTTCCTGGTCTCTTTTACAGCAATCTCTACTCCCTGCACACCTCACAGAGGTATCAGAGCAAGGTTATATAATAATATCTCCAATTGTTTTCTCGGAAAGCATATAGGAGTGAGATAAGGTGTACATTGCAAAAGACTGAACTCTGGAACTCTTGGATAGACCTGGAAAATGTTTGAACAGATTAATGTCAGGAGAGATAAGGGGAAAGAAAACTCTCACAAGACAATTCAAGGAAAACAGTGTTTGTTTTTGCTAGGTACATGGTTAAATATTTGGCATTTTTATATTTAATAATAAGTATAAAGCAGGTAGGTGCAAGCAGTCTCTTGCAGAGACCATGTTGTACTGCTAGCAGATATGACAGAGAGCTGTAGTGAGGTTTCTAACTTACGGTGCCACCTATTCAAATAAATCATGTGGAATGAGGGCTGCTTGGCATACTCTGAACTTAGGTAGGAATGGAATATGATTTTATTACATCACAAGGCTTATTATATATTATTATTACTACACAGTATTTGTATAGCGCCATCATATTACGCAGCGCTGTACAAAGTCCATAGTCATGTCACTAACTGTGCCTCAAAGGCGCTCACAATCTAATGTCCCTACCATAGTCATATGTCATTAATGTAGTCTAGGGTCACTTTTTAAGGGGAAGCCAATTAACCTTACTGCATATTTTTGGGACGTGGGAGGAAGCTGGAGTACCCGGAGGTAACACAGAAACGGGGAGAACCTGCAAACTCCACGCAGATAATGTCCTGGCTGGGAATTGAACCTGGGACCCAGCGCTGCAAAGGCCAGAGTGCTAACCCCTGAGATATATATATATATATATATATAAATTAGTAAGAAGATTAAATAAATTATGCCGAAATTGCAGGATATTTGGCATCATATGCCCCTGGAAAAAAGATTAAAGGATCTGGGTAAAGCCATAATTGTATTGCTGCAGAATTTTTGCCCTTTATTTAGGATCCAGGCCCGGAGTTGTCTGGAAGGAATGGGAGGGCCAGGCATGCCTCCCTTTTCCAGGTCAGATATTTAGAATGGCTAGAAGAACCTTTAAAATGGCATTTGAAGACAGCTATCAGGGATCACAGGGAGGGTGAATTGGGGCTGAAAAAGCCTATCTGGCCAGAAGGGCTACTATAGATCAAATGACTTAAAAAGTAAATACTGCCATGAAAGAAGACAAAACATAGCAAGAAGAGCTCACTATGCATCAGAACTGGACCATGAAAAAATAGAAGTGGCCTGGTCTGATAACATTTTCCTTAAGATCATGTGCATGGCCGGATGACTGTGATGTTCACTTAGGTAGTAGCGGCATGCAGAAGACAAGATGGAGGGGATATTTTGACCTAAAGGACCTGCTGCCATTATCCTGGTACCAGATACCACAGGACACCTTTCAGAGGTCTCTTTTGCGATATGTTCTGGGCACAGAATGTCCTGCAGTGCCCTTTTCTCCTGCAAGGGAGAATATAACACATTGAGCCAAGCCATTCAGTGCTGTTGCTGCGCCTCTCTGTATAAGTGAACAATGAGGAGGTAAAAGACATTTCCAGCCAGCTCCTATATCTCTCCTTGTGATCTCAGAAAAAAACAAAGCAAAACATAGTTTTGAGTGAAAGCAGAGTGAAAGCAAAATCAAATTCCTTCTAAAAAAGGAGGAGATCTACACCTTGGAGAGCCGCCGAAAACCAAGGCAGGCAGCTACATGTTGGATCAGTTACCCCAGGTGGAATTATTCTCATGAGACGCTGCTTAAATATATGCATGGATAACTGTTTACAGCAGACCAAACTGTGGTAAGTTGTTTGTAGTCTGAAGGATTTTCAGGCGATAAGCACAATTATTAAAAAATCATTGTTAAATCATTTTGAACAGGTCACCAAAGTTTTAACAAAATGCTTTGTAAACCAATTGGAAGATGAAAAATATGTAGTTTTCAAAAATGTAATCCTGAGGGTTAACGCTCCTTTCAGCTATCCTGGGCCTCTTCTTGTAGCAAGAAAAACAGAAATACAAAAAACTAAGGGCCCATTTAAATCTGTAGGTTAGAGTAATGCACACTGCATTTGTCAATGGCAACCCAATACGTTGTGCTACGTTGCATTTGTAGTTAAGGGTCTTGAGCTTTTTTTTTGGCTTATCCGTATACGTGGCCAGCCAATTTATTTTCACATTTACTCACATTAAGGCATATATATATATATATATATATATATATATATATATATATATATATATATATATATATATATATATAGTACATTAACCCATCTTGCATTAATTTTTTTTTTTTTCTAAATGCAAATTATATCGTTGCAGCTTAATGAGCTAAACAGAGCTATAAATCCCTTACATCACAGTACCTATCCCTGTTATATTAATATAATGGAGCAGCTGTAAACCTCATCAGTATTTTTGTTTCTGGGCACAATCCTGGAATGGAAAGCCAATAACCCACTTGAAATATTGGCCTAGGAAAACTCTTGGCTGTGGTAATCAGTGCTGGGGACTACAGATGCCACTGCAGGCTGTGTGATCTGAGCCAAGAATGGACATGATTAGCTGCAAGAATTCTGCTGCATTTTGTGTAATACCGAAAATGGGATCTGTCACAGCTGACCTGTTTTTTAGAAGGTTGCTTTTGCTGTTATGCAGCTTCAGTACTTTCTGCACTTACACCCACTGCAGTTCTCTGCCGTCTGTTACTTCCAAACAAATACACAAGAAAAACAGGTTATAAATATTTGAATATTTTGTTAGTGCAAACAAATGTTACTTCTCGTCTGACAAGCCTATTTCTTATCCAATACATAAATAATATATTAAATATTTCCCATCCAAATTTGCTGAGAATACCATAGAGTTGATCACTTGCCGTCCTGGTGACACCCTTGCCCCTAGGACAGGAAGTAAGTGTAAGGAGGATACTGAAGATAAAATATACTGACAGCTTCAACTACTTGCTCAGTGTATCTGAATCAAATACAATTGTCCCGGTTGACATGTCTAATTGTCTAGGACCTCCCAATGGCACACATGTCATCCCCCAGCTCCTGAGAGGGCATAGCCGTGTTAAAAAACAGACCCCCTTCAGGAATTTAAACCACTGTAATTTGATGCTGGGAGACAGCCTGTAAGATTAACATGTCAACCACTGTTAAATTTCATTTGACTTCTGACCCCTCTCAAAATGAATCATATTCAAAGTAATGTCAAAATAAGAAACAATACATCTTTTATACTAAGGTCTGCACGGGTATATTATTTTACTGAAGCCCGGTCTTGACGGATGTTCTTTCAGGTCTTACACATTTTAGATCTTTGCTTACAAAAATGATCATTGGTGATCATCTTGGGCAAAATTCTAAAGTTACCAAAACGTGTCCCCCAAGGTAGATGGTGAATGACCATGATGGATTACTTATGATGGTCTGCCATTGATCGGCACTGTTCTAGCATTGTCTTTCCCTGTGCATAGAACGGAACAAGCTGTGTGTTTGTACAACTATCATTTCTACACCGTCACACAAAACAATCAATCCAAGTGGTTACCAAGCATTGGGGCTGAACTTTTACTAAGGTACCCATGCTAACAGAGGAACAGGAATGCCTATCCTCTGCAGGGTTAAGAAACATCTACTAAATAAGTGATGGCAGAAGCTGTATTCTGCACACTGATTAAATTTTAATTTTCACACTGCTCTAGTAGTTCAGAGATCAACACAAAATGTTCTCACTTTCTAGTACAATCTCAACTATTTTCAAATACCACATAAGGCCCTAAAGTAAGGATTTGTTACGAGGGAAGAGCAAATTTCTGGGGACAGGTGAGCACATTGGCATTGCTGAGAAAACTTGTTCCTTGGCTCTACAGTACTTGAAATAGCTGACCCAGAACAACGTCTGATCATTCTTCATTGGCTATTGACTACCCATGTCATAGTACAGGCCAAGCATGTAGTATCCGGGCAGTGACACACACATGGGCTATACATATAGTCATAAAACAGTACTATACTCTTTGTATGCGTCACAAGGAAATTCTCCTCCCCCTGCTCAGCTTATCTTCAGTCTAAGATAACAACATACTAGGAGAAAGGTAAAGTACATACTGTCCATACCAGGGCCCTAAATGTGCTGAGAGATGAACCTCTGTGTATTCTAACGATATGGAACTCTTAAGCATCAATAAGCATTTTCTTTTTGGTATTGCATGTTTTTTATGTGCATTTCAACTGCACGTTATATGCAAAGCAAAGGAGAAACAATTATCCATGAAAACTTTACTATATATTATATATACTTTACTATATTGGCTTACTATAAGCCAATGAACTAAAAATGCAATAGAAATCATTGGTATAGCATGGTATATTTTAAACACATCTACCACATGCAATTATAAAAGTTCCTCTCATTTTATACAAAATAGGTATTTAAATGCACATCAAGTATGCAGTAAAGCTACGTACACACTTCCAATTATTATCGTCGGAAAACGAACGACGAACGTTCATGCACGATATATATGAACGATCGTATAGCACCGAT
>NC_092863.1:10795575-10814892 GCF_032062135.1 Pyxicephalus adspersus | reverse complement strand
TTCTGTGTATACTGTTACATTTGTCACTGTACTGTTGCATGATCACATTATCACATGTATGCAGGGATGTATGTACTTCCTGTACTTGCAGAAATCGCTGCCCAGGGTTACAGTTTGCATTTCTACCAAGTGCTAAAACGCTTGTAGAATCGCGGTAAAACGCGGATAAACGCGGCATAGACGTTTTTCAGCTTTTTCCAGCATTTAAAAAAAAGTTTTAAAACGTTAGAATAAGTGCATAAAAACGCTTATAAACTCAGTAGGAACGTTTACATGCCTTTTTACAAAACGTCCATGTAGACCCAGCCTTAGCTGGCAGTTTTGCAGCATCATCTTTTGTAAAAGTGGAAATTAGTAGTGGCAATAAAAGTCTTTGATCTGCTTACCACAACTATATATATAATATATAAACTATATATAATAATAAAATGACAAAATAAAATAGTTCATATAGACTAAGCTTCTGATCACTTATTTAGGATATATATAGCATGACAATCAAAGCACTCACCACCATTGTATAAAATCTGAGAAGCCTTTTCTAATTATGATTATGAGTGATAATTATGAAGAGTGATATTCAGATTTGCCGAGTGATATTCAGATTTGCAATAATGTCAATCCGCTAAGGAACCAAAACTATTTCATTTTTAGACCATACACCATGCTGCAGCAACGCTGATTTAATTAATTCACTGCAGACATTCATCATGGGTTCAGATGCTTTCAACTGTGAGCTTAAAACACCGGGAAACAAACAGTCCATAAATATCAGCAGTTCAGTATCCCTTTGTGATCTACATGTAGAGCATTATCGCACATTATTTGCAAACAGCATCATTCTTTTGCTGCATCTCATATCTGCAGCAAAGCGTGAATCACAGTTATAAGAATGGGTTTCCCAATGGTGACATGTTTGTAGTTTTTATCAGGAACCCCTGTGACCAAAAAGAATGACTGGGGGAGTTTGCACCCTTTAACAAGAAGTGTTCAAACAACTTTGTGGCAGGATCAGCACGTATTACTTGAATGAATTTGCAGTTTAAAAATTTAGAAAATATTGAGATTTCGGTGTCTCAGTTTACCCTAACTTCAGGAGCATTGCACATATTGACCCAAGAAAACATTTGTTTCAGTGATCATGGTACATAGCATCATTTGTACATTCTACTATTTTATAAGGTACATGATTAGCTGGTTAAAAGTTTATCTCGTGTATTGCACTTGTCAATGACAATAAACCAAACACAGGTAATACATCACGTTCTCCCTTGGAATACACACCCCCTTACCTGTAGAAAGATGGAGGCGTCTTCATTATATATGAAATGACCTCGGTTCTGAATCTAGCAATCTACAAGCAGGTCTGGATTTCCATGTCTTTCCCCACAGCCATTTGTGAGTTTAGTTTACTAAACGAAACACCTGTGTTTTCAAAGAAAACCAAAAATTGTCATTCACATACAATAAAGGGCCTCCTCATTCATGCCACAATGCTATGCATGCATGTTTCTGCATTGGGGTCCACTGAATAATTTGCTCCATTTTTTCAATGCAGGGGAACATATACCCCCCCTATGATTTGCAGCATATTGGAGATGTGCATCAGGGTGATACTTTGCATTGCACTGCACCACACTATATGTGGAAATATATGTGCTGTCAGATTTTATATACATACATACAGGGGCTTCAGAAAGTATTCAGACCCCTTCATTTTTTTAAGTTTCAGCCTGATGCTACACTCAATAACATTATTTTTCTTTCCCATTAATCTACACTCAGTATCCCATAGTGAAAAAGTGAAGACAAAAAAATCCACAATCACTTGTTGCATCATACCAAAAAACTAAACCTAGTCAAACTACATAATTTTTTAAAAATCTGCACCCTGAATGATGGATATGCTTAGGAACATTGTAAAAAAAATGCAAGTAAAAGGTATTTTCACCTCCTGGTATTTCCCAATTAGTGTCCCTTCCTTTAGGCAAGTAATTGCTGTGCAACAAGCCCTCTTGCACCTTGCTGGTAATGATTCAGGTCATTTTGGACACCCTAAAGTGCGGAATGCAATGGTAGCGGCATATTCAGCTGAATTAAACTGTCACTTGAAGCAGCTTAAACCTCAACTAACAAAAACCCGGAATCTACCCATTGTCTTATGGTGGCTACCATTCCATTATTGCACGGATTCCTCAACCACAGGCCAGGATTCAAATACCAGCCCTAGAATCTTCACCTTTATAATCAAGTTGACAATGGTCACTCACATACTTCTTTCCACTTGGACCCAGCCATGGTACTATGATCTACTACCCTAAACCTTTACACATTTATACACTTGGTTACTGTACAGCTAACACTGCAGCTGTTGCAAAGTTAGAAAGCTCACCCTTGCAGGATGTCCAAAGAGTCACTTCATGGGACCATATCCTCTTACCATAGAACACTGCAGGCAGTATTGCTTGCAGATGGCCAATAGCCAGGTAAACATCTTCCAATTTATACAAAAATGCTGCATTTAGTCTTTAGCCTGGAGTTGAGTTTTAGGAACAAGCAGGATTATATTTATTACTCTCCGGTGTCACATGTTTCCAGCAGACATCTGTCCATGTGGTCATGGAATGCTTAATTTGCTTATTACAAAACAAATCCTCCAATATGATACTCATCTACACCATGTCAATGTTACTAACTCATCTTCAGCCCAGTGTTCATGAAGAGGAATTTTAATATGGAAGGATCAGCTGGGACTAGGTAGCATTTATATAAAGTCCCTTCTAAGTCTAGAAAACTGAATGTCAATATTTACACATACGATCAATTTCCTGTAGACACACTACTAAATCCTAACTCAAAATATTCAGCAAAACAAAGGATTAGATTAGTAATGGCTTCAATATTGTCTGACATAGCAGGGCCAGCTGCACAACAATCCCGTCTCGGAAGCCACACGTTCAGGAATGTCTGCCTTCAACAATGTACAATCGTATGTAGATCTAGATATTGTGAATGCAAAAACCAGTTTATCGTGAGATAAAATCTGATTTTGTCGGTGCTTAAAGCTGAACTCCAGCTAATCTAGTTTCCTGCAATGATTCCTTTGGAGCACAAGATACACTGAATCTTTCTCTGGTGTCAATGGCAGTAATTGATTCTCCTCCAGGGAATGTTTCAGTGATGTCAGATTCATTGCTTTATAAATAGACTTCTTAGTTTTTTATGCAGAATGATGGCTGCATCATAGAACCCACTTTTTCTGAGCTCAGGTTGTCATGGACCTGCCCCCTGGGAGGGCATTATCGCATAGCCAAGGCTCAAAGAATTACCAATAAATAGCATGCACACATCGTTACATGAGCAATATTCAGAACATGACAACAGAGCACTGAACAATAATGGAGGCAAAACAGTAAGGAAGCCTTGTGGCTTAGTTTATCTAATTGAAATTTCAGACCTACCTCAAATAAGGGTCATTCAGTTCTGTGTGGATGTTGCAGCTTGAGTTACACAGCCTGTTAACAAATGTTTTTTTTTTCTCAACAGCTTATAAATACAGATTGTAAATAAAGTTGTATCTGCTGGCTTGAAAATGTACAGCTATACCTTTTTTTTAAGCTACAAACAAAAAAAATGGTAAGTCGTGCTGTAGAATGCCATTTTGAGGGTTGAAGCAGCCACTTGATTTGCTTGTAGTGGGCAACCAGGCACTCTCAAATGAAGTTTGTAATGATTGGCTTAACATTCTGTAATACTAATGCTTTGACTTGCTGGCGAGTTGATTTTCTGTGTTTCCTTTGCATTTCCATTGAAATAAAAAATAGTTTAAAGGCCTTAGGCGTCAATCACAATGTACTGGATGTAGAATTCGGCTCAGCACATACGGTGTGTACACATTATTTGCAGGGCACTTGCCAGGGGTCAGGACAGGCACTAAATGCTTAGAGACAAGGCCATAGAGTCTGAAAGAGACCAGGTTTATGTGTGCATTCATCACCAAGGTTTGCTAGCTGGTTCAGCATAAGGACATATGATAATGACACAACACCTACAATTTAATAACCATTGAGATGTTTCCAGGTGTTATATGTCCAGTTTTTACAAGTGGGATAATCCATAGGAGTGCCTGATGCTGCAGCCACTATGATGTCCAAGTGACACCTACTGGTCATTTGATATATGACACCGACTATTCAGATGAATCAAGTCAGCTATGAATTTTCTTTTCTCAACACATAAAAAAGTTGTGTTGAACCTAAATTTTAATCCCAGAATTATCTTTATAGCTTTTATCTTCATATATATATGTTTCAAATGACATTTTTCACTGCTGATCTCAAAACCAGACAAGAAGGAAATGCAAGCAATGCCAACCTGAAAGCCATTCCAATACTTTCTATATAACTATGCATGGAAAATCTAGTAAATGACATTCTCTGAAATTATAGGTAGTTAAATGGATGGGTGTTGATTTTTGCTTTACGTTACACTTCTTTATTACATATAAATGTAATAATAACCTTCATGGGTAATGTAAGTTTACCAAGAGTGAAAAGTGCAAGCAGTTTTTGCAAAAATAAAAACAAAAATAATAATATAGTTTTTGTAGGTAAAAAGAATAGTCAAATACTCCATCGTGTGTATGAATACAAAAACCCAGATAAATAAGCACAATCATTTAGTAAATAGAAATCTAGTTTTATTGAGATTAATACAAACTGGTTTCCACAACACTGTGTATGATACACGGCTGTCAGAGAGGGGTGTGGGGTCACCTAAAGTGTCAATCACAAAGGGGCAGCCTACATGGCTGCTCAAACAGTCCATTGCCAGAGGAAAGGAGGGTTTAAGTGCAGATTGTATACAATACGTGGGCAGATCTCTGAGCCGCCATCTGCTGATGGACTACAAGCCTCTGTGGGGTATGAGACTTTTCCAGATCATCAGCAGCTGGGAGGCTGCAGGTAGCCAATAATATAGGAATTTATATAAAAATACAACAAAAGGCCCTCATTTATCAAAGTGTCAGTAATAATTTGCTCAGACTGTCCGTGCTGCCCTAAGCAGCCAATCAGAGTCTCTGGTCATTGTACTGCTTTGGGTACTTTGATAATTGAAAGCCAATGTCTGCTAAGTAACAGCCTGTATCTTTACCAATAACGGAGGTGATACTGTACAATACAAAGTGCAGTGCATAGAGCAGTACTGAGTAGAAACTGAACCATTACCACAATCTGCTACACAGTGTCTGTAGCTGCCGTTCATGTATATACAAGAGCTCAACGATATTTCCCCCTCCGTAAAAGTACAGCCAAATTCTAAAGTAATAATGTTAAATAAAAAGCAAAAATGTAATCTAGGCCACTTCATTCACAGCAAACGGTTCACACAAAACCAAAATATACAGGAAATAATTCAGAATCCACAGATAACCATTTTCAGTGCGTTTACCTATAATCCCTAGCTGTGTTGTAATATACATTTTGGCTTGTGTAGGAATGTTTTGAAAAAGGTAAATAAATGACAAAATCATAAAAACAGAAACTACAGGCTTCATTTCACAAGGAGTGTAAAAGGAGAAGTCTGGAGACTCTGACATGCGTTAAGAACTGGAGGGAGGAAAAGTGAGAAGTTGTAACCCACAAATTTTGAATGGTGGTTAGATTATGAAAGCAAGAAGCTGTAGGCACTGAGGCAGCCATTCTGAAGAACCAAGCAAGACCCATTTTTGTAGTATAAGCCTGAGCAAAGCCACAGTTTTCATAGTCAAGCCCCAGGAGAAGCTAAAAGTTTAGGCTGAGGTCACTAGAGAACCTATAGTGTGAGTATCACTCCAGCCTATAGGTACCAATCTCTGTTCCAACATTTGCTAAATGTAAGTATGATGATAAGAATTGAAATTTTGAGGCCTATTAGGACCGTGTTGGCTTGCTACTATTCAATATACTTACACTGGGTATTGAAAACTAAGTGCCTATATGTAAAAATGCCATACAAATACCAGCGGTGGGTTTATGTACAGTGAAAACAGTTCCAACAAATGTTTACACACAGTGGTTCAGTAGTATAGAATATACACTACAGTACAGAGTAATTCTTTACAAGGGGGGGTCACAAGAAGTCAAACAATTATCAGAAGTCCCAGGTAACATATTGCTTAAGCCAAATCTGATCCTTCTAATCCTAGGATGCTGTTAGGTTAGCTTCTTTCAGGGTCTCCAGTGCCAGTCTCACCTCTGCCCGTCTGTCACAAAGATCCCACCTTCAGCTGAAGTAGTGACTTTCCACTGATGGACAAGGCAAACAGTGTGTTATCTGACCAACCTTGACCCGCTTATACGCTGTGAAATTCACAAAACTGAACTTTTCAGTGATTTTTTTTATATGTGAAAATGTTCAGTGTATTCATTGAATGTGTAATACTGTATTACAAGTGCCATACCACTAAAAACAAAAACTTACCACTTTTCTCTACCAAATTAACATGCAACCAGTGTCTTGAGCTAACAGAACACATTTCAGTGCACATAAAGCTGTGACAAGTACCTACAAGAGACCAGTCAGCAGATTTGTAGATAACAGATAAAAAGAATGAGTTGCTTTTAGGGATGTCATACAATGCAAACTTGCAAATTGTATCGGGAAAATATATTGTACTGCCACAAATGCATTTTAAGTGTGTGTTAATTGAAAACTGACTGCTTGCAAGATAGTGGTTACTCCTTCTGCTCCATAAACCAGTCAACATGTAAGTAATTAAGCTAGCAGGAATCCCAAATTAAGCAGGCACCTCCTGGTATTTGGAAAGCATGCTTTACCCTCCTGATGACAGTTCCATACCTTGACAGGTTTACATATAAGCATGCAGATCATCTGCAGAGAACATTTTAGGAGCTACACGTGTGCTTCTTTGTTGGCTGAATATACCTTCTCCCCAGCCCACCCACTAATATATGTGTGCCTATTTGTTTAATAAATGCATTTCTTTGCTAATTAAATACACAGAAAATGAGCCACACATATTATTAATAAATACATAGAAATAAAAACTGAGCAGTTACACCAGAGCAGTACGGATCCAGGCCTTGTGGATCACATACAGGCCAGTTATTTTCTGACTCTTAGTAAACCATACTTCACTAATTTTACTGCTATCCGTTAAAGAAATACCTAAGATGTGTGCAGTTTCTAGCCCTCGAAGACTGGAGTTGCACAGCCCTGAGTTATAGGAGTATCTGAAATGAAAACAGACAGTGTAAGTGTTTTCTAACCTTTGCAAACTAATAGACAGACAAGAGGCACTGGGAAGTAGGGTGTGGTAACCAAACGCCATCACTATTATCACCGAGCTGTAAGGTATTTACCCTTTATAGACTTTTCATTCACAAGTCATAAGTAAAATGACATTTAAGACTTTGAGTTTAAAGAACACTGGCATGTTGTAGAAGCTACTAAACTGGCATAATTATTTAGGAGAGGGCATCTGCTGGTGCCATTTAATCAATATGTATTCCTGAAAACTGAGCTTTTTTGCTATAGTTATGGGCAATAGTTATGGGCAGTTACCTATAATGCTTTACTATAACCCTAAAGCAGGTTAGAAGAAATAATAACCTTTCCTGTGACACACTGCTGCTCATGGGATCCCAATGGCTCTACTAGTCGTACACAAGTGGAGTATGTACAAGGATGGGAACTGTGTGTGGCCACTCACAACATGAGCGGATCAGAATAAAAGGAGCTTTGTGTACTTAAAGCGCCAGCCATTAGGATGAACTAGAGAAAGCAAGACACAGGCATGTATCTGGCTTAGAAAATCAGATAATTTATATATTCACAATTTTTCCATTTTCCAGATGCTTTCAGTTGTATTATTTACAAGGAATGTACTGGAGGAAATGTATATTATTTGTATAAATAATAAAGTTATTGAAAGGCCAGGTCATATTGCTGGCTTGCTAAGCTTGAAATGGCTTTTGCAATTATTCGCAAAAAAAGCCATTCAACCCCTATCATTCAATCAATCATGCAATCAAGAAATGTACCCTAAACATGGACTAAGTTCTGAGATTTGAAATTTCAATAACTTTCGGTAAAGTGTGAAGATATTTCATAAATGCCACTTCCCTCCCCCTAACATGTACTCGACCACAGGCTTTTTTTTTAGTTAAAAAAATATATAAAATATATTCAAAACATATTACAGAAGTAGATAGTATACAATGCTCCAACTTATACAGGTATATACACAAACACACAATTACTTTTTTTTAACTTTTTGCACTCATGGTAAAAGCCCTTGGAGTGGGGACCGAGTTTACGATGCATGAGGTTCAAGACGTTTGGAGAGGTTAAGTGCTCGGGCGTTATTGTAGCGACATGCAATATTGCTTGCAGGGGGATTCTACTTTTTATATCAAGTGGATTTAGTGCAGAACTCAACCCAAAGCAAATAAATAGATTTTTAATGTGCAGGTCTGTATCCTCTGTAACAGCAACACACAACCACACGTTAACATTTCCCTAGCTCTATTATAAAGACACTGCCCCTTTCTCTGCAATACAACAAATGGTCCACGGCCTGGCCATGACACTTAGCTCTGCTAAAAAGTCAATATAGAATATTTATATTGATCAGAAGCATAACACTATTTACACAGTACAGTGCTAATTATTATGGACACACAAGCACCATTGGCAAGGCTTTTGATTTATTACAACCTGCAGTGCTGGAACTTTTTATTAGAAAGCCTTGAATACTTTTCAGGAGTGTCACAAATGCACCCTCATTTTGAAAAAATAACATGTTACAAATCAATATCAAAACCTGTAAATATTAAAAATAAAAAAGTGGGTAAAAAAAAAAAAGAAAGCTTTCCCTTTCAAAACACATTGTATGTCAACCAAATTTAATTTAAACGTACTAAAATGACATACAAAACTGAAGCCAATTGCTTTCCCAGTAATCCTGGTGGCCCCTGCAATAAAACATTCACTGAGCTCAGTAACTTAGGCAGCCATACTGGCTATGAAATCAGGTAGAATCACCATCACATGAGCCCTGGGATGCCTTATTAGTTCATAAAGAGACCTTCACAATAGTGTCCTGCCAGCATTTAGACATCTGCCCCATTCCATCCTACACATTTGTTTTGGGGGAAGTTCTGCTTTAACCATATCCATAAAGGCTATACAACGCGCCTCATGCCATTAAAAGATGGGGGGTTTTGCTCTGTGAGAGGAATTCATTTGTATTTACAGAACATGCTGTGCATGTTAACTTGAGATAAGACGACTGAGAAAAATCCTGTATGGGTAGGAATCAGTCGACGGACTGTTCCAGGGAAGTGCTGCTGTTCAGGGGTCGTTTTGGCTCAGTGGCAGAAAAGAACCTGACATCTTGGTCTCTATCCAGCTGCATGGCTTGCACAGTCTTCTCCACGGCTTCCAGGTGTGGGTGCCCCAGGCTGGTGAAATAAGCTGGAGGAAATGGCACATGATTACAATCCCTGGCAGGTATTACTGAAAATTATGCTGTAAAAGTTTGCTCTACCCATCACCCCACGCCATGAGTTAGTGGTAACTTGGCAACGTGGCTCATGTTTTGCGGCACCGACTTACCCTAAGACTCCATTTCTCCTGTTTACACTATTTTGGTCTAATAAACATACAATCAACGTTGTATCTATTTTTTCTGTTTTTGTATCTATTTAATTGCAGTGCAAGAGAAAAGTTAATTTTGTCAGATATTCAGCTGTCACCATATAGCCCACAAAAAAAGCTTTTAATCGATAGCTTGTAAATACATGTTCAGCATTATATTACATTTTTGCCATATGACCCCCAGTCCTCTGCATGGTCCAGTCTAGTGGGCAGGCTCTAGGCAAGATCTGACATCACCTCTCTCCAGCATTACATTACATTTTGGATGACAGGAGGGGCAATCTGGGCCTTCAATGCTGACACTGTAATGGATGTAGCGATCGAAGTTGTTAATTAGATAAATGGGAATGCACAGCTTCCAGAGCCAACAATCCTAAAAAATCAGCAGTGGGACCATGCGAAAAGCCATTCAACAGAGCCAAAACAGGAGAACTGGCAAAATCAACAGCTACATACTTCTAAATAAAGGAGAGATTCAAAATAGGCGTTTGGTATTTGGTTTTAACAAAAGAAAAGTCTTATTTCTAAGGACATTGTAGATTCTGCCTTGAGTCACATTTTAAGTACGGAGAGCATTTTAGGCAGATTAACTGTATAACTCACACTGGAGGTTCACTCTTCAGGGCTGGAGTCTTAACTTATAAGCAACGCTAGTTCCAGAATAGAGGTACCTCTGCAGCATAGCAGACACTTATCTGTGCTTTGCTGAAACTAGCATTTACTACTAGGATTTTGTCAATAGTAACCCGCAGCACTGAACTTGGAGCCCCTGGGACATGTAAAGTAAAGTGTCACTAGTATTGGGTAATTTTTTGTACCTTTTTCCAGAAGAGTTTGTTTTAGTGCCTTAGCCAGTAACACTCGCACATTGGGCACAGGGTCCGACGCCAAACTCAGAAGACTGGGGAGTAAGTGAGCCACAAACTGCTCAGCTGGCATACATTCCTCCTGCACCACCGCCTGCCAAACAACAAGCACAGCCATTAATATATTAGGAAACAACAGTTATAGTTGCATTTGTTTAGTTATTACAATCACAGCAACATTTTTTTATACTTCTTGTTGAACAGGAAATTTTCCTATGAATATTTTATGTTTACAACATGAATCCGGCAAACAGGCTAATTAGGGCTTTGCTGTGTACAGCTTGTGCTGTGTTTAGACCCAAATAGCAGGGGAAATTAGATCACACACTGCTAAATGATCTGGAAGGATACCCCATTTATGCTCTGCCCATCATATCAGTCGGATGCAAAGCTTTGATTTTTTTTACCTTCCCCTGAATATTGTGATTTAGGTTCTGCTTTTCTGGTTCAGAATTACTCACCTACAAACTATAAGGTGCATCAAACATTTAATTTCAAATATCTTTACATCTAACTGGAGTTGAAAAGGAAACTACATAAAATTGCTTTTTTTCCACTTTTTAGAAAGTTCAACATTAAAGAAGAATGAACATGCTGAACTGTTTTCACAGAAATCATAATTCTACTGAAGTTATATATTTATTTTACATACAAATAGACATTATACCATGGTTTAAAGTAGACAGGTATGGCTATGTATAGCATGTCAGAGAAAAGGAAAAATACACACTGTGGTGGTGGGCAGGCAGATTATAGATTTTATGCAGAGAACGTACTTCTAAAGAGTAAAAAAAAAAATATTTAGAGATAAAAAATACCTGACAGATGAAAGCAAAAGCCTGCCGTCCCACCCATTTGTTGGAGTGTCTGAACTGCACGATGAGCTCGTTAATGAAGTTAATGCCAAGTTCTGTCTCCCCATTAGAATAGAACTTGCGCAATATTTCCACAATCTGAAAAAAACAAAAACACATAGTACCAGAAAGATTATTTTCAAAGGATATGTAAACACACCAAAAATTAGACATATTAAAAAATGAATAAATAATAACAAAAGGGATTATGTAAGTACTGCATCAAGATTTTTGCATCATCGACAGCAAACTTAAAGTTTAAACCACAACGTACCAGTTTAAAGGAAATCCACCGGACCTCGGACACTTTGTCAGAGCACAGCGTCAGGGCTATGACTCGCAAATAATCATAGACATCTTTGGGACTGTACAGTTCTAGGATTAGGATCAGCTGCCTAAAACAAAACCAAAATACAAAAAATTATTAGTTTCAGTAAAAATTCATTATAGTGACAGTGCCTTTTTCTGAATAGGTGGAATCATTAGAGAAAAGGTTACAAGATCATAATGAAAAATCCTAACCAATTAAAAGACCTATCTGCAGACTGCTTGTATGCCATTTGCATTTTGGATAATTTAAAAGAAGTCCTTGGGTATTTAACAGGTTAAAAAACTGGCATGGTCTAGTGCAAAGGTAGGCAAACTCCGGCCTTTAGGCCTGGATATGGTCTAGCCAGTATTCCAGTCCGGCCTAATGTCCCCCTAGTTATTTATTGTTGGATCCGGCCTAATTGAATTATTGCATTATTGCGAGTTCCCGCAATATCATTGAGTTCCTGCACTGTAACCCCAATTACTATGCCTAAAGAGCAGAAGCAACGCGCAGCTACCAGTCTCCAAAAGGTTGACCTCAAACGTCGTGTCTTCAACCCCGAATGGACTGACAAATTATTTGTCCAACGCGGCAACAAAGCCCGATGTTTAGTGTGCAACGACACCAACAGCACTTTCAAGCGGTCGAACCTCAAGGGGCATTCCAATGGCAAGCACGCCCACACGTACAGAGACTACACCATAGATGAGCGAAGACTGGGGCTGCTCACTTGCAGTCACGGTTGGAAAAAACCTTTCCTTGGACACCTTGTTTTTTTCTGACCTAGTGTGCCTTCCTGACCTCCTGAAATGGCCTAGTAGTCCAAAACGTTTGCAGACCCCTGGTCCAGTGGATTGGCTGAAGATTTGGAGGGATCTGCTGCACTCACTAGAAACTAGTGAGAACAGGTTTTTAAAATATATACTGCCCAAAGAATTTGCTTGCAACTTCCCATATTGAAGGAATTGAAGTGTTGCATGCCCAAAATCTCTTTCTTTGGGGAATAATGCTTTTCATTACTTATTTTTATTACACAGGCACTATTCAACTCTTTTTCTAAAAGAAATAAAATAGCTGCTTCTTATAATCTGATGGTCTGGTAATACCAACTGCACAGACATGCAAGTATTCAAAGCAGGCATTCCCATAGGCTGTCAGATCTTTCCTGGAGATGCACTTTATTGACCCCTAATTATTCCTATAGAGCATTAGGCACAGGGCAGTAATTGACACTCACTCTGCTAATTCATGTCGGAACCTCCAGTTGCGGATGTTGTCAGTGGTCAGGAATTCCTGGAGCTGGTAGAGGTAATCTCGCCTCATGTCTGCATGGAGAAGCTACAAAGACAGACAATTGTTTCACAATGATCCCTTAAATTTGGCACACACTAACAATAAAAAACATGTATAAGTCTATACTATAATAAAGCATCAGACAGAGAAAGCAACATCAGAAACTAAAGTCATGCTTGACACTACCCTTCTTGTACAACCTTGATAACCCATAGTATACCACATGTTTTTATAGGCCGGTAGGGAGGAGGTGTGACTTTAGTTCCTGAAGGTAATATAAAATGAACCAGGCTCTAGGTCGTAGAACATAGTAAGTAAAGGATATTCTCCCTTGGCGCCACAGAAAAAAATATATCAATCTAAAAGAAGATCTACGTCTTTCTCTCCGTATGCAAAATTAAACAAATGTTAAAATCAATTTTTTTTTTTTTTTTTTTTTTTTTAGGTAAATTAGGGGAAGAACATTATTCCTCTTTTTGTCAACCTACCAATTGAGCTTGTCCTATTACTGATCAAATTTCTATATATTCCATTGAAATTTAACTTAGAAGGTAACAGATACAGAAATATTGTACCATCATTCTTCTAGTGAATTCCACCAAACTCCCTTCCCATCTTATATTAACCAAGATGACACTCTTTATATTAACCAAGATGACACTCCACAATCTTTCACTTCACTAGTGTGACTTACCTTAAGAAAATCATATAGATGCTTTAGTACACCGATGCGCACTTCATCCAAGTCTTTTAGGAATCCATTGAATATGGGGACCAGATCAGCGGCGGTAAGCTTATCCCCAAGAATGACTGCCAGTTCATGGATGGAAAATGCAAGCGTTCGCCGTACCTTCCACTGAGAATACAGATAAAATATATTATAATATATTGTTGCCTACAATATGCTTTCCTGCAGGACAGCTGATGCTAATAAAAGAACCGGTAGGGCAGTGCCAGGAGATGTTAAGAGATGTTAGATTTCCCCCTAGCCTATAATAAGCAAAACATAGAACTGCCCTGGGGGAGGAATTTTTTTTCCCCTTCCAGTTTTCTAGGGAAGGGCTAACATCTCTCAATGTGACTGGGTCTCCCAATGAACAAAGGGATTTTCCTTTACTCTAAATATTTACTGTTAAAAGACCACAAATTTAATTTATTATGACCTCTTCTAAAAATGTCAGATATATGTCTGTCATTCTGATTCCATGGCTTCAATACTTCCTGAGGCTTTGACTTTCTAGACATGCTTGTTTCAGGTAACCTAGATAATGTCCTAAAGTTAGAGAAAGCCAGGATGCCTAATGACAGCCTTGTATATATCTCAGTATGGTTACCTTTAACAGCCTTGGCGGTATTCCCGAGTGTGGCTCGAGGTGAATTTTACATACCAAAAGCGGTAACCCCGAGCCACACTAAATTACATTGTAATCTGCTTTTAAAACACTGATCACAGTGATAAATTTATAAAAAATAAATCCAAAAGTTTATTCTATTATTGTACCTTTGTTGGGACACATTTTAAAAATGTTGGAATGTTTTAATAAAGATTTTTCTAACTATAGTTTTATTAATAAAATCATTTATAATTATTTATTATATTATAATTAGTGTTTTAAACTTTATCATACCCGGGAGTTATTCCTAAGAATTATAGGCCTAAAATATTAAACAACAAATTTCCGTGCAAAACAATGTACCCCTTTTGACATAAAAATATGGACATAATTAGAAAGCCAGGGGGGTTAAGTGGGAACCAGTGGGTAGGACTTTCAATATTTAGGAGGGGGTTACTTGCACCCGGAACCCTTTATTGCCAAACACATTTAGTGTTATGCTGTCCGTGGATCACAGCCAAAACCTTCAGAAATACCACTATTCTGTTGAACAGTCAACAACATTTTTATTAGTTCTTCCAATTCTCTATCTGTTACTGAAAAAAAAACCTATTGTCAGTACATGATTCAGAGGTGCCCTGTACCTGAACATCAGCTGCCAGTGTTTCATAGGTATCTTTAAGAAAATGCCAGTTTTGTCTCCCCAGCGTCAGCGCCACCCCAGGCAGACTGTAAGCACAGTGCTTGGTGATTTCCGTATCCACCGTCTGGGCACGAACAGGGTCAGTCATGGAGAGGTATTGATCGAGCAGTGGCTGTGGTACAACATCCTGCAAAACATTATTTAAATGTTAGTAATGTTTTTTTCCTAAGGACAAACCACTAACAACAGGATAAAGGACAGCAAAATTAAGGTTAACCATACATGATGAATACCAATTTTACCTTTATACATTAACACTTAAAAAAACTTCTGTCAGTACTGCATGCCATGGTTTTTTCCTCTATTCATATGTCATTACTGTGTCTACACTAATGTAGGGAGAGCAGCAATCAGTTAGAAACCAAGGCATCTCTCACTTCCAGAAAGAGTAGAGCTAGAGTGTGAAGAAAGATAAGACTGTCAGCATTGGCAGATGAAGATAAAAAAAAAAAAATTTTAAAAGAAAACTAGTCCGGGGATTTGTTGTTAGTGATTACAATATCCCATTTTCTATACGCAATAGGGGGGATTGATGAGTAAGTATCATTGCATGAAGGGTTGCGCATACAAGAGAACCTGCCAAACAGCCCTTGGATTTCTAGTGACTGAAAAAACAAACCAATGGCAATCACTTAAACCTCCCTGGTGGTATTCCTGAGTGTGACTCGGGGTGGAGTTTTTATACCAAAATTGGTAACCCCGAGCCACACTCGGGTTGGAATTGCCAGGAAGTTTAAAACTCCTACCTGGTTCCCACGTTCCAGGGGCGTCCTCCAGCGATGCCCAGCATCTGCTTCCCCTGGCATACTGGCCGGGCAATGCCAGGCTACACAGATGTCGGCCGGCATCTGCGTCCCCGGCGTTTGAATGTTGGGAATGCGAGGCCAGGGGAGTCTTATGCTGGAGGGCGGGACCGTTGGGCAGGTAGGCGGGAAATTTAAAATAATGAGGATTTTTAAAAGAAGGGCTTTTACATTAAAAAATTCTCAATATTCATACCGCCAGGGAGAATTATATACTTCCTTTATGACATCTGCCTACAGATGAAAGACAGGTGGCTCATTGTGGAGTAGAAAGTGTTTCTCACATAAATGGGAGTGGCAGTAACTGACCTGAACTTTACACTTCTCCTCCTCCTCCTGGTTTGTTGTGTCACCCTCCTCCTGGTTTGTTGTGTCACCCTCTTCCTGGTTTGTTGTGTCACCCTCCTCCTGGTTTGTTGTGTCACCCTCCTCCTGGTTTGTTGTGTCACCCTCCTCCTGGCTTGTTGTGTCACCCTCCTCCTGCAGAGAGTTACTAAAAACCGGAGTCTCATCTTCAGGCATCTAAAATGCACAAAACAAGAAAAGATATGGATTCATTTTGTCAGCCTCAATTTTTTACACTGAACCAGAATCTGTAACAAGAGCTCTCTGAGTGGAGCCATAACTTGCTTGGATGATCTGAAAGCTCAGAGCAGTACTTAACTAGAACCACCACTAAAGGGGGTTGCTTTAGCACTTGACTGGAGGAAATGTCCTCGAAGCAGTAAAAGCAGATACCAACAGGAGCAAGTGCCACTAAAAAGAGGATTGCATGTTGGAAATTATGGAATCCTTATTAGATGCCAAAATAAACCAAGTCCCCTTTACCTGACACAGAACACTCCATGCACCAATACATCCACAGAGAACACGTTTTGCACAATGGCACACGAAAAAAACTCCATGGACAAAATGCATAAACAGAAGACTCCAGGGGCAAATGCACACACACAATACTCCATAGACAAACACTTCTATGGAAAATTCCATGGACAAACGAACACACAAAACACTCCATAGACAAAACACACACATGGAACACTATATGGACAAACACACACACCAAATACTCCATGGATAAATGAACACAAAGAATACTACATTAAGAAACAAACACAACACTTTATGAACACACGTACAAAAAGTCTGCCGAAAGGAGACACTCACCGGGTCTACAGAGGTCACTGTTAGATTTGATTGTTCCTCTTCTTCTGTAATCGGGGATTCAGTGCTGGTGCTAGACGGAGGCTCCTCGAGTGATGTTTTGCTCTGCTCTTGGGGTGAAGAGTCAAGCTCAGCTGCTCTCAGGGCTGCAGAGAGAACCTCAACCTGGGCTGGAATACATTAGAGACACCAGCTTAAAAACTAAAATTTTCTATAAATGAAAAACATCAAAAGATAAGTTTAGTCCTAATTAGTCACTGATTCACTGTTTGGGGGAACACCTTCACAACCCCCTTTGTTGGATTCCTGTGAAGGATCTATCTACAAATGGGGCAGTAAAGGCTGCAGAGTCATGTCATGGCTGGGGAATTAGGGGATAATCGTTCCTCAACTAAATACCAAGATATTACAAGCTGGCAACTTGTTTCTTTCTATTTCTACTTTCCATGTGTCATCTCATCTGTCGGATGGAAATTGATTTTCAGATCAGGGAAGGAAACTGCAAGCACTTAATACACAAATGTTTTCTTGTCCAATCAAACACTTTGGATTCACCTGCACAGTTTATGTCTGTTTCTTATAACTCTCAGGCACTCCAGAATGCTGCATCAGAGTTCCTAAAGAAATACCATGGTCCTGGACATTGCTTGCTTAGTTGACAAAAAGTGGTGGAAAATGAAGACTCTGAAATTAGCAAAGCGGAGAACTGCTGGACAAACTTCTGCTTCTCTTAGATCACTAATAGGACAGAAGAAGCATTTTGGCTATTTAGAACACCAGCATCAGGACACCACTCATTACTGGAATATCTACATTAGGGGACTGGTCCAATGAACTGTTATTGCTATAGCATGTAATGAAACCAATCCTTTGTCATTCAAACAGTCCAAATTTAAAGTTTAAATTTACCCTGTACATCAGGATCGTCCATATGCCCCTGTAAACTTTGCAGAACTTTCTCTATATCCCTACTGGCCAGACACGCTTTAGGGACAGTGCCAGGTTCTGTTTCCAATGATGATTCCACAGGCAGCAGCTCCAGTTCTTCACTGATGTCAGGCAGTGGGCTCCTCCAAAACAGGAAAGAGTTAAAGTCATCAGGTGGACGGCCTTCTCCAGGGGAAATGTTGCCTGGAGGTCTCTTGCTTGGGTTTCCATCATTCACTGAAGCGGATATGCCTGTGCTGATGTCCATGGGAGATTCATGTGGGTCCTTGCTGCTGCTGGTCTTACTGGGTGATGTGTCCACACACTTTGCAGAGCTATGATACAACAAATGACAAAGTAATTGAAAGTATTTTATATTAAAAGTAATAAATTAGGAGCTGGGAACTTATTACAGAGATATTACCAGCAAAGTCCTCAGGAGACAGAAGAGAATGCCAAGTGGTTTGACTCTCCAGCATCTACCAAAATACTGAGAAGTCACTCGATGCCTTACTGTCACTGATTTGAGTGCTCTCTCAGTCACTGGCTGACATGTATGCCTATAAAAGTTCTATCATCTAGGTCAGCGATTTAGAAAGCATTGAAGCCAGCCTCTTCAGAAAAAAAGGAGTAACACTTGTCTTTTATTCTAACAGCACGTGCACATTTAAATGTACATATACAAAGCGAATTGCAGTACTTAATTTCACATGCAGATGACACTCGTTCATCATATTTTCCTACAAAACTTTTTTTATGTTTACCAACCAGTGAGTCAAAGCCTGAGACTACAACACTGGGTAAACAGATCTGTGTTTTTCTACTTACATATGTTTTTGTTCCATTCAAAACTTTAAAGTGACTTCATAACCACAGAGGTTACTTCTACGAACAAGTGATCCTGTAACAGATGAAGCAATACAATTCCCTTCCCAGTTGCCCGTGCATTGAAATGCAGCAACTACCAGATTGCTTTCTGGCCCCTGCATGTATTTTTAACTAAGCGATATACAAAGTATGTAAAATACCTGGCTAGTTAGCCACTAAAGGACAAACCAATTTAAGGATAACTACAGACTGAGGCAATGGTCGTGCATATTCATTTCACATAAAATGTTAAATACCTACATTGCTTGGGGGGAAGCAATATGGCAGATTTTTAAAATACAGGTTGCAGGAAGGATAGGTGTATTTCTTTTTATATTGCAATATAATGCTTTAAGCATTTTATTTTATTTGCGTTTATCCAGTTCCATACACAACCTTTTCCTTTCTAAGTCTCTGAACTTTCTGGCTCTCACTGAAACTTGGCTTTCCTCTTCTGACTCTGCCTCTGCTGCTGCTCTCTCCTATGGAGGCCTGCACTTTACACATACCCCCAGACCTGGCAACAAAGT
>NC_092863.1:10647767-10792761 GCF_032062135.1 Pyxicephalus adspersus | reverse complement strand
TGCAATCCCTATTTAATGTACAGCGCTGCGTAATATGTTGGCGCTATATAAATCCTGTTTAATAATAATAATAATAATAATAATAATAATAATCCAGTTAGTACACATTTTATTAAAGAAAATATGCTGAAAATATTTGGGCTGCTACTGCTAACATTCCCTGGTGAAAATTCTAGTGACATCCCTGATATGGCTTCAAGACTTTTTAGAGTCCCAGGCCAGGAACACCAGTATATTAGCCAGTTATGGCATTTCTGCATTGCTTCTTGCAGGTCAGTAACTCAAAAACTATTAAGCTCCGATTTCTGTTTCAGAGACAATATCCAAGAAGGAACTTCCTGTTGCTTCCTCAAGACAAAAGTACAATTTTCTCATTGGGACACAAAAAATTGACTTACATGTGCTTCAACTCTTTAGTATGCAATCTAAAACTATGCATTGACCTGACCAATGACAAGCTAGAGCTAACTATGTGATGCCCTATTTTTCTCCTTGGCTTCTTGTCAGTTGATGTCATCAGTATGTAGATTTAAACAAACACACTAGAGGTCAATAAACCCGAGTTATATAACCTCTTAAGTAGAAATGAACTTGGTTGACCCTTGAATGCCTTGGTAAAAGGTTGTACCTAGAGCCGCTGTCTGTGCTGTGCTGGGTGTCCTCTGCGGGAGGTCGGATGCTCAGTGTTCCATCCTCCTTCACGTACAATCCTGCTGTTGACGGGTTGGCGAAGGTGGAGATGAAAGGACCCAAAGATTGAAAGGCAGTTTGTCGTACCTGTAATGCAGATCATACTGTCTGTTAACTGACAGTGGAACACAGAAAAGCCACTCAGCACTTTTCAGACAATGTAAGCCAGAGCAGAAACTACTATCAAATGAGACCAGAAGCCAAAAGCCTGCTTTTCTTTTTTTCATTACTGTGACTTAGCAGGTGCACATAGCATCTACCGGTAATAGAGAATGCTTTTCTAGGATGTAATGTAAAACAAATGGCTCAGTTTAGAAACATGTCATGTAAAATTACGTGTCCTTAGTAGACTACCCTGGCCGCAGGATGACAATGCTCCTAAGCGATTTCAGTGCAGAAGGAACAAAACAGACAAACGATTACAGAAAAAAAAAACAGATCAGGCAAAATCAACAGCTAACAAAATTATGTTAAAAAACTGCTGCAATAATGCTAGTGAAAGAAAGTATCATATATGCATTTTTTTTATTTTGGCAACACAAATCTATCCTACAAATCTGACTTGAGCCTCATATGATACCCCTAAAAAAAAAGGTAAGAGGACCACTGGACATTTTTACCAAAAAGCAATTCTGGAGGAAGACAATTATGGACCCTGGTGCAAGGGTCCATATTCAGTTAAAGTACACTAAAATAAAATAAACATAAATCTTAAATGCCTACAGTGCAAGCATCTAGACATTTACAGACACAACATCAGTACTCTTCAGAAGTGATAGAGAAACCCTAAACACTCCATTTTCTGCAAAATGGAAACTTTCGAATTGTAGAAGTTTGGTTCACCCCTTCCTGACCTTCATGCTTCCCTACTGGTCTATCACTATAATGGATAGCATTTTTGACCAATAGGATGGTGCACTTCCAGGTGTTTATAGATATGATTTCAGATAATCTTTTATATTTTACATACAACCTTTTAAAATATGGAGAAAAACTAAAAACAGTGATGTTGTGTAGGTATATTACACCTGTATTAAGGTGAAGATAAATTTAATGTATCCTAAACATATATATGTATTAAATGAAACAGAGAACCGTAGGACAACTTACCCATCGACAGGGGTCACTGATAAGGTTTATGAAAAGAGGGGAAAGCTTGGTCCGTCGCACCTCGCTGGAAGTTGTGTATGAAACAGCCATAAAACACTCGGCACACACTTTGCGCATTCCCCAGGCACTGTCAGAGCACAACTCTAAAAACTTGGGGATCTGAAAAGACATAAATAAACACGTAGGTCTGAAATCCAAAGTGACAATTATAAAACACATTTCATATGGAATGACTATTGTACCAGTCATTTTAGACTAGTGTTAGAATAAAATCACTATTAGTTTTATTTTTGTTTTCTTTGTATTAGCATGACAAAGTGTAAATATGATATAAACTACAAAAGCAAAATAAGGCTTTTAATATATTTATATACCTTAGGATATTTGGATAATTTACAATATGGAGATCAGAATATTGCTTCATTCAAATACCAAGCTGTATTCTCATGAAAACTTATTCAAGTGGAACTACAGTCACAGTTATACATGTTAGTGAAATGATTTGCTCATTCAGTCTTGTGATTTACAAACACCAGGTAACCATGCAGTTTCCTCTGTTACACTGCCATTCACCAGACAAGGAATCATTATCGTGTCCTCTGAAAGAATATCAGGGTACTGTATTGCTGAACCAGGGCATGTGTCTGGCTGTATACTGAGCCACAGCAGGGCAAATCTCTGGCTGTACAAAATGTACCCACTTCCTGTTTAAACTACAGTATTATTATTATTAATAAACAGGATTTATATAGCGCCAACATATTACGCAGCTCTGTACATTAAATAGGGATTGCAAATGACTGACAAATACAGACAGTGATACAGGAGGAGAGGACCCTGCCCCAAAGAGCTTACAATCTAGTAGATATTTATGCCGTCTGAGACTTTACTTATTCAAAAAAAGCCTATTTTTTCATGAAAAACATATTAAGGTAATTAATGTACACATTAATTCAACTCAAGCAATGACAAAGTTATCACCTAATAAGCAAGCCAACAGTAACATTTTGAAACTTTCTCTGGTCCATAAGGGGTATACAAGTTTAGGAGATGAATTGGTTGAAAACCTTTAGCAAAGTTTACATACATCAACCCCCGTCTCTGGCTTTTTGACTGGGGGCTAAAAACACAATAGCTGACTCATTAAGCTATGATGAGCAAAAAACATACACTCAAACATGTAGCAATGTATTGCATTGGAAATCTAATCTTACCAAAAATTTTTCAGTAGCTTCTTGGCCAACTGCATTGCACACATCACCAAAGTTTGCTGCACAAACCTAAAAAAACAAGACACAAAACATTTTTGTTAAGGTCATTCCCACAGATAAACCATAGTCGCTACCATCCTAATGAGGACACAATGCCTGGCTTCCTACATAGCACTTATTAACACACAAAGGACTCAAACAGTCCTACAAACATCAGCTGCAGAATTTTGGAGACAATAAAGACAAAGAGAAATCACAGCCAAACCTTGGATATTATTCCATATTCCATACCTTGCGAACTTGGAAAAGTTTGCTGTCGCTGCAAAGGTCACAGAATCTTGGCAGTAACATCTGTTCAACGGTCTGTCTGCCAAGCATTGAAATCATTTTACAGATAATCTGGGAGGTAGAGAGAAAAGGTTTACTCTACAGAACCAAACACAAGCAGTGACAAATCGGAGGCCTTATGTGAATCCTGACTCCTTTTATGTGTGGAACAGAACAGCCATGTTGATTAATGAATGAATGCTACAGAAACATATCATCCAGAGAGTTATAAAGCTCAATATTTTCTGTTTAGGCTCCACCTCCTTTCTGAAGCCCACAGAGATCGCTAAACTAGGCCAGGTTATAATGGAGAACGTTCTCAGACATGTGTAGCAGTTATTCTTTACCTTGGGCTGGATGTCACATCAATTAGTCTCAGACGGGACTTGATAAGCTGGCCTTTTCAGCTTTGTAGGAAAACAGGAGTAACCTACACTACATAAGACAACTCCTCAATAGTGCAATCTAATCTTTGGAATATTACAGAGCTACACCAGCCAAGAAATCCTTAGCATCTAACATTTCTGGGTCTGTGAAATCGATGTCTGCATTCCCTACTGTGAGCTGCAGTTAAACCAGCCAGCAGCAACATCACTAGAGCTCCCCGCAGACATAGTAGTGATGTAGGAGTCAGCACTTGGAACCACAGCTCACAGCAGGGGAACACAAGCATCCAAAACATCCGTGAGGATAAGAGATATTAAAGATGCT
This sequence comes from Pyxicephalus adspersus, assembly GCF_032062135.1. Taxonomy (NCBI): domain Eukaryota; kingdom Metazoa; phylum Chordata; class Amphibia; order Anura; family Pyxicephalidae; genus Pyxicephalus; species Pyxicephalus adspersus. The sequence goes on along the minus strand of NC_092863.1, from coordinate 10,788,712 downwards.
TGGGTTGTAGTTTTACAAAAGAGTGAAGACTGGAGCCTAGCAGAACAGGGAAATTATTTGATCATTTTATAGGCTGCTTTTAAAGGAAAAAACACTTTATTAAAACACCAATCTTCCCATAAGATTCACATGTAGTCATTTAAAAATCCTGAAAGTGTTGCTGGATGCTAGCACAGGGCACACCAAAGTACTCCTCTTCAAAACTTCTACATTAAATGTTATGTAGAGAGGAAAGGTGTGGAAAGACTGACACACAGACAGTAATTAAACACTTGCAAAATAGAGGAAGGTGAGCGGGGGCAGTACTAAGGAGTTTACTTAGATAAAATACTAGATCGGATGCTTTTTGCAAGCAAATAAAAAAAATTGGTAATGGATTTTTTTTACGTTGGTGACATGGTCTGCTTAACCCTAATAACACTGCTTCAAAAAGTTTCTAAACAAAACTAGAACTAGAGCAAAGTTCATAAAACCTTGATGCAGCAGAAAAGCAGCCAATCTGCATTTTTTCATCTAGTGCTTAAACTCAGATATTCCAATTGCCTGCTATGGTTTACCACATGCTGTACATCATCATTGCTCTGTGCTGTGGCTTGCTAAATACAACTGTAGTGAGTCATATGAGGTTTTGTGACCCGCAGCAGTAAAGAATTAGACTCCTACACAACTTGGAAATATGCAGTATAAATGTGCTTGTACAAGCATGCAAGGAGAACACCAACTCATGCCTGCCCTATCACTCACATTTACAGCTTCCACTTTGTATTCATCATCATTCTCCGGAGCGGAGAGATCCAGTAATATAGGACACACTTTGTTCTCGAGGTCGCTCTGGTCGAAAAGGTCTTGCTCCAGCAGGATCAGCAAAGCTTCCTGGCTTGCTTTCCTCACCTAAGAACCAGAAAAATGTCAGTTATTCTCTAAATTGCAGTTTCTGTACTTAAAGTGAAACTTTACAAAACAATTGTTCTAATTTTGGAAATAGAGTAACTTCGACCCTCCTCCTGAGGAAAAAGCTAAAATGCAAAAGTTGTCACTGTAACAGGAAAATGTACAAATTGGGACACCTGTCTGGTGACAAATGTCAAAGAGGGAAATTTCTTCCCAGTTCCTACTGTGTCTCTGGGATAGGAGGTAAAAGGAAAATCTCGCAAATGGTAAAAGAAGACAGCAAAAAAAAAAAAAAAAAAAAAAAACACAACAGGAGGTGTACCACTCTGGCCAAACCTAGCAAGAAATTGTAGTTAGGTAAAAAAGGACATCAGCCTTTTTTTTTTTCTTGATGCCCTCTGCATATTTACTAGAAGCCATCTAAAACACCTGTAGAGGCCTAAAGTACATATGTCATGTAGAACTTGAATAGGTATAACAGTGGAGAAGTATTCAGAAACATTACTCTCACAATTCCCTCGTAGGGACCAAACAAGCATATAGCTTTTCATACATATATTGCCATTGCAGATGGCAGAATTTGACATCACATATCAGTGTCACATTCTGCAGTTCTGCCCTAAGCCCTTCCAGTTTTATCACCCTCCAGCTGCCTCCATTCACAGCACACTGTCAGGAACTTTAAACTCTTCCATGACAAAGTATAAGGGGACAGGAAAAGGACTATGCTGACTGGTGAACTGCACAGCTGAACTGATGGGCTATAGAGTGCCCATCTATCAAAAACAAACCCATGCGAAGCTCTGGGAATATCCAGACCACACATATATGGAGTAAATGCAAATTTCTATATTTCCCATTTAAATTTATAAACCAGTTCAGCAGACTCTATAAAAAAAAAAATAGATGCCGTATTTTGTTTTGCCACTGTCAAAAGTAAGAATAAGCCTGCACAATGTTAAAATAGCCCCATTCATGGTAAATCAAAAACCCTATTCACTCCAATTTGTAAAGAAATTCTGGTAAAAGTTTAAAATCTCATCCTGAAAGGGGTTAACAGATTCTGTGCATTCTTTTTCTTTTTTTTTTGTTTTTGCTTTTTCATGACCATTCAGTATTGTTCTTTACAAACACACCTTCTGCAAGTGAGTAACTTATCCAAGCATTACTGCTGACAGCAGGGCAATGCAGAAATTTCGATGAATGTGATAGTACAAGAATTCACAATGATCACAACATGACACCTCTCAATTCTAAAATCATGCAGGCAGTTTGAAAACCTGGTGACAGCAGCAAGACCTTTCTCTATCAATAAAAAGATCTATGTATTTTCTCTCTACTTTACACTAGAGGCAGGTCAAGCAAAGGACAGTCTGGCAGGGTGTTTAGAGTGGAAATTTTTCCAATGCCTGCTTGCACAGACAGGCAGACATTCTACAGCAAGTTTCCAGCGAATGCTGCACCTGAGGGATAAAATAACTTAGGAGTTGCCCTGTTAAGCTTCACACTGACTAGGAACATGTCAAGCAAAGTGGACGAACCTGTTCTTGCCTGCGTATTGCCGAGATGCTCTTGCTCTCAACTTTGTGCATAAAAATACCAAAGGTCCCTGGAAAACTAAAACGTACAGAAGTATTGAACGCAATAACGTGAAGCGACCCATGGCATCTAATCACCTTTTTATTGTTCTGTGAATGAAAGGGTACACGCATTGGTTTCTACACTGAAAATAGCCATGAAAAAAAATACACTTACCTTCAATCACGCAGTGCAGTCCGATCCATCCAGGGGTGTCCTGCATCATGTCCCGCGTCGTCCCGGAGCCAACGCTCGGGACCTGTCATCCTCATCTCTTCTACCGGGTTCTTTATCCTACATCACCCAACCCAGGCGCAAAATCGGGTGATGTAGGATGGGAAAAAAAAACCTAAGAGCCTCCTGGGATGTGTGACCTAGGTATCCCGGGAGGCTTTGTGCTAGACAATCGAGAATTAGGGGGCAGTGCTGCACCCTTTTTAAAAAGAAAAAAAAAGGGTGTTGCACAAAAAACAACAACAGAATTTGTACTCTACATAAAAGGGTTGTCCAGCCTTATATGTAAAATGAAATTTCTAAATTTAGGTACGCTTTAACCTGGGCAGTTCATTTCTGTCCAGGATTTACCGTATATATCTAAAAGTGGTACACTGTCTTTCATAAAAATGTATTTTACATTGTAGGCCTGTAATTCGTAAGCATAACTCACCAAAATAAGTCCAATATTTAATAAAATTATTAATAAACTTTAAATAAAAAGCACAAAAATCTGTTAAAACAAGGGTGCATAAATAAATACTGAAACCTGTAAAAAAACTGTACAGTAGCATATATATAAATATAGATATATATATATATATATATATATACAATCCAAAATAATTTGAAAGTCCCGCCACGCTCCCTCGTCACAGGGAACTCCCGGCGAACATCAGCGCACTCGCCGGGGGACAGATCGGATGAAGAGGACGCGGCCAGAGGATGGCAGGACACTGGAGGAAGCCAAGGGACCATCCTGGAAAGGTAAGTCTTTTTTTTTTAGCTACCCTGAGTGTGGTTTGGGGTTTCTGCTATCAGTTGTTTTTTGTTTACCCTGAGACACACTTGGGGTTATGGCTCAGAAGGTTTATAACCTTAAAAGCCAAACTGTGCAGCTTGAGATCTACTGTGTACGTTTACTTTTACAATTGCTCCTGTTATGGTTACTAGATGAAATGTTATATTTTACCTGAACTGCATTAATGTTATCTGCACAGCATCTCACTTCACTCAAGGAAGCCCTATTTAAAAGACTACTAGTAAATTACATGGAAACTATGGGGTTGTGTGCATGACACCCTAAACCTCACAGTATGTACACAGTCTTCCTCTTCTTCATGGGAAAAAGGTATTATTTTAATTTTCAAGTTGGAATAGACTATCACAAATGCAAAGCATATTAATTTAAGAGATCTACTAATATGTTATATCACGCATAATAAAAGCAGAACAAGGAAAAAGATCTGGGATAACATAGCTTGTAGATGTTCAATTTTTTGGAGAAATTGGTAGTTTGTTTTTATAAATGAATATAACTACATTTTTATGATGATCAGTGTAAAATGTTAATGTGTGAAGCTCTAGCTTACCTGGTTATTGGGATCTGTGAGATAGCGGATAAGGATGGGCAGTAGATATTCAGAAAATGCCCGGGGAAACTGAGGTCGGCTCTCCTGTAGGAAGAGGGTGATTTGTGGGATCTGCTCCATCAGCTCAGTGCGCACAGTGGGCTCTGGGAAAAACAGCAAGAATAAAATCTCCATTAGTCTTTACTGCACAAACAAATGTGATGCAACTGTGCACAAGGCTACGGTAAAGGATCACTAGCAGAAAAGCCTGAAAGGGACAGGACGAAAAAGTAATTGATGCCCCATATCCCAGCGAATACCCTGAAAAATGAGAGATGCCTCAACTAGAATGAACTAGCATCTGCAGGAAATCCTATCCTCCAACATGTTAAAACAGCATCAGTAAAACAACTTATCCATAACTCAACCAAGGCTGAAAGTGGACCCAACTTGGCCTGAATGTTCCTGAAATAGTGGCATTGCTGAATTCAGGGCACTGTGGTGCCTGAAAGTCTTTTCAATAGGCCAAAGATGAACATGGAGGTTTGACTTCTTTGAAGAAATTACAATCACCTCCTTATGCCATGCCACACCTCTGTCATTCATCTACTAAATACCAAATCTTTACTGGACAGCAGACTGACATCTGAAGAAAAGGGGCAAGGCTCAGTTTCAGCAAAAGAAGGAGCTTAATCTTAACTTGGCCAGAATTCAAAGCCCCTTATACAGCCTAGACCAGCATCCAACGGTGATTCACTTGGTTCTATTTGAAGACTAACTCAGGTTATCTGAAGGACCAAAATGAACCTGCACTCCAGAGCTGTCACTAACTTATAAAAACATTTTCTCTTCAATAATGTTTCCAAACCTTTTGATGTACAGTTACTAATTATATATGGGCAGGCTGCTGTCCCGTGGAGCATAATGATTGTAACCATCAATCAACCTCTCAAATCTTTGCTAACATTTATCGCAGCAACCAGTCTGTGTTTTGTTATAAAAACCAGGGGAATCAGTTAAAAACTTCGGTACTGACCTGAGTCTTCTGACAGGCGAACAACAATCTCCATGACTGTGAGAAAATCATCTTCTGTACTGCTAAAATCTCTCAGCACATCCAGCAGCCCACGAGCGATTATCTGTCTGTATGGGAAATAAATTAACACCAGATGAAAAGCTATAAATGGTGAGCTTTACAGGGGACTATTATTCTAAATAATAAACATTGCTTGCTTTTATACTGTTACATGATAGGGTTTTAAGCAATGAGCTCAGGTTGGAGAGAGGACAGGCTTACACTTCTCATCTGGCAGGAAGAGAACACTTGAAATAAATAAAAACTTCTGAAACGTAGCATTGCAATTAAAATAATTTAATTTAAAAATACGCAATATGGAATTCACAGGTCAGATACCACTGACACCAATGATCTGTTTGGCAATCTGTAAGGATGACATTCTTCCCATTGACCACCACACTAATGTACTGTGGGCTTTGGATACTGTTATTATTGTCAGGGGTTCCCTAAGATCTGAAAGTTATTGCAATGGTTCTCCCATGTTGGGGTAAGCCTTATTGGCTTGTAGCAACAGTGTCATGGATTCTATTCCTGCTGCATATAAATTCATTCTGGGCCACATCACCACGTAAAAACCTTTTCACTTTTTGTAGTATTTCCCACTAGTAAACTGCCCCATCATTGCTATATCAGCATTGTGTTGGGACTGGTGTTTTAAGTCATAAAGATGGTTTCGCATAGCTTTGAGGGAAATCCAATACTTTTCAACTTTATTATTTTCTACTATTGCAGCTGTCAAAAACTGATCACTTTATGCTTTGCAGAGAGAGAGCAGACACTTAAACCACTGTATTGGACTATTTGTTTTTTGTTTTTTTTGTGTGATCTGCTTGTAACTGCAATGTCACAACATTTACCTGTTAAATATATTATCGCTAAAAGCATATTTTTCCAAGCGTGCCAGGGGAGTCAGGTTGTCATGTGCAGGAATGTCCAGAAATGCACTTATCCTCATGCTTTCACAGTCTGGTCCATAATCCTCGAAGCCAACTTAAAGAAGAAAAGAAAGATGTGTTACATGCCCCCAGCAATGATCAGACCTGTCTAGGTGTCACATTACTCTGTGTGTGTTGGACGTGGGGTGTCCTGTATCCACAACTATATACAGAGCGTCTGACGGGGTACTTAGGTTACACAGTGATGGACATAAATGAGCCAAGAGAGCTATTTAAGCTAATTTGTATCCAGCTCGGAGATAGCGTTAAGATGCTCTGCCGGGCTTGCTACAGGTTTCTGGAGCAGGACACTAATCTCTTTAAAACATGAAGTGTGAGCAGAATTTTAATTCCTACTCAAGAGGAATTACAGGAGATTTTCCTGCCCAGTTTGCCCTTCCTTTTCAGCCTCTGTGAGGCACAAGTGACATTGGTTAAGTATACATGGTTCCCTTCACTTAAGCCGAATGAGATCACATCAGCAGCCATAAAGCAACAAGGCTCAGTGTGCTGCAGTTCCATCATGGCTAAAAAGTCAAAAGAAAAGACAACTATGCCTCAAAATCCATTGAAAATGGCTGCCTTTTTTGTTTGTTTTTTTTTTTGTTTTGACACCACTGAAGGAGAAATTCCTCACTTTATGCGAGGACAGGGAGATCTCTGGACACTAGAGAGAAGTCTATGGACACACGAAGCAAGAAACCCAAAAACGAAAAAATGCAACTTTGTATGTATACAAGTTTCAGATAGAATGGTCCCCAATGAAAACCTGAGACAATTTAAAGCCCAATTCCCCAACAATATGTAGTACAAGAAAAAATGACAGGGGTTCTGGTCTTTCCCCACCTTATAGCAGCAGAATAGAGAATATATTGGAAAATGAAAAAGACTGGGGTTTTGAAGGCAAAATGTGTGAATGTAATAAAGTACCAAGTATACATACAATTATTGGTCAATGAGATTCAAATACAAATACATAATATAAGAAGAACATCCCCATTGTTATCATCATGGGCATGATACCTTGACAACTAAACAGCTAGGAAAAGCTCCATAAGTAAAAACCGTCTCAATACCGACGCATTTCGCCGATAGGCTTCTTCAGGGGATATATTGAGAGCGTAATTGTTGAAAGAGGTATCATAGCTTAGGTAGGGAGAGGAAACCCAGAAATTGACCTTACAAGGTTAATGTAAAGGTCATAGAGTGATCTTAGGAGTGGATAAAGTTGTAGCGTAGTATCTAGGCTGGCAGAGAGACTGGCTGTGCTGCGTGTGTCTCTCTACACACAGTAAGCCCTGAAGAAGCCATTCGGCCAAACGCTTCGGGCTTGGGACGGTGTTTTTACTTATGGAGCTTTTCCTAGCTGTTTATGTATAGTTGACAAGGTATCATGCTCATGTCAATTACAATGTAGATGTCCTTCTTCTTATAAAAGGTCTTTGAATCTCATACTGGAAAACCCCACTATTTTCCATTTTTTCCTATTTCAATTCAATTTGGGGCCGGCATATTATCAAATACACTATGAAGGAAGGGTGTCACCCTCTTTATAGGGCGTATAGCAAAAAGAAGGCCATGCTTATGCCCCTTGTCACCCTCACCTTCCTACTCCTGCAAAGAAATTCAAACCTCCATCTCCAATGTTTCTGGGTGGTATGGCCAGCATCACAATGTCTTTGTGAAAAAGGTGAAAGCTTTCAGTTCTGTCAGTTCAGCAGAAAGGTATGGTGATGCCCGTTGCCAAGCAGAAGACATATGGCAGTGCTCAACCCGGAAAGCTGGGTGGGAAGAAATTGAAGGTGGGTGGCAGCCTCTGTATTGTGACCCAACTAACTGATAACCACCCAAAAACAGCCGGGTGGTTGCTGAAAATAGCCGAGTGGTGCGCCCAGCTAAAAGGGGCTAGTGAGAACACTGTATGGGAACCAAAGGTTTCCTGGCACACAGATGGCTTTAAACATGATCAGTCACTTCTGTAGCTGTTTGAACATTACGTAAACTGGTTTCTTTTCCTGAAAGTGGAACTATAGTTTCTCAATTTAAAACTGCAATCAGCCAGGATTTTTATTGCTAAAGGGACAGGAATTGTCCCTTCTGCAGTAAAACATAATTACCTGTCTGTTTGCTATCTTTTTTCTTTAGGTACACTGCTGGGAATGAACTCCAGCATGGAACTTTGTTATCCAGGCCTGGCCATTCAATGGTTACAGATTGGGAACAGGCGAGTGTAAATAAAAAAAGGAATCAGGAGGTAAGGATATTTTACTGAAAAAGGGGACATTGCCTGTCTGTTCTGCAATAAAGAATTTGCCTGGTCTAAACAAGGTTCGGTTCAGTTCAGCTTTAAGAATAATCATTATTTCATGCAAAGTGCACTGCTCCAACCTTCATGGTAAATGATTAACACTGGTACCTATAGATACCTACATGTGATTCCAGAAGGAAATAAGGTCAGAGTCAATAAAAACACAAGGATATCAGCCTGCAGTTGGCTCCCATTTTCCCCACAGTAAGCACAACGAAAATCACAGATTAAAAAGCAATACAAAAGAGATTGCATGAGTAATAACAGACACGTAGCCAAAATATATTAAACACTTGGAAGAAAGTCAGTTAAGGGCTAATACAATGGAAAAACAGTGTTTTAGCTATAAAATCCTCTTTCAAGAAGGGCTGATATGCTGACCTGGACAGTTTTCCTTACTTATGATTATTTAGTAAGAAGAGGAAGTATAGATGAGCCCTGACAGGACATGGTTCTTTTTATCTAATTGTACCTAAGTTCACATACTACTGGCTGCCCTCTGTGGGCTTCCCTTCTCTCCATTATCTGCAATGTCTTTCTGCAGCTTACCCACCTTTACTCTGTTTGTGATTCAACTACAGTATTAGCAGGGATTGGAGAGCAGTTAAGTTTGTATAGCTTTGCAAACAATGTAAAACAAAGCTCTGATAAATTATATACACACCACTGACCTTAGTGTTTAGGTGTAAGGCCCATGCAGGCCCCCATAGCATCCTGTATGTACCTTACCCCTTCACTCCTCCTGTGGGGAAGAGGTCCTGTGTAATCTCAAAGTTGTCCCCACAGGGCACAGAGATATTATTCCTGCTGCATTTTATCTGTACCTTACCTCTGCTCCTCTGGTGCTTGGTCCATCCTTGCCAATGGCCCTGTGTAAGCTCAGACTGGTATGACTTGAAGCTTACACAAGGCAGAGATCATTTCTCCACTCATTGGCACAGATGGACCAAGCGCCAAAGCTGTAACATGGGCAGGACGGGAGTGAACATCATGTTTCTGTATACCTAGAAGTACTGGGTATCGCTCTTTGTTCCCCAGGTGAACACATTTTGCATCAGAGCAAAAGGAAGTTAAAATTTACCACAAACGAGCTGGAATTTAAATTAACCAGTTGCTTGATCCTGCATTAGTAAATCATATGGTCACTTTAGGAGCCAATGGCTGAGTTTGTTTTGTATTTTCACAGACAGACTTTCTTTTAGATCATGAGAAAAGGTTAAACCTTCTATCAGGTTTTTACTGCTTTCTACTTCTAAACTGGAGACCTTTCATTTCCTGCTGCTGTGCCCACAAGGGCATTATTGTGGCCCGAAATTACTGTTCCCCATCAGACGCATAATAATTATTTATTTATGGAGGAACTGCTTAAGATTAATGTCGGAGTTAATTGTTGCCCAATACATATGCCAATGAACATAAAGTATGGCTATGCCAGAGGTTCCAAAGGTTAAAAAAATTATTTTTCAATTTGTTAAAGCGACAAAAGCCAATAAGGAAATAAGCTATAGTGCAATGTGCAAACACATTTGGTCCATGGCACATGTATCCCGTCCATCACTTTTTTAGACGGTTGGTATTAATTTTTTTATTTGGGTTGGTCTACCTCCAGCCCAGATGATGCATTTCACAATGGCCAATTTTATCCATAACAATGTCAAAAATGTGCACATACACTGGAGAACTTTTTTCTTTTCTTTCTATATGACTAAAGTTGATACTTTGGTTAGGGTTTCCCTTATCTCAGAGTTATTAATGTCTTATTTCACAACAAATGAAAAAAGACAATAGTGGTGGGGTAATAATAAGACTTGCAACGCAGGCACTGGAGGAAGTGGACAGCTGCAGGAAGTGTTGTGAAGGAGGAAGTGGTAGCGCACGATGACGTACTGCCCCAGCAATACAGACTTACAGTCATCCAGATCATCTTGTAGGTCCACAAAGTAGAGAGGAATCCCTGAGAGGAAACAAAGCAGGAAGTCAGCAAGACAGTACACAAGGGGGGCCATGAGAATAAATTAAATTTAAAAGAACGGTCAATTATATCTTGTGTATGCAACATATAAGGCGTGTGTGTGTGTTTATATATACATATATATATATATATATATATATATATATATAATATATAAATGGATTTGAAGCCACATCTCCATTCAGGTGCATATTATTTGGGTTGTTTAATGGAAATATTGCAGAGGGGACAGGTGTTGTTACCTGCCTGTTTGCAATGGTATTTGAAAAGGACACTGAGCATGTGCAGCTTACTATGCGATGCTGGGAATAAATGTCATTCTGGCTTAACCAATCAAAATGGTCAAAGATTCAACACCCAGAAGAGAACCAGGTGAACATGGCAGTGCCTGCAGTGGAGCAAATGTATGTTTATTTAATTGTAGAAGAGACATTGCCTTTATGGAATAAAAGCCCTGCTTGGTCACAATTCTTTATTTTTAACATTTAGCTCCACTTTAAGAAGCTCTACACAGGAAGTGAAAGAAACTGACAGTGCCAATGCCAACCCCCCCTTCCCCTAACCTGACTGCTTTACACTTGGCTTTCCCATGCCACTCCTTTTGTGCTCACCACTACAACACACCTGATGCTCCTGAGTATGAAGAAGCATGTGATCACCTTCCATGCTTTGTGCCCAGGCACTGTCATGTGCCAATGGGGGTGACGTCAGCGCTTCCTCTCAGCTACAATACCGGGTAATTGGATGGTTGGTGCAAGAAGAAGGGGGGGGCGCAACTCTCACTTCTTAAATCAAGGTATATGCAGTAATGTGGATGAATCTGTCTGCACAAATACACACTTGTGCACTTCTACGAATTACAGTAACTCATATAAGGTGCAGTACTACGTACAACACAACAGCGGGCCAATGTTTTCAATCAGTGCAGGGTTTGCTGGATCACCCAGGTTCTCCCATGATAGTCTATATTTTGCAGTCTTGCAGGGGTTTAATAAATCAGGCCCGGAAAGCACATGTGTACGAGGGCCCCTAACAAGTACCGTTTTGTGCTTTGTCTTTATTAAGGAATAAAACAAAATGAAAAATGTTTTCTCTTTCAGACATAGTTGGGTTAGGTTAGACCCCATATCGGGTATGTATTGCTGTCTGTGTCCCTGTTGTGAAGTTTCACCCTATTTGTCCGGATGGAAATTCTATAATTTGAGTTGTCAGCAGCATAAAGTGAAGTCTCACCCTGAACTTTATCCATTCAGGCAGATGGTTATTGTAGAAACAGACAGGTGATGTCCTTTTATACGTACAATACCACCACTTACCTGCCTGATTGTGCCGGGTATATGTGAAACCCAATACTTGCAGCTTGTATGCCCCGGGGATGGCATTACACCAGCCAAAGTGTCCAAAAAAAGAAGGCGCCATGGGAGGGAGCACAGAGGGGTTTAGTGCCACTTTAACAAAAGATTTGGGGGCACGTGCTTGCAGGACACTTTCCTAATAAAGCATTTCTACTACCGTGCTGAAAATGACTGTCATAGGTATGGGGGGGTCTAAGATGTTATGGAGATTACCCAATATTCAATTTATATAATAGACTAATATAAGCAGGCTGACCGCCCTGTCATATACAATGTAGGGACTCTGTACAGCACCACAGCATATGTCAGCGCTATAGCAATACATAGGTGTATGGACATGTTTATTTATTACACACATATACATATACATATATATATATATATATATATATATATATATATATATGTCATGGCACAACAGCATTATATGAATTGGTCACGTGACTGTAATATATATACATGTTATATATAATACACACACACATTCTGTATGGCCACCTACCCCCTACAGTGAGTGCAGCAGCCATAACAACAGCACTCCATGTGAAGTTCCCTGGAACAACAATGGCTCCCCATAGTAAACAGCAGCAATGGCAGACAAAGAAGAAGGGACATCCCACAACCCCCTACCCAGCACACCACACACAGCCCACACGACACCCCACCACATGACACGGCCCAGCACAGCAGTAAAGAAGCCCCGTGTCTCATGCAGCTCACACTCTACTTACCGGCCATCTTGAGGGCTGAGCCGGGAGGACGGAAGCGCGTTCCCGGCACACAAGCGCGTCCCCGAACCCGGCTCTGCTCGCGCCGCGCGCACTGCGTGAGGGCTGCGGCTGCGGGGTAGCGAGAACGCGCACGGCGGTGAAGGGTCGTCCGTCACGCGGAGCGCGCGCTCCCCCTAGCGGCCTTAGGATGGCTTTGCAGATAGTTTTTTTTTAGTGTAACAGTTTTTAGTGTGACAATTCTTTCCCGGGTCACGTGACACAATGCAATATTTTTCCTTTTATATTAAATTCCATTCTTATTTTTTTTTTTTTATAATAACTGCAATACTCCTCTTTGCTGCTGTCCCTCCTGAATGGCTCTATGTCAGCACATGTTCACTGCAGCAGAATCTGATTGGCTCCCAGTGCTGGCCCCTCCTCTGCCAGCCTACCACATAGACTCTGATGCAGTGACTCTCCAGACACATAATCTTGTGATGGACTAAGAAGTGATGGATTGGAGTCCCCTTTACAGTACATGAGCTGTCATCAGAACAGACACCTGTCTACCTTCTATGATGGCAATATTTAGGTAAATGGCGCACATGGATCATGATTTATTATAGAGCGGGAATGATCACCCACTAACCATCTCTCTTATTATGTTTCCTTTATAACAGGAGATATGTGTATTCATCCCTGAATCATGGCTTCCTCATCCAGAGAGAATGGCGGAAACTCCCATCACTCTGGAGAGATTTCTCCTCACTTCCTGTTATGGCTCTGGGGCAGGAAGTAAAGGGAAATCTCCCCAATGGAGGGATAAAACCTTGGAGGAGTTCTATGTATCGCTCAAAACTTTATTATGAAGATTTTTATTCCCCACAGGTCTAATAATCCTCAATAAACAGAAAAGTGAGGTGTGAGTCAGAGGATCGGCCAAATTCCTGCACACTTCCTGCTGACGCACAGGGTGGGGACACAGGGCTTTGCCAAAACTATCATTAGTGGTTATATGGTGACACAAGGGGAACAATAACAGTGTAATATAAATAGAAAGGTACGGCAGGTGTGCCAACACATCCCAGCCCCATCTATGGGTGTCACAAGGACAGGAAGTGGGAAGAATCTTTCCCATGGGGGTCACACAAGCATAAGAAATGATTTTACCTATAATAATGTATGTTATGTAAGGTAACTAAAATTGGAAATTACAATCCCTTCCCAACAAATCTAAAGCACATGGCTACAGATCAGTTTATGATCACACCCTATGCCCCCTTTGGATTGTTCTTACTCTCTGTGTGCCCATTAGGAAGATTTACAATCATGATTTTCCTCTGGGATCATTGTTACCAGCACTGAAAGTGATGAGAAATCCAAACTGTTGTCACTGGAACAGGAAGCGAGGGTATATCCCCCAGTAGAATTTCTCTCACTTCCTGTTGTGTCTTTGGGGCAGGATGTACAAAGAAATCTGAAATTCCATCCAGAGTATAAAAGAATGATTCAGCAATAAGTTACAGTTTTAACATTCTCCCGGTGATCTACCTTACAGCATTCCTGGCTGGTTTGGAAGCTGTGGGCATGCTGGTACTTCCAGTTCCCCCTATGTAGGGCGAGTAATGGGAGCATCAGGCCTGATGAGGACAATGTGGGCGTGGCTTGTGGGCGGGACTTGTGCGGGGAAACATGGGGCCGGGTTTAAAAATGTAGGCGGGTACGGCGGTAGTGACGAGTGTGGGCGAGGGAAAGAGGCGTGTCCAGTAATATGCGAACCGCTAAGTGAGCGATCTTAGTGGGCGGAGTAAATGGAAGATAGGACAGCATGCTATTGGACAAGAGCTGACGAAGTGTGTCTGAGTAAGGGAAGGGCGTGGGGAAAATGGGAGCCAGTAAGAATAATATGTGGGCGGTCCCTGTGCGGGGAGATTAAGGGGCGGGGTAAATGTAGGATAGGAAAGCATGCTATTGGGCGGGCTGTGTCTAAGGGCGTGGTAAGAAGGCGTGTTCTGGAAGATTGGAGCCAGTAGGAATGATAAGTGGGCGGTCCTTGTGCGGGCAAAATAAGAGGGCGGGGTAAATGTAGGATAGGAAAGCATGCAATTGGGCGGGCTGTGTCTAAGGGCGTGGTAAGTAGGCGTGTTCTGGAAGATTGGAGCCAGTAGGAATGATAAGTGGGCGGTCCTTTTGATGTGGGCGTGTCTAGACTCTTCAGGGCCCCGGGAAGGTAGAGGTGCTGCAGGCCGGAGATCCGCTGCTGGTTGTGGGCTTGTGTGATCTGCCATGGCCCTGAGAGAGCTGAAGGTGTGCCTGCTGGGGGTGAGTGCTGCGCGGTGTGTGTCCTGCACGGGCCCCATAGCTGGGCAGGTTTATCTTATATATCTCTTTATGTAATAGCTATGACATCACAGCCGGCTCCTGTGTTTGCACAATATCAAGATAAACACAGATCTGTACCAGTCTATAACACGACAATACTCCATCTCTGTAATGGTGACTTTATTTACTAACACAGCTCGGGAAAAAGGAAAGAGCCTGCGTTGCCCATGGCAACCAAAATCCAGCTCTCTCTCTCCTGATCCACGGTGCCATGGCAACGTGTACCCCAGGTTGCTAGGCAACCACTGCCACCATTGCAGCTAATATTATATAGAAATGTGGATTGCAGAGTCTAGTGATAAGAAGATATAATAATGAGAGGAGTGATGGAAATATCAGGAAATAATTGGCATTGCTTTCCTTCTGGAAATGTTTGTTGCCTGGCTCTCATGCTCTCAAAATCATTCCAGTTCTCTAAAGAGTTCTACAAATCTTCCTGGTCCATGTGTTTCAATGGCAGTAATTGATTCCCCCCAGGGAATGTTTGAGGGAACACTGATTCACTGCTTTGTAAATAAGGACAGAGATCCAGGAACTTCCCATCAATCCGGCCATGCACAGACCATAGGAATGAATGGGGGCAATAAGATCCAGGCATTCTACCAGGTAGCTACCACTGGTGGGGGAGGGTTAGGACGTAACTAAAGTAGTAAAATATTGCAGCCAGGTTCTGTATTGTATAAGAGACGCGTGGTGTCCATTCCGCAATAAAACATTCACCTGTGTGTTTGCAGTCTTCTCTGTAATGTACACACGGTAAGAAACGGTTCATGACTTCTGCTTTTCCTATAAGTTCTGCGCTGTACAGTCCCTAAAGATAACACTCCCCTGAGGAAGCCCATTGAGGCGAAATGCGTTGGGATTAGATTTGACTTATGCGGTTATTTATTCTAAATAGCTAGAACTTTATATCCAGAGTGGATATATTTCAGTCCAATGCTGAGAGAACTAGACTGGACATATTAATGCTATATGTGACATGTATGAAACCTATTCTGTATCAATACATAATCAATATTTGCATCAAATAACCTTGGAGCCAGAACCTCTTTCTTTTGTTGTTCTTCTCTTTTTAAATTCTCTGTAATGTACACCGAGCTGGGCATACATCAGTCCTCACATAGAAAAGAATAAACGCCACTAAGTGGCCAATCAGGACGGCCGAAGATCCCTAAGCTAAAAGAGACCCGGGCCAAGGTGCGGGTGATTGAGCGAGGGGCGTTTAGATAAAAACAAATTACAACAGGACTGTAAAGTTTATTTATTGAAGAAATATCCCCTTCCTGCAATAAACAACCTGCCTGATTGCCTTTTGGTAATGTTTAGGCTTAGTCCCGTTAACAAAGTTGACCTTTAAAGAGATCCTATCACTAGAGCAGTGTTTATTGACCTTTATAACATAGAGGGGGGGGGGCCCTTAAAATAACTTTCAGGTCTTCAGGGAACCCCTTCTATAATAACTATATCCACATCACAAAGTATATGCTGGTTATTGGCAAGTATGGCACTCTTACAGACCCCCAGCAATCTCTGGAGGAAACTTGGTTGATAAACACTTCTCCAGACCACTGACATCAGTAATGTTCTCATTAGATTATATGAGCATTTATTGTTTTATATGTACTGTATGGTATTTATCTGGAAAAGTCTCCCATGTGTAGACATATAAAGGCTCCGAGACTGCAACTTGGTGCCACCATGGATGAGATGTCTGCAGCCCCCTCGGGTGAAACTATAGGAGCCATTCCCAGGCAGGGTTACTTGGAAGTCTAGGGTTCCTCCAGAGGTTGCAAGGGGTTTCTTGAGCTGATGTTGTTTGGGCAGTGCCTGCCTAGTTTCGGGTCCAACACCATTAGTCAGAGCCATAGTCACGATGTCTATAAAGATGGAATTATAAACCACCACTTTGTTCACTCAAAAGCTACCAATATATTATACCCAATGACCTCCGCATATTACTTTTTCTAGGTGTTCCTTAAGACCTGTAAATAATTTCAAGGGTTCATCTGGGGTAAAAACTTTGAGAAACACTTTTCTATAGTATTTCTCTTCTCTCCTGACAACTATATAAAAGGTTAATTACAGAGCGGTAGAAGAGCTGGGTCAGCACAGCACGCTCAGATTAGGGTATGCTTGCTTGCAGAAAGAGGTCATACCAGGAATTTGGATCTCCTGAAGTTGTTAGAATTTCCAGCAAGACACATTGCAAGTGAATACATCAATGTATAGAAAGAAAAGTGCTGTGATCTAAAACACTTCATTTTTTTATGCTGGAGTCTTTTTTGCTTTTTTATGTTGTCCTTGAAGACTATCATACAGGTAGATAGACTTTGGAGAAGGTGGCTTCATTTACGGGCTGATTTCAGCAGAGGTTTCGATGAAAGCATTGACTGGATCTGCAGCTTTTTATTCCTATTGTGTGTATGTAGATAAATAGAGGTAATATAGAGGTGAATGTGTTCACTGCCTAAGGACGCAGTACAATTCCATACAGAACTGTGTAATCTTCTAGGGCTGTGGAATAACCCAGCCTAACGATCAATGTTTGTGGTTTGAATGTACTACAGATGGCTGATGGATATAAAACTAGTGTTTAGGGTTAGGAAAACTGGAAAATGGAGCATTGGATAGAGATGGAAACTCTTCTCATAGACACCTACATTGTAGCCTGAATGCTTAGGTGGTCATCAGTTGACTGACTATAACCCACCATTCTTGTTCTTCTTGGAAAGACCAGTAATGAAGATTCCTTTAGTAGATTAAACGTCCACTAATACCACTATACTGCTTGAAGTAGGGGCAGTTTTGTCTAAAGAACCCATGTCACCTTCTATGCTCACTCATGAGATCCTGATTGGCCATTTAACAAGCTCAACAATTTTAATGTTGGGGGGAAGACAAGGTATTTAACCCTGTGTTATGGATCTTACATAACATTAGGATCTGAAGGTGCACGTTGGAGGTGAGTATCAGTAGGGAGGTGGCTCTATTAAGGTTGTCAATGTGGCAGGGCTCTTTAATGATTGTTACAATTATTATTTATAAACCTGACAAGTCTTACCAGTCCAGAACTTGTATAATACACGGAAACATGGATCTGCCCAGAATCACTGTTGCCTGTAAACTGATATTCAGGGAACACTGGGTATTAAGCCCCGTGAATAAGCAGCCCAGGGATTCTCATATCTGACCACGGCGTGCTGTTAGTTGTCTTTGAAGCCAGATTTGGACTGTACAATGTCAAGATGTGATCCTGTCCACATATAATAAAATAGCCTGGAGAACCTAGCTGCATGTAACGAGATAAAGGAAGTAAAAATTCTCAAAGGTTTCCCGGCTACCATGATCAGTCCACAAATCAATTTGTTTTCTAGCTACTTGTTACCTGGAGCTGCTCTTTACAGCTTTTTGCCTAGGCAGCACTTGTTAAAATGAACATTATCCTTCTTCAATCTAAATATAACTGTGAATGTTCCCGTGAATCAGATGGCGGTGGTTTGTTTGTGTGTATTGCCTCTTGACCCTCTTTCATGCAATATCATGACAGGGACGTGTTGTAGCCATGAGTGCACTACAATGCTGATTTACATTTTATCAAGTGCAGAGCAAATATTCCCTTCAACTGCATTCCTAGGGAGTATGCTAGGGTGAAAATATGTGGTAAGGAGATATTTGTTATCTACAGCAATGCAGAACTCTAGTCCGTCTGTTTAATTGACCAGGAACTTTTTCCTCATTGGTACATTTAGTTAAAGCTGTTGTTACTGTTTTTTTTTTTTCAATTTTGTATTTGTTCTTTTTTATCATTTTGGGTGAATTCTTATACATAGATTTCACTTAGGAGTTCATTCAGCGATCTCTGCAATACAGTTCCTGGTTTCACCCATCTACTAATAAATGACCAGTAAAGTTTAAAAGCTCCTTCTTGCCATAAATTGTTATTATTTTGTGTTTTTTTTATAGCGCTAACATATTACGCAAGTCCATAGTCATGGACTTCTCTAGAGCTGCTCCAACTCTCTGGAATGGTCTTCCTCGCCCTATTCGGCTTGCTCCTACTTTCTGCTCATTTAAAAGAGCGCTCAAAACTCATTTTTTCAAACTTGCCTACCCATCTTCTTCTGTCTGCTAAACCCTCATTACTTCCCACCACTACATATCGCCCATCCTATTGTGTGTGGAATTCCCCCACCTACTAGATTGTAAGCTCTTCGGGGCAGGGTCCTCTCCTCCTGTATCACTGTCTGTATTAGTCTGTCATTTGCAATCCCTATTTAATGTACAGCGCTGCGTAATATGTTGGCGCTATATAAATCCTGTTTAATAATATTAATAATAATAATGTCACTAACTGCTCCTCAGAGGGGCAGCCCCTACCATAGTCATATGTCATTAATGTAGTCCAAGGTCAATTTGGGGAAGCCAATTCACCTAACTGCATGTTTTTGCAATGTGGGAGGAAATTAGAGTACCCAGAGAAAACTTGCACAAAAAAAGGGGAAGAACACACAAGCTTAATGCAGATATTATCCTGGCCGAGACTCAAATCTGGGATTTAGTGCTTCAAAGGCCAGAGGGCTAAATTCTAATCCATCATTCCACCCATTTTATTATATAATATTCCTATACTCCCAGCCCAGAAAGTCTAGATCATGTGATCAAACATACTCATACCTTCTAGGAGCATTGTGGGTGTTTTGTGCCATCAGAGACTGCAGAGAATGTGTCCTTACCAATCATACACTGTCTGATAGAGTATAATAAGAGGATCAACAAAGCACAGTCATTGTGCTCAATTACTCGTCAGAAAGCTAAAAATTCCAGATCCAAATACTAAAATGTAGTGAATTATCTATTCTAGATGTGTTGATAATTGAAATATATCAGACTAAAAGAAAAGAAAGTAGTAATAAGAAATTCTAGGCGGGTGGCAGCCCCTGTATTGTGACCCAACTTTTAAGTAACCATCCAAATACAGCCAGGTGGTCACTGGAAAGTGATGTATGGTATGCCCAGGGTGAATACGGTGTATGTTATATTTAAATATGGGTTAATGACCAGCTCTAACTTTACCTTCCCTTGTCTGTGGAATTTTTATGGTTGGAGCTCTTACAAAAAACTTCCCTCACTATTTTTACTCTTTTTTTCTGCAGGACACTGGTGTCGGAAAATCTAGTATTGTCTGGCGGTTCGTAGAAGATAGTTTTGATCCGAATATCAATCCAACAATTGGGTAAGGGTCCTATTTTAGACTGTGGCATTTTTGTAGTGGGGTTTGTGCTTTCTATGCAATGCAGGCAGGTCATGACTGGTGGAAAGGACTGATATGATGCTGCACATAACTTCCTGAAAACAAATACGGATAGTAATGTCCACATTACATTATTCATCATGATTGAAAGAACTGTAATCCAATGTATAAAAAGGCAAAGCCAGAGATGTTGATGTTAGGGAGGAAGGGAAAGGATGATGCTGGCAGTCCAGGAAATATGGTGGGCTGTATCTGATGTGATGAGGCTTACCTACACATCATAACAAGTTCACAGCGTGAAATCACTGTATGAGAGGACTCTGTACAAGACTGGAAGTAACCCCATAGTTTAGCTTTGAATATTATTGCTATCTAGGATTGATTTAATTTTGGAAAGCGTATTGATTAGTAACATTCTTGTTGGGTTTTGTATTGCTTTCTATGTTCTGATTATTAATAATAATATTATTATTATTATTATTAATAAACAGGATTTGTATAGCGCCAACATATTACACAGCGCTGTACATTAAAAAGGGGTTGTAAATGACAGCCTAATACAGACAGTGAAACAGGAGGAAAGGACCCTGCCACGAACAGCTTACAATCTATTTCTCTTTACTTCCTGTTTCAGAGATACAGCAAGAAGTGAAAGGAAGGTTATGGTATATTTAGGATTTCCCATGTGAGAATAAATACAGCTCACAAATGGGGAATTCCAGAGGAATTAAAGAAGATGACTATTCCGAACAAAAAATACAAACCTGATAGAGATTCTAATTCTTCCACACACTATGCTTATATCTATAAATATTATAACTGCATGCTTTTTACTGAAGCATTTCTATCTGCCTGTAAGCTGCCTGACCTCCTTACACTTAGACAGGTTAGGTAATTGACAGGATAAACATTGTCAGATTCCAAGTGACCTCTGACCCTCAGATTGCCATGCCAGCTCCTATAATTTCCTATGTATTGTTTCAGGGCTTCCTTTATGACCAAGACTGTACAGTACCAGAATGAACTCCATAAGTTTCTTATATGGGACACAGCTGGACAAGAGCGGGTAAGCTATGATACTATGATGTGTGCATTGTGTACTGTATTATTATTAATAGCCAGTATTTAAATAGCACCAACATATTATGCAGCGTTTTGCAAAATCATATCACTGTAGTGTGTATTTAAGCGTCTTTAAACAAGGAAATGCTTTTTTATCTTTTTTACAGAATTTACTGTCAAACCTTTATGGAATTTTCAAAGATCTATCAATCGGTTCATCTTATACCCATTGATAGTGGACTTATAGTTCCATTTTTTTCTCATAACATATAAAGTGGTCTGTCTTCTTTCCTTCTAGTTCCGTGCCTTGGCTCCTATGTATTACAGAGGATCGACGGCCGCAATCATAGCATATGATATCACAAAGGAGGTGAGGAAAACATAAATCTGGGCAGGGATTTGTCTCTTTTACAGTTCAGATACAGGAGGAGGGCAGTGCCAGAGAATCCAGTATGCAATCATTCTCTCCTGCTACTTTATAATTATATGCAGTGTACAAATACAGATTATTTGTGCATGTTTATTTAGGAACCAGTGTCAAGAAATGCCTTAAAGTGAACTTTCCTTTCATTTCCCTGCTGCTCTATTTTATCCACAGGGAGCCAAAAAGAATACTGTTGGATATTAAAATATACAGGATCTCGTCTCGCTAGCCCCATTTAACAGTGCTGGGTGCCTGAGATGTCAATCAATAAAAACAAGTTCTGTTACCTGGGAGAAAGAGGATTTAGTCACATGCTCCCAATATTCCTCTTTGTTCGCAATAAATCAATGAAGGAAAGCACATTAAATATGTTCAGCAGGAAAAGGGGCCAGAAAAGAAACCTGAAACAAGCAAAGGGTCACTTTAGGGTAGTTGAACCATCCTTGTACATCCCTCCCCATAGTGAGAGATTCCTTTTACCTTTTTACAGTTTGTTTGTAGGCTCGATGTGGTGTCACTGTCTGGTTTCAGTTCTACATGGCTTTCTGTGAAAACAGATTTGACCTCCCTCAAATCACTCTGTCTCTTTCAGGAAACATTTTCAACATTAAAGAATTGGGTAAAGGAGCTTCGTCAGCATGGGCCCCCCAACATCGTGGTGGCAATAGCTGGAAACAAATGTGACTTGAATGATGTCAGGTACATCTGGTTACCCTCAGTACAAATATTGCTATCCTACATGAGACTTTCTCTACCCCTGTATGAAATCTTTTATCTGTGTGTGCATGTAGAAAACACTGGACAGGTGATTTGTATAGAAGGTTTACCCTAAAAGTGTCCTGGTTGATGGGGGTTTACTGAGAAAAAGTGAGAAGTAAGGAAAGATGTGCGGGGCTACAGTTTTGGGTATTTCTCTAATACCCTTTCCCAATCCAAAGAGAATCTGTACAGGGAAATTAAAATTCCTTTTTATTCTCTATCCACGCTGATTCTGTGTTTTTGCTAAATTTACAGTTGACAGACATATATGGCTTTGCTAAATACTTAGTAATTGTGTTTAGAGTTTTAGCAATTCACTTCCCCATCACAGCAGATAATCAGGAAGATGATAATGGTATTTTCTATTGCAGCTCCAGTCTGCTGATTGGACCATACACATTCTTAGTCCATTTAGAAGGGAGGTGTCCTAGGAAGCTGCATAGCTAACCTTGAAAATAATGATATTGCCATTACATGCAAACTGCTGTTCAGAGTTCCATAAACCACAACTTCTCATCTGATATTGTAAGAAACCTTCAGCTTTGTTAACTGTATTCACTTTCCTTTCAGGGAAGTTCTGGAAAAAGATGCTAAAGATTATGCTGATTCCATTAATGCTGTGTTTGTGGAGACAAGTGCCAAGAACGCCATCAACATTAACGAGCTATTCTTAGAAATTAGTAAGTATACAGGCTGCATCTTTAACAGCCAAGTCAGCTTTATTTACAAGGCAGGTTGTCTGTAAAGAGAGCGTATGGATAAAGGAACCAAGTCCTAATAAAGCCCACCTGACCCATTTATATTCATGGCTTGGCATTATTGCCCACCCGATCCATTTACTTTCATGGCTTTGCACTAAAGCTCACCTCACCCATTTATGTTCATTAAAGTCCAATCCGTTATGTTCATGGCTACACATTAAATCCCACCTGGTCCATTTATGTTCATAGCTATGCATTAAAGCCTACTTGACCCATTTACACAGCACTCCTACCACTGCATTTCAGTTGTTGGTTAATGTTGAATTGTATGGCATCCACGTTCTCGCATGACTGTGTTTGGACCTGGCGACTGGTCACAAAGGCCAGGGACTTGAGCGCTGCATTATGAAAGTAGGGCACATGCTCCTCTATACTTGGAAACATTGGCAATTTTGCACCAATTCCAAATGGGCAATGGGAAGAATGTGGCTACAATTGATCGATGTTGGGTTAGTCGGGAGCAAGGTGGTAAAGTTTCTTTAACTCTTCCGCTTTGTTTCAGGTAAAAGAATCCCATCAGCCAACACCAGCGCCACTTCCGGAAAGGGATTTAAGCTTCGAAGGCATTCCTCAGAGACGGAGCAGCGATGCTGCTGACCATATGGAATACGGGACTGTTTGGGAATGGTGCCTCCACCAGTCTAGTTACCACTATGCACACAGTGTGTACGCTTCCTCTGCTGTAAGCTTTCCACAGAAAGGGAAAATATTTAGACGCCGTCCGTCTATTTTTTTTTTTTTTGCTGTAGCTTAGAATTTTTTTTGGTACTCATGTTGGATGAATCTCTTGTTCTCCCTACTTAAACCAATACTCTATTCATCTTTTCATGCTTGTCCTCTAGGAGGACATGGAGGCCATTCAGATGGAATACTTGGACTGTAGCCATTCCAATACTTACAGATGGGCCTGATCATAATTATAAGATAGAAAATGAGGGATTTTATAAAAACAAGTGGGTTAGTTATTGCTGCATTTTTCTAAATAGTTGACACCTACTGGAAGCTGGCTTGATCTAGAAGGAAAAATTGATCGGTTGTGAAGAGACAACATAAGCATGATAAGACAGTTTTAGATTGTGTGTATACTGATAAAACCATTGAAAGCATTAATAAGAATATTGAATAGGACAGATCGTTAAATAATTCAGCTAAACACTACTTATATATTAAATGAAGAATAACATAACAAGTTTAGAGAAACTTGTTTAGAAAATCCAGAACCATCTGTTTGACAAATATATATATATATTATTTGTTTTGATTTTATTTACTACCAGAAGTATTAGGACATTTTTGTTTGTGTGGTTGATACATTGTACATGGTAACAGCTCAAGGTTCCTGAAGCAGTTTCTGGATTACTCCCTTAGAAGTACAATGAGTTGTCTTGTACTCCTATTCTTTTTGGATGTCAAATTTTAAATCCCCAGATAAAAGACCTTCTTTTGGTATACAGCATTTTTATTTAGTACTGTTATACAGAATTCATTTTGGGGCTAAAGTTGACTTGACTTGAAAGTCAGCCCTCCAAGCATCAAATAGTTAGTTAGTGTTCCTTTGCTCTCCTGCCACTTTGGATGCCACTGACAGTGGGAAGAAGTCCTATATGAGCTCCAAAATAATTCCAGTTGGAGCTTACACAGTTCCGAGGAGCCATTTCTTTTTCCTTCGGTGAGACAACACTGGGCCAAACACCAAACTTCAGAGCTATTTAAATACCCAAAACTATTGGGTATTTCCCCAGCAAAGGCATCATTAATAAATGCTTTAGTGGTATTAAATGAAAGAAGTTGCTTGTAGTCAAACCACCTTGACATCTACAAAAAGGTTTTAACGTCTATATGTTTAGAAAATTCAGTACATTTGAAATAGTTTGGCCTGTGAACTTTGCACTGGTTTAGAGAAGTCCATTTGTTACAGCACATATGAAAGGTGGGTTTAGAAGTTGGCTCATTGCTTGTCATTCAGGATAGTTGAAAATAGTTTGCTCCTTTTATCTGTAACCCTTGATTGATATGACATAGCAAGGAACTACAAGAACCACTTCAGTAAAAGCCCACTAGTCCACTAGTGGTAAGAATTATTTCATTTCTTTTTAGTCTTTTTGACTTTTCCTTGACAAGTTTTTTTGTAAAGAAATTAACTGCACAAGCCTTTTCTGTGGGTTCATTTTTATAATTCTTCTCTGATGTCATTTGGATGGTCTGTTGATGGACAGCTGAAACAGCTTACTGACAAACAGAAAAGAGCAGAGGCGTGTGAAATTATGTCATGGTTGGTTGTCAAGAGACAACTCACACTTATATCGCATCTTAGCTAAGTACATGCAAGTGGATGAAGCATAAATTATCCTGATGACCAACTGGTCCAAAAGTCATTGGTGAAGGGGTCTTGCCAAGCTTTTATTAAAGTAAACTGTGTCTTGGAGGCTTTTACTTTGTATTTATTGCAGTTCCCATCATGATTTGGCCAAGTAGAATAGTGACAGGTGCACTTTAGCTTAGGTTCTGCATAGAAAAGCAGTGCAAGTACCACTTTTTATCCTGTGTGTTCCACCCAGTCAGTTACCTCCTAAAGGGAAGAATACATTTTTGTTCTCTGTATATGATGTCATGTTACCACTTTTATTTTTTTGTATTTGTTACTTATATTTATGTCCTATCAGTGCTTCTCTTTTTGGCTGTGTAGCTTCCTCCTATGGTTGGCTGTGCATGTGTTCTGATTATATGATCCATATGCCTGCCTAATATTGCAATTGGATCTAGGAAAATGACTGACGGGGTGTTTTGATTGCTGAGGACCATCAGGTTGAAAAAAAAATGGATGCAGGATGTATGAGTTTTCAACTTCATCTTGAGTCTGGCAGGCAGGCATGAGACATTTGAATTGAAGTATTTAGAAGAACACAAGCATTTTTAATGGGCAGATTGTATTGCTGGATATAAGGTTGTTAGTAGCTTTTAAAGAGAACCTGTGTGACATTTTAAGTAGACAACTTAAATGTACACCTTGCAAAGCAGCAAGGGATGTTTCATTATGCAACCACTGACTTCAGATCCTGGAGCGGCCTCCTTTTTCTGGCCCATGTGGAGCTATAGATTTGAATACAGCATTCACATTAGAGATAGTTAGGCAGTTCTGCCCTCTGCAAGATTTCTTGTTTGAATATTGTTAACTTTGAACTGTTTACAGGTTTAGTCTTACACAAAAAAAAATTCATTGTTCAATTGCTCTTTGTGTAATATAGAATCATATATTGCCAATTGTGACACTTGCATGATTTTGCACTTTCACATACATTCAGAATGCTAAAATGTGGTTGTGTGTACAGTTACAGAATATTGATTGATGAAACGACTAGTTAGCAAGTTCACCTATGAAGAATAGCTGGTCTGTTCTTTCTTTGGTGGGTTGTAGAACTTTTCATCCAATGTAATTGTGATAAAATTTACATTTTCATATGCCACTTTATAGTTTGTTCTTACAAACCTATGAGAAAGTTTTCGCTAAAAAGATTCCCCTTGACTAACTTAGAACTTTTTACTGATTTGTTGGTTTTAGCTGTACGACAACTTGGATTAGCAGATTGCTATGTTAATAACAGTGATATTTGGGCAATTTTTGAGGAACAACTTGCCCTTTTTTCACCTATTTTTATTGGCAAGTTTACCTAACATTTGTCTTTTAATGTCAAGACTGTGTTCTACCCAGTCCTTTTTAGCCTGGCGCACCACCAAGCACTTTTCCAGTAACCACGGGACTGTTTTTGGGTGGTTACTGAAAAGTTGGGTCACATTACAGGGGCCACCACCTGCCTACAGCTTCTTCCCACCCAACTTGAAAATCCTAGGTGAAACCTGCAAGAGTTGCAAACAAGCTTTGTCTTTTTGCATTTGTCAGAAGCTTCAGTGAGTTCCCATCAACCTCCCACTACAACCAGTGAACAATATATGAAAAGTGCAATGGTGATTGTAAGATGTATGTAGAAGACAAGGTAAAGGGGGTGGAGCTGGGAACTATTAAGCATATTATTATTATTATTATTATTATTATTATTAAGCAGCTGGTTGGTGATTCATATGTCATGATCCAACCAAATGAGAAATAACAGTTTTTTTAGAGCTGACCCTTTAATGTCCCAGGTTATCAATTCTAAAGGTAGCTTTTAGGATCTGAACATTACAAAAAAAAACTGCTTGCTTGGTAAATCAATATTGTTTAGTATAACTTTATTAATGTTTAATGTGCTTTTATTTACATAAGAGCTAGCAAAGTTACCATAGCAGCTGCAGAACAAATAGCCACTGCAGTGACTGGAGTCAGTTCCCCGCCTTTTGTCTCCGGCGCTAAAAGCTGCAACTAAAAACCAGGCCAGGCAAGTTTACCCTCACGTGCAGTTAGCTGACTCATCCGTGCCACTTGTGTACTGAAAATCCAGCATTTTTTTAGCTTGTGGATCCAGCAAAATCATTGAATTTGA
Source organism: Pyxicephalus adspersus (assembly GCF_032062135.1). Classification (NCBI taxonomy): domain Eukaryota; kingdom Metazoa; phylum Chordata; class Amphibia; order Anura; family Pyxicephalidae; genus Pyxicephalus; species Pyxicephalus adspersus. Next base: position 10,761,203 of record NC_092863.1, on the reverse strand, counting down.
TTACAGAAAACAAGGAAGCGTCTTTTTGAGAGAATTAGGGAGGAGCTTGCAAACCTGGCAGCTAACCAAATGTAAAAAACCCATTTCCTGTGAACTACCATTTAAAAAAGCAGCTATTGGCATCTGAGAAAAGAGGTCTAAATGTACAGTGGGGTGTTTTAAGAATACAATTAAGTTAAGGTGGCCATAAGCATTGGAAGCTGGCCCTTTAATTTAAATAAACATTGACTTATGGATCACTCAAGCATTGGAGTTTATGATGATGTGTTAGAAAGAGGGAAGAGCAGCCAGAAAACTTCATCACAAACTAATCCCAAGAGGAGACTGTTCATCTGAAAGTATCTAACATGGCCAATTATTATTCCTCTGAGGTTGGCTTGCATACCCATAGACCTCTTACCCCCCACTAAAGCCCAGAACTCTCCTAAATTATAAAGTCTGCAAGCTAAGGTGTGGAAAATGTGTTCCCTTGTTAACATTAATAAACTTCAGAGTCAGTCAGCTAATTCTTACACCGACTGCCCTTTGTATGATTTCTCTTTCGCCAAACTAAATGGGCATAATGACATATTGCTTATGGTTAAAAGGAATGCAAACATTCACATAGATCTGTTATTTCATGCTCTGTCAGTTGCTGGGAAATCAGATATGGAAGAACAAGCTAGATATGCATTTGTATATGCAAGAACACAGATATGCTATGAAACTGCCCATTGGTCTGAAAGAATAATGGAAGCATTCATATAAAATGCCCATAGGTAGGGCCGACCCTTCTACAATGTACCTGTTACCTAGGTGTAAAAAAACTGCATTTTAATGAGGATTTTCTCACTTCTCAACAAGTAAAGCTTAATAAGTAGGCAAATACAAATCTTTTTATTGTAATTTTATCCCTGCATAATTTTAATTTAACACTAATTATTCCTATACTTAAAGTCAAGGTGGTCAAGAAATCTAATTTTTCTGTCCTGATGTATTAAAATGTTTTGGTAAATCGTACTTGACATTTATGAAGCGTTTTCACGGAGAGCTAATGTTGTATTTGTATCCCCAAATAAATAATTCTGCGTTTGTAATATTATATACATATATATAGTCAGAAATCAACACTACAGCTGTCATAGGTTCCTCTCTCGTTGCCAAACCATTCATTTTGTTTTTTTGATGAATAGCCCCAGTGAAATACTGATCTTATGAAGTATCAGCAATGTTACCTAGATTACTTTATAGGTGATTATCCTTTAATTCTATTTGGGTGATCTATAGATTTGCCAATCTTCTGCTTGACCAACAGCATATATTTTTGTTCATGTTTTTAAGCCGCAGAGCTAGAAATAAAAAAAAAATGTAATTTTTGTACTGCCAACTTGGGCTGGCCCCAAGGGAAATGTAATCATTATTAATGTGTTATGTGCTATATGTTATTTTTGTGTTTATTAGCATTTATGTGGAAAGAAAAAGAATAACCTTTTGACTGCAAACTATTTTCATCTTCTCTGTTCTTTGCTGAAAAAAAGTAAAATAATTTCTAATAAATGCATTTTGTCTGTTGAGCTTTTATTGTGTAACTAAAATTGTTAAGGACAGGTTTGGAGGTGGGGCACAGACAGTCTGAGGCTGGTTTTAAACCTGATCTGAATGGGATCCCCAATAGGATGACTACCTTTATCCTTGTTTTAGTGCCTGGAGGGGGACAAATAGAGCAATAAGGACTGACAGAGCATCTAAAAAAGCAGGAACCCATAAAATCATTGTCAGGTCTTTGAGAACCCCTATACAAGTATTATTCAGAGATCAGTGAGAAGAATGCCACTTCCAATGGTGGTCATTGGGCAAATCAATTGGTGGTTCATAATTTGAAAGATATTGGCTCTTTGCAAAATAGAAATATGAAAACTCAATAGCCCAGTGGTAGTAAAATTAAAAAAGGTGAAAAACTAGAGTGTGTACAGCAGTCTACCAACATCATTTATTGACCAAACAGGAAAACATTCATGGTCATTGTTGGCAGTGAATGGTTCAATACCTCTTACTGAGACCTGCTATTACATTTGGATATTTAAGGATTAGCACTACAGTACCAGGACCAAGCAGCTGCCAGAAGCCACACAGGATGGCTTGCTCCCCCTACAAATCTAAAGCATTAAAGTGGAACTAAAGTTTCACTTTTAGGTTTCTATGACAGGTCATTATTGTAGAAATAGAAAGGCGATGTCTCTTCTACAATAATGTGTGTTACCTGCCTCATCACTCCGAGTTTCTGGTGTCAAGGATAAGCTATGCATGTGCAGCATCCACTCTGGATGCCAGGGAAATCTGACAATCCCAGCCTCCCTTGCCTGTGCTGGGATGAATGAACTCCTGCACACCTTTGTGGGTGTTATGTCATCCCAGCAACACCAATCAAGATGGTCTATAGCGGCGGTCGCCAACCAGTGGTCCACAAGAAAGGTTTGGTGGTTTGCAGAAAAATGTGAACATTATTTGCAAAGTTTATGTTTTATTATTATTAAAATAAAAAAAGTATTCTAATAAAACCTTAAATTCTGAATGACAATTTTCGTCTTTGTACTGCACTAAAGTCACGAACTATACTGAAGACGGAAAAACAAGGGAGGCGCAGCGTGACGTCAGTGTAGTCAAGTTATGTGAGGCAACTGTTGCCGAGCCGTACGTGTCAGTATTGTTTCCACCATTACAACAGTCACCCCGCTCCACGAATACCAATTCTCATCTGATTGTTTTATTTGTTTATTTCTCAGATGCTCTTTTAGGTAAGTATGACCTTAACTGTGTAATTTGTTTAACTGGTATTTTTTATGGCATCAAATAATTTGACTTGATAACTATAATTTCTTGTTTGGTCCTAGGCTAGGTACACACGTGCAATAATTATCAATTGAAAACGAAAAATCAACGATTATTTCCGATTATTTTGAATATTCATTGATTATAATATAATTATGATTATATTTATAATTATGATTATATTTGAACGATCGTATTGTGCACAATTCTGTACATGCTTTAACGAACGATTGTTCAAATATAATCCACCAATAATGCACACACACTATAAACAATTGAACGATGCAGGAAGTACTGTGTACCGGAGAAAGTGTACTGCAGAACAATCCATGATCACTAAAGGACCGTACACACAATAGATAGCGAATGATCATCGGGCAAACTGATCCGCTGGGACGGTCATTCGTTTTCAGCGCGATTCCCCGTACGTCAGCATTGTTGACCAGTCGTTGTGCTCTTTTTTTTAACAATTATCACATGATCTGTAATGGATCATTTGTTTCCAACGAAAATTATTGCATGTGTGTACCAAGCCTTAGATTTGAATGAAATAAACCCATAATGAGAAAAAGCAAACAAAAATGTTGCATTTCATTAGTAATACCAAAGATAATGTAACTAATGATAATAGTAACAATAGTAATACTTCACTTACCCGTGAGCTGATCAATGGATAAGAGCCTCCACAGTCCTCGTCAGGCACTATTAGGAAGATCATTATTTTACAAATGTATTTATCTTTTCAAAGAAAAAAAATTCATATTAATGGTCCGCGGGATTTAGAATTATGAATTTAGTGGTCCGTGAGGTTGGGGACCGCTGGTCTATGGGATGAAGAAAAGAAGAAAGATGGCGGCCCTGTGCCGGTAACGTGCGTAGGTGAGTGATATGAGTTTCTGCTTTCTTTACCCCTCCATTTCCTGAAAAAAACAATCCCAGCACTGGACAGACGTTCCGACATTAGTTTTTAGGTGGACCTATAAGATTTTCCCAACATCTTTAAACCGTGCCAGAAAAAGGAAAACCACATCTGGGGTGCAAACAGATCTTTTGGGTGAGATGCAATAACACACATTATCTCAGCCCACATTACATATGAATCTTGTGTGTGCATAAAACAGCTGTAGGAAAATATGAAATAGGTGGAGGAGTTATAATATTTCTTGATGGATTGGATGAAAGACGTTGGACCGATCAAAACAATTCTAATTTTGTCTATTAGGGAATTTGATCAGGTGTGCTCCTATTTATTCAGGAGGGGGGTATCCGTAGGATAAAATAAAGGTGGTACTGTGGATAGGGTAGGTGAAGGTGGCGGGGCAGCAGATCACTCCATGCCCTCAGGTACCCCTGGGTGCTGGGATAAAGCAAGGATTTCCTATTTGCACTTCTGAAGCAACCATATTATTGCATACATAGGCCTGTGTGCACACTCAGGAGCTGGGAGCCTATTATAATAATAGATTGTAAGCTCTGTTTCAGGCTTATTGTTGTACATGGCTACATAATAGGTTGGTGCTTCATTATAAAGGTCACATGACATTGCTGGGTTCACCATGCAGGAGGAAACATTCTCAGCCAGGACTGGTTCTCTTTAAAGGCACAGTCATGGAGCCATATCATTCCACACCATGTGCTAGCAGCTGGGGACACTTCCCAGGCCACGTCCTGCCCCTGACAGCCATGCAGAGTGACTGCCCTCCCTGTCCCCTGCAGTCACCCTCCCCCTTCCTCCCCGAAGAGTGCGCATGCGCGCCGGGCGCAGCCTCCTCCTGGCCTTGCAGTGCGTGACGTCAGCAACCTCCGCCCTCCGCCGCTTTGCTGCATCACCAGCTGAGTGCCCAGGCCCCGAGCACCCCCAGCACTGCATGCACTGCCCTCACCGGAGGAGACATGGCCAAATCTGAGCAGGTCCTCGTCCTGGAGCCCCAGCATGAGCTCAAATTCAAAGGTAGGTCCCCTGGGAGGGTGGCCATTGCACAATATCCTGGGATCGGTTGGTGTGTGTGCCTGAGGAGGAGGAGGGGGGGCATGTGTGGCCCGAGCAATGGGCACAGATAGGAATCTATAGGCTGGATGGGAGGACAATACAACACTGGGGATATGTAATACATTGCTGGGATGGACCCCATGCCATAGGACTTACATTGTGCCAGGGGCATGGGCACTACACCATACTATTCTGTATATCATCTGTATACAAGAAATACATTGTACCCAGGTCATATATATTATATGGAAATACATTGTACCCAGGTCATATATATTATATGGAAATACAACATTGTACAGGGGTACCACATGATCATATATATATAATACAGAAATACAACATTGTACAGGGATACCACATGAGCCTATATATATATATATATATATATATATATAACATTGTACCCACATCATATATATTATATGATATAATAAAACAACATTGTACCCAGATCATATTGTACAGGGATACTCAATGGATCCAAATAATCCCATCTATATATATAATATACAAATGCAACATTGCAACCAGATCCCACATATTGTACAAAGCTACTGAATGGATCCTCATTATCCCATATATATATATAATATAAAAATACAACTTTGTACCCAGATCATATTGTACAGGGATAGTCGGTGGATCCACATTTATATATATAATATGGAAAGGCCTACAACATTGAATCCACATGACACCATATATACTATAGTACATAATCATTGTGCCCAGATCCCATGCCTATTGTATAGGGCTATAACACTGTATCCACACAACACCACATACAACGTTGTGATCCTATATATCAGGGTCACACATTCAGTGCACAGGATTACAATATTTTACCCAAATTCTGCACATACGATATAGCACTACAATATTCGATTCACATGTTACCATATATAATAGAGAAATACAATGTTGTAACAAGATCACATACATACTGTAAAGGCCTACAATATTGGATTAACATGACACCTTCTATAATATAGGAGTACAACAATGAACCAATGGATCACACATGGTGCATGGCATTACAACATTGTACCCAGATTTTACACATAACACCATATATAATATAGAACTGCAACACTGTACCAAGATCTCATACATATTGTATAGGACTACAATTTTGGATTCACATAATCCTAAACATAATATGAAATTCTGACATTGTCTCAGGATCATTTATAGAGCATGGGCCTATACCATTGTACCCAGATCCCACACATACTGTATAGGTTACAAATTGTATCCACATGACACCAAATATTCTATATGACTAAATGATTGAACCCAGATCCTGCACATATTATATAAAACTACAACATTGGATCCATATCCCACACACATATTGTATAGAACTACAACATTGGATCCACATGACAGCATATATTCTATTTGACTAAATCCTTGGACCCACATCCTGCACATATTGTACAGAACTACAACATTGGATCCACATGACAGCATATATTCTATTTGACTAAATCCTTGGACCCACATCCTGCACATATTGTACAGAACTACAACATTGGATCCACATGACAGCATATATTCTATTTGACTAAATCCTTGGACCCACATCCTGCACATATTGTACAGAACTACAACATTGGATCCACATGACAGCATATATTCTATTTGACTAAATCCTTGGACCCACATCCTGCACATATTGTACAGAACTACAACATTGGATCCTGATCCCACACACATTATATAGAAATGCAACATTGTAACCAGGAATTCTATATATCCTAATGTATAGGATTCACATGCTGCATGAATATAAATATATAATATGTATATATCACTTATCTTCTAACTATACACTTGATTAATAGATGCTAAAATAAATAAGTACAGTGCTGCATGTTCTGTATTAGATTCTTCTTCTCTTGTGCACCTTATAGAATGACATGTATTAGATCTTGCATGCAGTGTCCTTCCCTCTTTGTATTCTTGACCTGCAGTAAGTGTGTAGTAGAAATCCATGTCCATGGTACAAATCTGTACAGGAAACCCAATGACCAGTGCCGATTCCTCCAGATTTGAAAGGTGTATCTCCAGCCGGCCACCGTACCGGATCCAGTAGCCGTTCCTCGGGCCAGGTCACTTGCAGCCCCCCTTCTCTCCTATCATCACTCTGACTCCTTGTACTGAATATAGTCGGTATTTTGGGAGCAGGACGTTCCCCTCAAGGCTTTGAAACGGCTGTGATTCATAGCACTAATATCAGAACATCCAGGCACTATATTTAGTTGAATTATTTGGCCTCTCGCATGTTCCGGATTAGGCGGTGTTGTGTCTTCGAGGTGAATGAAAATTGTGATTGTACAGATAGGGCTGTGATTGGACAGATTGAAAGGTTCCCGTACAGGAATGTCTTCTGATCAAATGAAATATGGGCGTAGAATATAGGGCAATGATTTTCCCCGAATACCGGGGTTTGTGATGTACGGATCCAGAAATGATTTCCATACAGTAAGCCTGAAATGGTGATAAAGTGCAGGCTTGTGTTTCTGAGATAAGCCCGTGTGTTTCATGAATAATTACTGACATAATCTGATTTTTCTGAACTGATGTCGAGCCGTTAACCCTGTGTAACCTCAGAACATAAACCTAAAAAGTGTTACACCGTTAAAGTGAACTTGTCGGATTAGAATATGGGTATGAATACTCATGCATGGCAGGCTGAATCCTTGTCCTGGGTCAGTGATTCACTAGTGGCACTGACGATGGCTGTAGTGCCTTCACTTATGGAGGAACCTTGTAACGTTTAAATAGCAGTGACTCCATTATTAGGTTGTAGTCACCCTTCTGTGGCTTTAAGCCCTGAAAGAAGCAAGCAACGTTGGGATCTCTGCTTGTTCTGGGCATTGACTGCCAGCCATCAAGCATTTTCTAAAAAAATAAAGAGGCACCAGTGCAATTCTACAATTTTCCCTTGGAGCTAGGCTCTGGGCAGTTACATTATTCTTAATATGCAAAGAGAACCGGTGCCCTGATCATTAACACAAAAGTCTTAAGCAGTAAAAGCAGCTTACAACCAGCACTTAGTCACTTCAGTAGCTGTAAGCATTGTGGAGAAATTACTTTTCAACATCTAAGATCGGATGTTATTAGGACAGCAGGTATTTCTAAACTCTTAGAAACCAACTGAAATCAGACAGGTCTAAATCATTGAATCTAACTTGGTATCAACCTCCTGTAATCCCTTTTTCCAGAGCTCAGATTGGAAGTGGAAAAGCAGCACAAGGAGCCAATCTGTTGTGCTTCAATGTTCATGCCAATGAGGAGAGAGCAAACTAAAACCTCTTGTATATGCTCGATGGAAAAACACTTGGTTGGGCGCTTCAGGTACATTGCAAATTGCTGCTTTGTGCCCAGGAGTGGCAGACAGAACTGCTGGTCAATGTGTTTGCATGCATTGCCATTTTGTATGGCAGTGTGCTTCTTTCACCTAAGAAGGAAAAGCACCTGCATGGCCAGAAGCCGCATGAGAACTCCAGAAACCCCCACAAACGTGCTCAAATTTTGGTTGAATTGGAAGCACAGTTAAGCTTGCTGTCAAGGCTACAATGGCCCCAACAAGTTAGATAAGGTCATTGGTCTGTTACTTCTCCTTTCACCTTCCAGTCCCAGGCTGATGGACAGATGATACTTTACCTGCACATGTCTGTCACATGTCAATCTGAGACCCCTTTGAGGATCAATCAGACTGACCAGTACTTACGTTCTTCTACAACCAGATAAACAAGAGTTTTGTTGTCCCTAAATCTACACGATAATGAAAAACCCCATCAGTATCAGGACTGGGCAGGCTGAGGCACAAACACTTTCAGCTTTATATATGTTGATCCTGGAGCACTTTGGATTCTGGTATCCCAGGAATGGGGCGTTTAAGCCGCCTTCCACCACAATCCCTACTAAGTGGCCTGAAAAGGATGATCATTAAATATTTATAAATCTCCATCGATGTACACAGCACAGGCAGCTACTGACTGATAAAAGGTCACCATTGCCCTGATCGGGAGGGCTTAGTCTGTCTGATGATAAATGGGAGAGTACAGAGTGCCACATGCCATCTAAAGTAGTCAAATTAATTTTACACTTCTGGGATCATTTTGATGCTTTATCTGAATATTGAAAATAGGATCAAATCAGTCAGTTGGTAGTTTTTTACACCAATCTGAAAACTTATTTGGACATCATTACCCTCTTTGTGCTGCCTTACTAAATATTTTAGATGTGGGCAATCAGAAATATTACGTCATTAGGGTAACATTATTATTCTTTGACTTGATTTATGTTTCAGTTGTCGTGGTTGTGTTACTTTGTACAATGTACAGAGCGCAGAAAACATAAATGGTCACAACAGTTTGGTTCTGTTGAATCAGCAGGCTGGAAGATAAGAGATGGAGAAGTAGAACTTTTTGGGATTCTTGACCTGTATAAGTTCAGGTTTACACTGTGCGATTTTCTAGCTGTATTATTTGTGATTGATATGACAATCAACAACCATATTGACCTTTTGTGATTGACCTCACCAAGCATTTGATCATCTTGATTGGTACGTGATTTGCATTATGGCAGATTCCACCATATTATCTCATTAAATGTAGAGAAAGTGTCTGTGATGGGCCTTTGACTCCACAAAATTTCAGTTCATATCGCAATTGAAGAAATATTTGTCATGACAAAGCAAAGCAATTGTGATCTTTGTCACAGATGTTTTACAATCCATGTTCTGTTGACATTCTGCCCAAATATACAGTGAGCGTGTTCATTATAAAACACTTTTTTAGTTCTGAACAATTCAACATTTTTGTCTAATTTCACAGTTTATCGCAAGCATTAGGTGAGGCAGTTGGGTAGGGGAAGAATTCGGATTCAGGAGGGAATTCTATAAGGGATATATTAGAAATGAGATTGTTTTTCTGCAGACAACGCTGACCACTGGGTTAACAAAGTGCTCATTTTTACTTGTCTAAAGCCGTGATTACAAGAAGTTCCAGCCACAATTATTTTCCATTCCTTTATTATCCTTTTTTATGAAATTTGTGCCCTTTCTGGAAACAATTTCCATTGTTTTTGTTCCTAAAGGGCATACAGTGTGCAAAAAATAAATGGAGGTCTAAACCTTTATCAATCCAAGCCATGCATGGGTTGAACTTTTTTTTTTTTTTTTTAACCAATAGCCTTGTACATAAGTGGGGCACCCGGAGATGTCTGCATACCATGCTGTTTTTTTTTTCCCTAGAATAACCTGAATGATATTATGCAAATTGTGACTTCATGTGGGAAGTCAGTACCTTTTATATTGGGCAGCCTCACTGACCGGCAGTACAGCTTGGGTGCAAATTGTGACCTCCAACCTTTACTTAGCCGATAACTAAAACTGCAAGCCAGCACCCCACATGCTGCCCACATGCTGGCATTACCATCAATCTACCACAAAATAAGTAATAAGATGACATTATTCTTCTGGTATGAATGACACCCAGTGTCAGCTGAGGACATTCAATGAGTGTAGGGTGTCATGAAAGTACAATGCTCTGTACTCAAAATGTAAAGATTCTACATCACGTTCAGTGAAGATCCATAGAGGAGGAGGACACTACACGGCACATGGGAAGGGTAAATATTAAAGAGGAATGTTCATAGTATGGTAACCAGTCGTATTTCACATGAATAAAGTCATTTTTGGATTAGCTGTACATTAATGCAATTCCAACTGCACATCCTCATTGGGTCTATTCTTTGTGATGATTGAATAAGCCCTATTATGTAGACATTGTTGTACTGAGAATTCTTTCCTACCTCTGAGGAAGGCGTTGGTGTACAATCATCTTTGTGTACTTCTCAGTAAAGCATTGTCATATTGTACTGATGCAACATAAGCCTTTGTACCGAGCAAAGGACTGCCCGTGTATTTTTCAGAGCCGACCTGTTATCAGTGTCCTATGCCCTCAGTGTTATTGGAGAGCCAAAGTGCTTTACTGATTGTATAGCTGACTCACTTTCTAAATGACTCGTTGTACAATATGGCGCCTGATGTTTGGGTATATGGGAACCCTAGAATTTGGTTCCATAGGTTTGGCAATGTGCACACAGGGTCTCTTTAAAAACAACCCACCAGCTCATATAAATTTGCCTTTACAAGTGGTTATTTAATGCTTTTTCTTTCATCACAGCCACCAGAAAATACTTGATGTTAGGAGGTACATGGGGCGATAATGTCACCCTTTCTGTTGTGTTGGACCACTAAGTCCGAATACTGATCATCTTTTCCTTCCCCATATCCAGAAGGACCAATTTTATGCAATGCTGAGAGGGTGTGGTGGGACAACACTGCAAAGTATAACTAGGTCAGAAGTTGATCTTTAACTAGACCCTATCACTTTTATCTGGAATATCTTTGCAGCTGCCTCCTAAATCTAAAGGTGCGTACACACTTCCAATTTTTATCGTTCCAATCGAACGACGAACGATCGATTGGGCAAAAAATCGTTCGTAAAAAAGTAACCAACGACGCCGACGAACGAGGAAAGTCGCTGGAAACGAACGGCCGGATCGGATTGGACGACGATCGTTGAACATCGTTCGTGTGTACGGTCGTTCGTTGATCGTCCATGGTCAGAGCATGCGTGATGAACGAACGTCCGTTCACTTTCCTGTCGTGCACATAGTTCCTCTATCGCTCAAACGATCGTATCTATTGTGTGTACAATATCTACGAACGATCGTGTCAACTCTATGTGCAGAATCGTTGCTATACGATCGTTCGTATATATCGTGCATGAACGTTCGTCGTTCGTTTTCCAACGATAATAATTGGAAGTGTGTACGTAGCTTAAGTCAATGGAAGACATTGCTTCTTGATCTGCCTGAAATTGGTTTCGGAATTTAACTTTTGAGGTGGTGTTCATCTTTATTAGTGGATCATTACACCTGTGACATAATCACAGGTGCATGTTTAATGACGTCATTGTAAGGTCATGACCCAACTATTGGCTTCTGGCTTTTCAGCCATTGCCAATGGTTTTCTGAAAATGTTAGTTGCTTGGATGTCTCCACCCTCAATACGAGTCGTGACCCAGAGCCAGTATAAGAAGATCCCCTAATTTCCATACTTGTTCCAGGTAGATAACCCCGAAACAGAGAATGTCAGTGATCTCCCAGGCCCTTTTAGCTGGGTGCACCACCCGGCACTTTTGGGTGGTTTCCAAAGAGTTGGGTCACAATAAAGGGGCAGACACCTGCCTAGAATTTCTTTCTACCCAGCGTAAAATAATTTCTGGGTTAAACACTGTATGTATCACCCCAGCATGCGTTTTGTAGGTAACACTGAGCTGGACATATGCTAATTTGCAGAAGAACTGCCGTTTTAGGAACCGATGGTCAGATTGGGTAGGAAGGTACTCAAATACAAAGCATGTTTCCCATAAAATGGCTACAGCACAACTGAAAATAATTGCTTTGAATTGAACATAATAATTGTATACTCGTGAGAATTGGATATTTTTGGATTCCCTGGTAAGCCAAAAATAGCTAATAATCCACATCATGTGTTTAATTACTGTATTACCATCAGCTTTTTATAACACAAGGATTGAATTGTGCATTTGGGACCCCAAAGGGCACTACAGACTGTATGATCTATGCCAGAAGTAAACCCACCCAAACTTCACCGTAATAATCAATATAGGAACTAGGAAAGGGTGGCTTTGTGCACTTCTGGAGATCACATTTCAAACCATAGAGTATCAAATAACCAAAACTTGATACAAATTGATCACACTGATGGGTTATAGCTTGTTTCTTTTTTTCCTCCATTCTATTCACAAATGTTAACATGTCCGTAGTCTTGCTGGAATCAATAAAAATCAATAGAAATGCTCAAATAATTGATTTTCTTGGAGAAAATGCTGCTGCGTGATTCCTAGAGTGCTGCGCATGTGACCAAAATCCTAGGCATTTGGTTTTGTGGTATTTGCTAAAGAAGGAGTTTTTGATTTGCTTACCCACATTGCATTAGCTGACATGAATCAAGGATTATTGGAACTCCATATTGTTGGTCCCATAATCCTGGCTATTTGGTATCTAGCTGGCTGAAGGTAAAAATCCCCAGTAATTGTCTGCTCATACTGGAGGAATAAAGAACGTTAATGTACACGGAGGGCCACTCGATGCACCACATTCCTTCTGTGAGGGCAGACACTGAAACATGAAATGTTTTCTACATTCCATTTGATCTCAATTTCTTGTAGAATAAAATTCTTTGGCAGAATGACTTTAAAACAGCCCAGCATCTATTCATTGTCCAGCAACCCTAAGGGCACGCTACATGCACAGTCATCCTTAACCTGAAAGGTCAGTTGAGTTTGCCTTCTAGATTTATGTTCATGGAGATTAGAAAGGCGAGGTGCAGGAAGACACTACCAGACAGTAGTAATCAGAGGTGGCTTTCTAACCTTTCTGGTCACGATCTTACCTGCGAGCAGCCAGTTTGTCATGTACCCCCCACCCAAGGACATGAAGGTATAATGTGGGCAGATCAGGAGATTGTAACTTATCTTAGCACACATTCCAGAACTTTACTTATAGTCTTAGTAGGGTTGGCGTCTGCCATTCAAGTTGGTTAGTAAAAAGTCCTTTGAGAATAAATATATATATATATATATATATGTGTGTATTTTTTTTATCTTTATATAAGCAAAATAAATATCTTTATGCTAGTTAAACATTCCATTTAACACATGAATTTAGAAGTCAGAAAGATGCCTAAACAACTACCCAACCTCCGCCGAAGTACCAAAGCTTTTGGGGCCTGTTCTCAGTATGGCTGTCCTAAGTACCACATTGCACCAAATATAAATTTGTCCATGCTGTGCTTTTCAAAGTGCATCACACAGCAACATATAGGAATGCTAAAAAGATTGCATAGTAACCCTGCATACCAATGCATTGCATGTGCCTTGTGTAACGCAACCAACTTGTGGGAGCACAGAATACACAGTGTACATGGATTTTCTGCTGGAACGTCCGTACAAGACACCAGTCATTTGTGTATAGTATCAGAGGTGTGTATGTGCCCTATTTTCTATTACAGAAGGAATGTTAAAGTGGAACTAAACCCTGATATTTGAAAATTGAGACCAGGCATTACCTTTACTTAGTAGGTTGGACAATGTGCCATTTGCATATTTTTTTGAAGGGACATTGCTTGTTCCCTCTGGAATTGTGAGTCTGCCTGATCGCTAGTTTTGTGCAAATATATATATATATATATATATATATATATATAGTTATAACAAACACATATATATATATCTGCAATCTGGTTGCCATATACAACTATTATTGTGCTTGTTTGTCACACTCGGGGCCTAGTACCATTGGTTTGTGCAGCCGTTTCGAGTATTGTCCTCCTCAGACGTTGATAAATGGCTCCTTTCAGCTCTCGCAGCCAGATAAGGGAAGCTCACGGCCACCTTATCTCTATTTATCTGCATTCAGTCAAATCGTATATGTCTGTCTTGTTACACTGGAGATGTGGCTTCACCTGCAGCCCCGGGCTGAGGTTACACGATTGTGTTTCTCGTAGATAAACAAGTCAGGAAGGGCCGAAGTGTAAGAGAACCTCCGATAATATAAATAAACTTTAGATGCCTTGCCAGCTCTTGTAATTGTAGCCAAGCCTTGTCAATGCTAATTACATTACTTAACTGGCTTTATTACCATACTGCAGCTTGTGCGAGATCAACTGCTGCGTATTTATGAAGTGTGAGAGACGCCACAAGACAGGCCAATGCCGAAATGTACGCAAGATGCCCAATCCAATTTAGATTTTATCCAAGAACACGGGCCAAGAATGTTCTCTGCCTCCATCTTCATTTCCCATTCTTTAGGCGTAAACATTAATGCTCTGGCAATATGACCATGGATATTTATGGTAAACTGGAAAATAACTTGTATTAGTGGCACATGCTTGAATGCCCACTTTGGGGCAGCTTAAAGTGTACCCGGAACTTTTTATTTATTGCATCGAATGGGTACATGGGTAAAGGGTACAACAAACTGTTCGTTTTTACCAGAGCTGTGGAGTTGAAAGCAAATATTGTGTATCTGGACTTAGGGTCTGTTTTATAGAGCTATGTTAGAGAGATTCCCCTCAATTCCTGTTCAAGGACAAGCCATTTAAATCAAACATTGACCCTGGAATGGGTATTCCTATTGGACAGTTTCTTTCTTGCCTAGCAAATCAAAATGTTGACTTTACCTTAAAGAGAAATTATCCCCAATGCTGGTTGGGGAACTCCTACCATAATCACATACCTGCTGACTGGCACTGACTTACCTGTGTGCAGCCTCCCTGCAGCTTTGACAGGTCAAAAGGAAGCCATCAACTTCACCGCAGACTTCTGAGATGGCGGCTATCTTCTTCGGCTATTGGATGGCCACTGGTGATGTAACTCTTATACATGCACAAGACTTGTTGTATTGTTTCCAGCGGCTGGCTCTGTCCAAAAAAAATTTTTGTTTTTGTTTTTTTAACATCGTTACCCTTTTAAGTGCAGTTCCAGCAAGTTATTTTAAAGCTTTGAAGGAACGAGGAAGGATAAAAACCCTTGTCAGCTTTTACTGCTTAGATTTTCCCCGCCTTATGTGCCACTCACAGCAGTTTCACCAGAGAGGAAGTGAGGGAAAACTCCCAACAGTAGCAAAGTGGAGATTGCCATGTGATACGGCACCCTTCAAGTATTTCTCATTTTTATAGTGATAACTTATTGCTCCCGCATCTTCTCCAAGTACTACCTGCAACTCCTGTGAGCTCTTCCTTCTATTACGGACTATCTACCCAAGGCTCCATTTATTTATTTTATTGTATTATTATTTATAAATATTCATTTATTTTATTGATTATTTATAAACATTTATTTATTTTATTGTATTATTATTTATAAATATTCATTTATTTTATTGATTATTTATAAACATTTATTTATTTTATTGTATTATTATTTATAAATAATATTTTATTTGTTTTAATGAAAAGGCCACTAGATGGAGGTCCACATGTAGCTGGGCTTTCCATTAAGTAGAATTGGCTGTAAATGTGTGCACAAAGAGTTTCATTGAGAAGTTCCTTGATACTAGGTAGTCTGCACAGCAGCAAATTCTCTGAAACGGGTTCCCAGAAATCCCATTTAATAAATAGAGCTCATAGCTGGCACATACCAGAGTGTGGTCACATGTGAACTCTAAGTGATGATACATTTGGTTTGTATGCTTTTGCTATGGTTTCCTTCTCACCATAAACCCCTTGGTGGGTTAATCTTTCCTCTACCTAAATTGTTCTACACATGTGACTCCTAGGGACATAAGACTGTAAACTCTTCAGTTACTGAGACTTTTATGATTGGTATTCACACTTTGAAACAATATAAGAATTATTATTGTTAAACAGTTTTTATATAGCGCTGACATATTACGCAGCGCTGTACGCTAATGGACAAATAATGTGTAGTCCAGTCTTGAGAACGCAGGAACTTCTAGCAGCAGCTAAAGGTAATTTACTGACAGCAGTAAAATAGATTTATAAATTAGGTTCCCAGTGTTCTTTTTCTCCAGTGCTTTAGCTACCTGATTCTTGGAGTCGGTCCAGCTCTATGAACCGCTTTGACATGAGCGTAGATCCAGGTACCGGTGGCAGAAGGTCTGTAGGTCATGACGATACACCACGGTTTATGTAATTAAAGCCATCCAATGATATCACTTTTTTAGTTTTTATTTTAATACATGAGAAGATGGTAAATCTGCCTTCTTTCTTTTTATTTGGCCCACAAACTTTCCAGCTGGAGGAGATACCCAGAGTATAAATAGTTCTTACATTGCTGAAGTGTGCAGGAAGATTGTTAATATGGCTCTTCTTACATTTCATGTGTGATGGGAACGTTGCTAGTTACATCAGGAGGAAACTAAAGTGTCCATTTGCTCTTTTCCTTCTGGATGACATCCACATGCAATGACTGTCTTCAGATATATGGAGCCCAAGATGGCATTGCCAACCTCTGCCAACCATTGGGAAAGAAAATGATGGGGAATTCAAAATTGTCTCGGATTTTGCCAACCTGTTCTTACTGTTGCCCCTTTAGGACATGAGCAGAAACCTCCCTGATGGCACATAGACAGAAGATTAAGTCTTACTTATGTCTAACCACTCCCAAGAGTGAATAAATTTGTTTTTCTTTGGATACCCAGATTCCTGTGGTGTCCTGGGAAGTGAGGTGGACCAAAGGGCCATCATTGACTCTATCAATGCAGGTGAAAAATGCAGCTGGAACTACACATGAGTGCAGAAAACTTTTACTAAAATGTCTATGAAAAATGCAGCCGATCACTAAAACACAGCTTATGCCTATTGAGGCCTACTGGGTGTAGCAGGGCCGTACCCGAAGACACAAATGTCACCCTGATCGGGAAATTGTATCCAGTTGTGGAATTTAGCGCCACATTCTTGACAACTCAGTAATATGTAAATGCAGAATCCGTGTGTTTGGTAAAACAGGTGTGGGTGATTGAAGCTGATAATCTAGTTTGACGGGTTGGACGTTCTTAGGACCCAAAGGCAAGATCCACACACTGGTGGCCGCTATTGTCTCGGTAAATGATACCATGTTTTATTCAGAAAGCCGCTCCTCTTCCTAAAGGCAAGGCATCATACAAAGAGCTAATTCACAGAGCAAAGGAGACATTTGGAAGTGAAACTAAAAAGCTTTATCATTGCTTCTTATGCTAAATACACCAATACGTCCAAGTTTTGAGTTGAGGATGCACATGTGTGGTTTTACCAGATGTTTTCTATCATGGCTTACAAAACCAGAAGAAGAATCTGTTGACATAACCTGCATAAATGCTTTATTAAATGAAGTCTATTGGGCACTATGCTTTTGTTTCCTGTGAAAAGTCAGTTCTTCGATTAGCTAACCTTCCTTTATGGAGCTGGTTAGTTGCTGTGGTACTGAGTAGTTTTCAGTAGTACTTTAATGTTGAGCTGTTATAGGATGGCTCAGTCAGCGGAAATATAGAAGAAGTTATTCCTATTCAGGGTAAATGCTGCTTCTAGTTCTCTGCATCATCTGTATTGCCTACACACTTTTATTTTGCCCTTGTAATCTTCTGTATTGGTCGCCAAATAGGTGGAAGTTTGGTTCCTGCAAGCAGGAACATTGTTTCTTACTCCAGGAAACTGCTTAATAAGTAAGCTTCAATCTGGGTAAATCTTCAACCTGGCAGGTAGATATCAAACATAAAATCACGATGATGTATATTAAAAAAGTCTAAATGGTCTATACCATTGTTTCCCTTAATCCCTCCACATAGGATAGAAGCACCGGAAGTGTCCACTTGTTTCCACTTTCAAGCAGATCACTGGGTGGTTGAAGAAACACTGTGATAAAGTAAATATAGCCCCGGGACATTAGATATGATTTTAATAATACCTACCGATAACTGCAATCTACTTGAATAAATTGTATTTTTATTAATCATCATAAATCATTACTTTGGGAAACGTGCAGACTTGCTCTCTGGTATATTCCCCTTTAGCAGAAATTAGATCTTGTAGGCATTTTGTAGAAGTGTCCCCCGGTATTGCCATGAATTTTCTGGTGTAGCCAGTTCTGGACAAATAGACAGTCATTTGAATTATATACCACTTGTAGAATGATAATGTTCAAAGTCCTTTGCATGGACATCCACATGCTCCTTTCTGAGGACCTTAGAATGCTGTTGGTACTTTGCATGATGACACCACACACCTCAGTAGCAAAAAGAGAATTTAAGACCCTAGATGTCTATACTTTATATGGGATTCCACCTGCATACTTAGGCAACAAAGTGCATTTTAAAAATCCTAGCACAGCCGTACTTTCCCTGTGCATCTCCACACACAGATCACACAATAATACAGAATATGCTGAATTTAAAGCTGCAAGGCAATGGATTGACCTGTAAGGAATGCTTGGGGTGCCATTAAGAATAAATGACAAGCAGGCACACAAATTTGTGTCGTGTAATGCTGCGTTCTGCAATACCAGAACACACTGGTACAAATAGGCCTAAAAAGGTTCCTAATATTACCACCTAATCTGGAATACCTCGTTCTCATTTCATGGATTTGAAGTGGTAAATGGTTTACTATTTCCACATGGCAAATCTGCATTTGTGTTAAGTTAGTCAATTTGTCATTTTGTTAAAGTATATATCACTTTTCTCTGCAGGCACTTAGAATTATGATCTTGTTGAAATATGTGTAAAAAGTCACCAATATCAGTGTGGTGTACTTACCTTTTCACATGTTTGTATATGCTGCTTGTTATGGAAGGGGGCTGTTAATTAAAACATTTTGCTTTATTCTGAATGTACAAAGCACAGGTTTGCTTAAAGTATTATACATAAAAATAAAAGGACAAGACTGCCTGAAAATAATAATTGCGGTCCAAGAGAGCATTTCTCCCACTATGAAGATATTTCCTTCCTCTTCTTTTTTCTACAGAACAATTTCTTAAATAGAACTTAGATGACAAATGGACAGGTGTCCAACCTTTCTCTACTCTAGCCAAACTTAAATATAAAGTTTGGTCTTAAGATATAAACTGTTCTGTAAATTCAGAAAGCTTTCATTGAATGTTTATACTTTTATAAATCAAGGCCTACAGTGTTGGAGAACGCAGGAGCACATAGGACAGTGCTTCTCGGCTATTTAACATGTAAGAACCCTTAAAATAACTTTCAGGTCTTGGTGGAACCCCTTCTATAATTACCATATCCACAGCTCAGAGTACATTGGTGTGCCGGTCACTAGAAAGAATGACTTTTATGTTGCTGGCCATTGGGAAGAATGTCAAAGGGAGCATCAGGGAGTCAAAGAAAACTCTGGGGGAACCCTGGTTGATAACATGGACCTAGAGATGACTTATATACTTCATGTTAATGGAGACCAGGTCTATGTGCCAGTAAGACCAAGCTCCGTACCACCGTGTAAATGTTTTGTTTTAGACATCAGATTTTGAGTCTCTTCTCTCATTTCAGGTCCTTTCACAGATGTCGTTACAACAAACCTGAAACTCATGAACCCCACAGAAAAAAATGTCTGCTTCAAAGTGAAGACCACCGCTCCTCGTAGGTACTGTGTGAGGCCTAACAGTGGGGTTATTGAAGGTGGCTCCTCCATCAATGTGTCTGGTAAGTCATCCAATAAGAACCCTGTCTTATATTTGCCCCTCGTTTTATTATTTGCTGTGCAGGCTTACTTATTATTTTTCCACTGTTTCTAATCAAAGAAATACATCTAGATTTTAGCATATTCCTAGAATCTGGTAGCCTGGTTTGGGGATTACAGGAAAGCTGCAAATCTGGTGTCCTCATTT
Source organism: Pyxicephalus adspersus (assembly GCF_032062135.1). NCBI lineage: Eukaryota > Metazoa > Chordata > Amphibia > Anura > Pyxicephalidae > Pyxicephalus > Pyxicephalus adspersus. The sequence continues at coordinate 10,740,962 of NC_092863.1, read as the reverse complement.
CAAACATCTCTCAGGTATAGCAAGAAGAGAACACCTCCCACAGGTCCAAGGCTTTCCTGGCTTCACTTTATATTAGAACATTGTATACATCAGGCTTTTATAAAGCATTTGCAAAACGTAGGCAGGCTTTGTAAATGGAAGTGTGGACTGTCACTTTTTACAAGCTGATTGTAGCCTTCAGTAAAACGTTGTATTGCTTAAAGCTCGTTAAAGCCTTCTATCCGCCTATTTAAAGAGACGGTGAGTACTCCCTTTAGGATTTGTGTTTACCTTTCCAAATAGGAACTGAAAAGATCTTTAAATGCTTCAACAATGCCCCTCTAAGACACGCTTAATGTACATGTGACTCCTATACGTCTGGTGCCTGTGATAGGAAGGCAGTGACAGCTTCGTGTTCCTGGGCTGAGTTCTTTTACATAAGAGGAGGTTATAAGCCCCCCGTATAGATTGGGGGTGCCCAAGTCCAGTAATGGAGAGCCAGGATCCACATACAACAGACCGCAATACATTTTATGGCATGTATTACAAAATCCTGCCCTAAATGTGTCCCTTGAAGTTTGGAGTTGAGCAATCTTGCCATTGATTTTTCTTTTGGATTTTGGAATAGGAAGGACTCGGCAAAACAAATAGAGGGGCAGTAACCTGACTATAATATAGGATGATGCATACAAGATGCGGATGCTCTACATTTGCACAGGCTGAGGAGGTCTGCTGGGATCAGCATTTATTCCTGACCAGAGGGCACTCAAGGACAGAACCTCATCTTGCTTGTTTCTATTCCATTGAGCAGAGGGCCCTAGCTGGCTGCTAGGTTGATATTCCCTATGTACCAAGCTGGTGACAGATAGTCCAGGCTATGTAAAGGGTTACAGAAAAGTGAATCAATTAGAAGCTTTGCATGCAAAGACAAAGAAATTAATAAGGAACCTGCTGGTTTCTGCTTAATGTCTAAAGACTACATCTACCCAAATCCAGCACATCCTTGTTTTCCAGGAACAGTTTGGCCAGTGGGCAAAAACATTGTCAGCAGAAATATATGCTGAAATGGTCAAGCACGGTACTGGTGTGACATCTGCCCTCCTTTCCAGTGTTAGAAGAAAGTGACTTTATGTACTGAATATGTTCTTTTCTCCTGTCTACATCTTTTCCTCTTCTACAACATCCCCCTTTTCAGTCTATCCTTCTTTACCGTCTCTCCTAGCCATTCATCTTTCTTCTCATTTTAAAATGGTATCCTAATTTTTAACCGGAGCCTGGTTCTTTAAAGGGAACAATCAGAACATTCCAAAGATAAGAAGGAGAGATCCTATACATGAAGGTTTATTCATGGTAATAGCTTTTGTGACCTCTTGCCTTACTCTGAACAAGTCAGCAGCTTCCTGTAATCCAGAAACATGCTGATTTATTACACCCTTAGAGGAAGTAACTGCATGTGTCACCGACTGCTTCTTGGTGGATGACCTTTTACCTTTATAAGTCCCTGACAATGCGACATATTAGGTATGTGTGCTGAAACCTCTTATGGAATCTCAGCTGTGGCCACCATTTACTCAAAGCGCAGTTCCTAAAGCAGACAATTGTGGTTCCCTGTTGGCATGTGTATCTACTCTCTGCCTAATTATCTACAATAGATGTGCGTTTGTAAATGCTTTTCCTCCATAGGTTCATGCATTTGGGTAGCACAGACGGTTCTTCTTTTGATCCCTTTAGGGAAAAAAAACAATCTGGGTTTACGGAAAGTTTTTCAAAGCTCCCATCCCTACTAATCATTACCGTTTCTAATGCATTTTTATTTCTTTTTTCAGTTATGCTCCAGCCCTTTGACTACGACCCCAATGAGAAGAGCAAGCATAAGTTTATGGTGCAGTCCATTTTTGCTCCATCAGACATTTCCGATATGGAAGCTGTAGTAAGTAGAGTTTATTCTAAGTAATATCCTTCCCCCACCATCTCCTGATGTAGCTGTGTGGGACACCATGTAGAAGCAAAAGCACTCTCCTAATTCATGCAGACAATGGACTATTTTACCTAGGTATACACATTGCTTTGTACAATAATATATCATGTCGCAGTGTTCCAGATTGGAGGAGGAAGGCTGCATTATGTAGGTCCATCTTACTTGACTTTAACATGAGGAAACCTTGAAATAACTTTCCAGTCTTCATGGAACCCCTTCTATAATTACTATATCCACAGCTGTTTGAGAGGTACAAATTGCTCATTGGAACCCCTAGCAACCTCTGGAGGCATTTTGGGGTTCCATAGACCCATAAGAAATACTGATGTAGAGGTTGCTAAATTTAAATTGTTGTCCACTCTTACCAAGAGTTTGACCAGGATATTAAAGAAATGAGTTTAATAGTTTTAAAACTCTCACAATCTCTTGGGTACCGATAGCCATTTAGATGACACCACTGTATTTTCTTGTACAAAATTGATAATGCGGAATGTCCAATTGAGCAGACTCAGGGTTGAAAAGTGACCCAGGGTTTTTCAAAGCTGTAACAAGAAATAGTATCTGTGCCTAACTACAGCATAGGAGAAGTGCATGGATCTCAGGACTAGCAGAGCACAATTACAGGTACTTGGCAGGCAAAATATTTAATGTATATTATATTTCAGCTAGGTTTCCTGGAGTTGCTTCTAGAACTGTCGGGAGGCTTTCGGGTTTTCAGGCAACATGGTAGATCTTTCCACCAGCAAAAATCGTACAGCTAATAAAGAATGGGTAAATGATGTGTCTCTCTGTCCTTTATTTAAACTGTGATTTTTGAACTTTTCAGTGGAAAGAAGCAAAACCGGAAGACCTCATGGACTCCAAACTCCGGTGTCTCTTCGAGCTACCCTCTGAGAATGACAAACCTGTGAGTATATTTGCACTTCAGAACTCCATTTCTCTGCTCCTGTTTGCAGTGCTTAATAAGTGTACCTGTCATACTTTGTGCCCAGTTTAGTAGTCTCTGCTCTGACTGTAGCAGCAAATTGTGGATTTTACTTCCGGTATTTAGGGTAGTCTCTGTTAAGATGAAACCTGTGACCTCTTTGAGGTACCGGTTATATGGATCTTGATATAATGAGGACTTTTAGTAAAAATCTTACTTTTTTTCCTAGTTTTTGATTGATTAGAGAAGGGCTATTGCTTACTGTTGTCCGTGTCTACACCAAACTGGTGACTAGATTTTGGTTAGACTAATGTCCCTATTGTCCTTTCACTTTCTGCAAAAGTTTAGTTCCCTCCTCACTTTATATTTTTTTCTGATAACCATGACAAATGAAGAGGATTTTCACAACAGAAAAAAAAATCAGAAATGTAAAGTTTTGGCTAAAGTTCAACGTTTATGTCACCCTTTTAGTCCATGCAACCTGTTCATTTTGGCTTTTTGTTGTTTTTCAGCATGACGGAGAAATAGGCAAGACTCTATCTAGCAGTGTAACAAAGACAGAATCCACTACCATGTTCAAATCGGTTAGCTCCAGTCTGGATGACTCCGAGTATAAGAAGGTGTTAGACGATAACAAAAGGCTTCAGGCCGAACTCCAAAGGCTACGGGATGAGAACAAACAGTTTAAGGTAAGATCTTTCCCACTGCTCGATATCTGATCAGGTTGGATAGGAGGGGTTGTAAAATGCTGCAAAAGTATGATTGTCATATATTGTGTTCATAATTTGACCATTGTAATTCATACAGTGGGTGAAATATGGGGACACCACCTCACTCATCCTAGCTAGTTTGCTGCATGAAACCAAGAGTCGGGGTAGCTAAGAAAAAAAATGATGTACCAAAAAAAGTGAAATGAAATCTTTCCGATGGGACAAAAGCAGAGAAAAAAAAATCAGGGGTTTAATCTACTCTTTAGCTATAAAAATGTTTTTGTGAAAACTGTTGGGGTATTCTGATCTCCGACCGCTAGGTGGTGTAGTAACACTATTTTTTTTTTTTCCCTTGCGGTAGGAGGAAGACGGACTAAGAATGAGAAAGGGCCCGATCTCCAGTAATCCTGCGTCTACATCCTCTAGCCTTGTAAAAGAGGAAGGCCTAAATACCCGAATACTCGCTCTGATCATCTTGTTCTTCATCATCGGCGTCATTGTAGGCAAAGTGGCCTTGTAGATGGAGCATGCTTTACCGAGAGAGAAAACAAAAAATTAAAAAAAAAAATCATACTGTTGATGGTTTAGCAAGGAAATTAAATTTATTCATAACAAGAGAAAAAAAACAAAAACCGTACCACACTTCACAGGTCCTGCCTTTACGTTCGTTCCCGCTAACTTCTTTTTTCGCTTCTAGGGTCCGATCAATTGTACAGAACAATTCATTAGCAAGACCATGATTGATTCCGTAACGTCACAACTAATTCTTCAAAAACGTCATACTGTAAAATGTCATTTTAAAGAAGAAACAAAAAAAAAAGTTTTAAAGTTCCGGATAAGTGTTTCTGGTTTACCTCTTTTAAGAAAAAGTCCTAAAAAATGTCAATCTCTCCTGAGTTATAACTCTAGGTGGTGCCATTGCATCTCCAGTGTTCAGTAGTTGGGGTTGGGAAGGGAGGGGGGTGATTCACTTTCTTTAAATATATACATATATACATATATAAATAATCTTTCTTGCTGCTCATGTGCCAGCGTTCCTGAGTTGTCCAGCCCATCTTGCGCCTGCTCGGACTTGCACATAACCCATCATGTTTCTACCTTTTTTTTGCCTGGTAGGGTAGGCCATCCAGTTCAGGAACCTTGAGGGCATTGTATTTGCCAAGGTTGTGTAGTACAGAGCTGTTTTTGCTTTGGTCACATTCTGTCCCCTTGGCAATAGTTAATAATAGATGAAGGCTGTGTTGTACAGTGGTCGCCTCTTGTATCCGATACTGTCTCCTAATATTGTGGGGTGCTACAGAATTGAAATCTGAAAAGGGACCAAGTGGTAGACTCAAGAATAGTTGTTTCTAAGCTGTCTGATGTAAATGCCAGTCCATCCAAAATGAATTGTTTGAGATTGGGCAGATGTTGATTTTGTATTACCTGTGACATGTTCTGTGTGTGTCTTCAGGATTGCATTGGTGGAGGTCCTGGCTCTTCTTCCCTTTTCCCTGCATCAATACTATTGGGGTAGGTGAAGGAATAGCAGCAGTAATTAACTGTCTTGCATTTATACACTGACATTGATCAGCCAAAACATTAAAATCATATGCCAATATTGTGTAGGTCCCTTGTGTGCCACTAAAAAAAGCTCTGATTCTTTGAGGCATGGACTTTACAAGATCTCTGAAGGTGGCCTGTATCTGGCATCAAGACTTTGTCACACTATCTCCTCCAGCCTCGTGCACCCAATCCTCCATATGCTTTGTTTTAGCAGACCAGGTCTCATTTATCTATTGCTCCATGGGCCAGTTCTGGCACCCAGGTGCCCAGTCTTCTATTATACAGAAAGCTCCTGTGCTCAGATCCATGTTACTTGCTTCAAGAGCTGACTGCTCACTTGCTGCCATTGTTCTATTCAATGTTATTTGATTTACCCATCATTGGTTTTAATGGTGTGGCCGATCATTGTGACCTGGTTTACTAGCTATCCTCATGAACTGATCTAGAGTGGCCCAGTGGCAAGCATATAAGTATCTTACTTTTGACCTGATTGAAAGGAGCTGGGAAGTTTAGCTGAGCAATCATCCCCAAGAATCTGAAGGCTTTAGGGTAAAAGTAATAAGCTTGGTCAGCCAGGATCTCACCATCATCATGTGATCTATTCAGAAGACCATTATACTTTTTAGGCAGTTAATGTCACCTTAGCTTTCTCCAGCTACTGGTGATGGAGTTGTTGGTGGATACATCTGGCTGGCAGAAACAGGACGGTTATAGCAGAAGCTAGGCTTCAATAAGTATTTTATAAAGCACCTTCAGTATGCTCTCCATTGAACCCCAGAATAGCCATACCTGTCCTTAGTTCATCAAAGTAATTGTCCTGCTTTAGGGGTTTTGTAGACAAGTGTAACAGATTGAGCATTAACGCTATGGTGAGCAGTTTTGCTTGTGGTTCTCATTTTTTTTTTTTTTTTTTAGTTTTCACAGCTCTTCATATCTGTAGGTCCATGACTTTCCTCCAGCAAGTGTCTGCAGTCTGTGTTGAAAAGCAAGGCACATTGGCTAGCCTGTAGTATGTATTCTAGACTGTAATGCTCTTAGGATAAAATTACATGAAGCATGTTCATTTTGTGTTTGGCTGTACATGAGAGTACTTGAAAAATGCAGTAAAATGCTGTGTTGGGATAGATATGGTAAAAAAAAAATTGTTTCTGCCAGGGTTTCAACACACCTACTAAATACACCTGGCATTTTTACTAATGTTCAGTGTTGGAAAGAATTTCCATTATTTCACATAAAACGCCATTGTTAGTCATTTACCCCACGCTAACTATATCTTTAAACTTTGTTTAGGTGACCTTTTAGGTGTTGATGTGGATAAACACATATATGTAAGTGTGTGGATGTATGACACACACACCTCAATATACACCTTGGATTTCATCGTCTAGATTTGTTGGGGTTTTATTTTTCTTTGTGTGGTCCACGTGTGTGAAAACTAAAAAAAAAAAAAAATATTCAGCTGTCTTGGAAATGATCTCTTGGGTCTTGTTAAACATCAGACTTTGCCATTTTATATCTACAGTTAAAAAAAAGAAAAAAATTGATTGGGAAGCAATGATATAACCAACCCCCGTTAGGAGTCCCTGCTGTAAATTAAATCTTTCAAAAATATCTACTTTTTTGTCTTTTTCTCTGGTTTGTCTTTTTGATCCTGAAATATGATTTGTCCGTAACATAAACTTGCATGGAACGTGAACCCTTGCTAGCCTTCTAGTCAATCTATGTGTCCCTTGGATCCTAGGCCCAGACGTAAATTATGTCCACGTAAAAAAAAATGTCCTATGAGGTTTGAATATCTGGCACTTGAAAGAGAGGTATGAGCTGAGTTTTAGGAGAGAAGAAGCGTAACCTTCAATCCATGAACAGCCTGGGTCCAGGATCCACATGGACTGATTTGTAGACCAACACACTTCAGCAATGCACTTTAGAAAAGTTTTAGGTTAGGTCCCGGCATGAAAACAAGTACAGGAGCTGCAATTGTGAAATCGCTGAGTAGGTGCCCGGCTAATGTTGCTGACCCAAAAACAAATGCACAGATCAAGAGGGTTGTTGACTTGATTTAGGTAAGTGACTCAGAATTTCCAAGCAAAGTGGGTCAATATAACAGAAAACCACACATTCACAAGTGACTTCAATGGCAGCCAAGCAGTTTTATAGTTTAATTATTAATCTGCGTTTTGCTTATTGCTGGGCTTTTGCCTCTGCTCCTCAGATAAGCACCAAAGAAAGATAGGACACACAGAAAATCCTAGGTATTGCAACAGCTGTATTACTTATGTCATAAGTTTGTACAATTCAAAGTTCTAAGGGTGACCTTTTGGGTCTCTGCCCAATATCAATCCCCGTGTACAAATATTTAGGATCTACGTTGCAAACTTGTTTTAGCCAAGTTTTTCCACGATGCAAACTTGACATTAGGCAAGTTATTCTTCAAGTTACCCTGCCATTAATATAATAGCATGTCCATGTTTCTAAAGGATGGGACAAAGCAGAGTATACAGGAGTGGCTGTGCACAGTGTGGTTCCTGCAAGATCATGGACAGCTCAGTATAAACTTACTTTGGGAGTACTAGGGGGAAAAGAGCGACCTAAAGAATGTCTGTAAAAATTATAATTATATGTTAAAAGCTAAGATTTCCAAAAACTGATTTTCATATGGGTCTAGTAATCTGCTGGATACAATCTCACTCTTCATTGTGGAGTCTTCTCTACAGTACTTTGTTTCTGCTCCCTCCAAAATTCTGCTAAAGGTCTTACCACAATACTTTGCAAAAGGCAGGAAAATTTGGTATCTGACTTAGCTCATCAGCAGAGCCTCGATGGAGACCGCCTTTTATTTAATTGGCTTTAAAAAAAAAAAAATCCTTAAAGGGAAAAACATGGTGTGCGACTAGTAAACACGTCATTTGAGTTGTTACTATAATTTATACCTTCAAGTCATCTGATCTCCAGCCAAAAACAGGAACATTTCTAAAAAAAACATTTCTGGTCACCTTTATGCTGCTACTTCCATTTGCAACAAAAACAACATCAGCTTTAGGTACTCAAACTGCTTCCATTAAAAAAAAAGGGAATAGTAATAATAATAAAGCTGCATTCTGGAATAAGCATATAATTGGCCAATTACACAAAGCACACGTATTCCTAAATCCAGGTGTGCTTCATGATTTTTAAGTTAGTGCAGTTCTTCAGCATAAATCAGCCTTCATGTAGGCACTTTTTTCACTCAAGGCCAATCACTGTTCGTTCTGTGACCGGTCTTCTATCTGTCCTATTCTGTAGAGGGTAGACTGTGGCCCTCGCACCTCTCAGCACCATGACAAAGTTACTATTATGAAGTTTGTGAATGTTTTTGTACCCATTGAGGCAAGGTTTTAGTGTCTGGAGCTCCATGCTTACCGGCCTGCAATCATTTCTGTCTTTTTGCCTGCCTGAGTTCAGCTTTAAATGCTTGATTTGCCATATTTTTGGTGTTAGGTTGAATACAGGTATTTGTAAAATAACCACTAGGGGGAAGCTTTGTATGTGACTTACCCGATTGTAACATTCATACAGTTAGTTTCAGTGAGCCATCTGATTCATGGATTTGTGAGACGGGGCAGTACGGCACAACTGCTGTGCAGAACAAACTACGTAGAGCATGTAATGGTCAACCTATTGCATTATGCAGTGTGTATCGAGCTAATCACATTTAACCAAATATCCATCCCCATGTCCATACCGTAAGAAGACCAGGTTGGAGGAGGACGATGGGTGATCATAGGTATGTATAGGAGGGGGAGCCACATTTATGCAAAATTGGAGTGGCCCAGTCGTTAATATATAAAAGGTTAGCTATATGGGAAATGCCTATATAAGCAAGAGTAGAGAGAAGATACATTTTATATAAAGCTTTAAAAAGAAATATTTTACATCACAAGTTAAAAAAACATTTCTGTTTGATAAAAAAGTGACACGGCATTATAAACTTTCCCTTAAAAGCCAAACACAAGTCCATTTTTGAGGGCTCTGCGGTGTCCACATATTGACTGAATAAATGTTGGACCAGTCCTTCTTTTCAGCAGCAGCACGGTACTGGCAGCATGAACACCCTAATAGCACCTGCCATTTGGCATTCAGGCAGTATACGTAAGAATGCACCCAATTTATTTAATAGTTTTTCAGAACTTTGTCTAATTTGCTTGGCCCACAAAGTTATTGGTTTCCTCGTGCAGGACATGTCCTCTCTAGGAGATCTTTTTAGATGCCATATTTGTTCAGTTTCTAAGGGAAAACTTTGGCTTTGGCATAGGAAAACCTCCTTGATGCGGGAACTTTTTACAAAAAAATATATATTTTCAGCAAGTGCATTATTAGATAAAATACTATGTACAGTATCTTAATACAATATAAAAAAAATGCAAAAACCTCAACATATATTTTCTTAGCAGAAGACAAGCATGTCCCAGTATGTCAAAGAACTGCACCTGACAAAACAAAAGTAATTTATCAGTTCTGTCTTAAAGTATGTAATATAATAAACAATAAAGGCATGGCCCAATACTGAGGCCTAGGCAAAGCTGCAAGGCTTGATGCATTGTCTATAGGGAAGCTTTGCTTCAGCGACTCCCTGAATTCCCCAGAACACTGGATGAGAGGAGGCTGGTATGAGGTTGGCCTTTTTTGTGGTGTGGATGGACTGGACCCATCTGTCGGCCTTTCACCCATGTATAAGAGGAGACGGCTATGGGTGTCCTGCTCAATTTTAAATAATTCATATTCAGTATGGGGGAGGCTGATACCCAGGGCAGTACAACCTCCTGTGACCGAAATATCTTGTTCCTCCCCAATGGCCCATGAACCGGCCTCACCACAGCTCCTGGGTCGAGAAGTGTTCAACATCTGTAAGATGACTTGGTTTAGTGGTTTAACCCATACTTTGTTCACTGTAAACACCAACTCTGTGCCACCCTTCACAAGCTCAGATTGGACGCCTTTAGTGTAGTAACCAGCAGCACGGAGTGTGAAAGTTGGCTGCTTGCAGATAGGGTCAGCGTAGTGGTGGTAGAATCCTTCCCAAGAGTGGTTGTCAGCATGGAACATAAGGTAACGAGTGAGGAAGAGTACATTTGGGCGCACTTCACATTGGCTGCTAACCCATTCCCCTCGGAGGTGGGTTGGAGTGTGAGACGTACGAGGCAAGACAGGTGGGAGGTGCTCATTGGCGTTGTATATTATCCCACAGACGTGGCATGGGTGAACGTGGTGCTGCAAAAAGAAAAAGGTGTTAGTACATGGAAATCGCTTTTTTTGTGAATGGCTGGATATGTTGTGCTGGTTTGGCTTTAACTGGAGCCATAACAATGTGCAACAGGGCCCCGGCAAAGACATTAACTGAATTCTAAAGCCAAAACAGATTGTAACGTGAAGTGATTTCCTTTAAATAAACCAGTTTATGTCCTTGCTTTTAGATTCTATCCTGCATTCATATAAAGACAACGTTTGATAAACTTGCCCTAAATGTATACAAAAAGGGAAGCAATATGTTTTACAAGTTTAGACCATATTGGACTTTATGTATTAAAAATTAAAAGGAAAATTTGTCCAGCTGGCCCTTGGCATCTCATTGAACTATTGCTGTAATTTTCTGAAACTGAAATCTCATTAGTTCATGTGGAACGTGTTCAAAATGCATGTGCTTGCATTACTGAACTAGAGGATACAAGCCTGAATTCTACAAGCCTCTATGTAGCTCTGATCAAAACCTACAACTGGTGTGTTCTACTGGCTTCATTTCCCACATAGACAGTTGTTTAATGAAGATACCTGCTAAAAGAAGACTTTTAAAAGCCTCCCCTCCACTCCTGTCCAGGTGCTACAAGAATTCATATACTCCTCAGTGTGTCCACATTACTGGCTGTGATTTCTACCACCGGCTTGTAGGTCACTAGATGTACAACACAATGGAGGGAACCAAAGAAAGTGCTGCGGCAGCAGATAATCCCCAAATGACTGGGAAATTCTTGCAGTGGCCAGACAGAAGTGGCTTTTCAAGAAAGTTAGGTATATAAGTTTACTTTTACCAGGTATCTAACAGTTAAGCAGGATTTCTTTAAACTTACCAAAGCACTCTGAAGTGGCTGCTGGTAACCATTAGGCCGATAGTGCATCCTTTCGGACCGATTCGTATGAGTGTCTCCCAGAAACAGCTTCTCCACTAGTCCAACTCCCTGGTGTCCATTGTATTGTTTCTCCAGCCTCACTAGACTTAACTCATGCATGGAGAAGGAGATGGCACCAGTGCAGTCTCTTCCTGCCTTGGCGCTGAGAAGCTCATATACCCTCCCTGGTGCCCATGTACGTCCAGTGGACACAAAACCAGAGCAGGTTCTGTTCATCTGATCCCTGATGTCACTCATGGCTTCCTGGCTGTAAAATACAATCCCCACTTTGTGAAGGTGGTAATCTGCCTCAGTCGCCCCCCTTGTAATCCAGGATGCTTGGCGTAGACGCAGTTTTCCCTTGATTACCAGAGAGTAGGAAGGGTGATGACATTGGGGGTCTGTGTAGTAGAACTGGAGAGCCTTGAACAGACGATTAGGGTAGAAGGTGTAGGACCTTGTAAGGAATTCTGGGCCTGATCGCACTTCACATCTGTAATCAGTTAAAAAATATATAAGCAATAAGAACAATATCCTTTTTATATATAACTTACACTTTCTTCATTTTATCTAGAAACCTAAATGTTACACATGCTATATGATCAAAGGTTTGTGGGCATCTGACTATAACACTTATATGAGATTTTTGGACCCCACATTCCTAAACCATATGCATTTTGTATGGAATTTACCTCCCACCCACTCTCCTTTATAGCTAAAACAGCCTACACTCCTCTGGGAAGGCTTCTCAAGAGTCAGGCTTTGATGTTAGAAAAGAATTAATCACAAATAAGTGCAGTAAGATTAAGGTCAGGGCTCTGTCCACTCAAGGTATTCCACACCAAATGTATCAATCCTTACCATTGGGGGATGGCTTTGTGCAGTCATGCTAGAACAGAAAGGAAACCTCCCCAAACAATTCCCATTGGGTTGTAAGCACATTTATCTAAAATGTGTTTGCTGTAATATTACACCAGTACCCAGTCATTAGGTGGGGTATCTACATACAATGTAGAAGTTATTGTCTATAGATTGTAAAGGGGAAACACTTCAAGATCAAACATTTCCTTGTACAGAACAGAGTGGCTGTTGAAACCTCTGTCAGGTTCTAATTTCTTCCTATATGACATACTGAGGACACAAGAGGACAGACACGGGTAAAGATGATTTTCCACAGGGAAACAGACTAGTGTGGGACAGTGTGTCCATTGCTGTCTGTACCTCCTTACCCCATTGACATTTGCTCTACCCCCATTTTATTTTCCGATGTTGCAAGCCAGACATGAGGCAAAATTGCTCTTAAAGGTAGAATTTTTTTGTCTGACAATTTGTCCAGTGTAAACTTACAAAATGCATCATGCTTTTATGAGATTTTTTTGAACAAGGAGGATCTAAAGCAGTCTAATTCTTCTAATTGATTAAAAGGTACAGAACTTGGCAAGCCGTGTCTTGGTTCATTGCACCGTGCAGTGATGTATACACTAAAGATGCCTGTTGGTTAGATAGCAGCAATGGAAGGCAATATTCTCCATACCCTGTGGAGATCCAGTGACCTTCTATGTTAGGAGGCAGGACAGCGGATATACGGGCTCCATCTTGCAGGTGGCGCAGTTGGTATTGACATTGAGGCTCCCGGTTCAGCTTCCCAGCGGATAGAACCTGCTCAGGAGGGACTGGTACGTCCCACAGCTTATCTCCATAGGCCAGAGCTGTAAATGAATCAAAAAAATTAAATCCATGAAAAACCTATTAGAAGCATCAAGAAGTGGACAAGCTGGAGATGACTCAAACTATTGGATTTTTCAGTCCTGGCAATGGTCACCAAGACAAACAGTGTGCAAAAGGGGACAAGAAAAAAGTTTCCAAACTTTCACATGTCCTTAGCTTTGCAACTGCTACTGCACCCCAGCCTCTTCCCAGTTGTACTGCACTATGGTATTTATCACCGATACTTCCTTACAATATATACAGTAAATGCATACATGGTAACATCTTTCCTAGGTCTTGCCATTGATCTCTTGATCTCCTGATACTGCCTCACACACAACATTATATCATGCTAGATGACATTATAAATATGTATACTTATTTGTTACGACATAGAATTTGATATTTCAAGGGACAAATCTTTACAACGGGGGACTGTCCCTGGAAATCACAAATGATAAATGATATTCCTAGAACAGTATGCAGAAGGTCATTGTGGTTGGAATGATTCATGATCCGTGTCTTTCGGGAAAAGTCTTACTCCCGTGTGATAAGGCAGCATTGTGCTCCTGGAGATTCAGAAAGGATTAGGGTGTCTCCGCATGGTTTAAAAGGGTGCCATCCTGTCTCCAAGCCTCCAGACAAGGGTAACTGTCTTATATTTGTACAGTACATGACATCACAGGAGCTGTCAAATGGCAGATCTCTGTAGCCATAAAGACATGTCATGTAGTGGTTTACAGCTGCACTTAAAGGGCCATTAAACTTAAAACACAAGTTCACTTCCATTAAAAGCCATCAATAAACACATAGAGACATGCATGTTCCCATGCATTCATAGACACTGACTTACTTCAAATGATTTTACCATTTGATATGTATGGCGGAGTGAATCATATTGTTTTAAAACTACACTACATTTTTTTTTTGTCCTCTCTATATGATTTTCATGCCTTTCTTAGAACAGCACAGACAACCTGTGATGGCATCATTGGGTCTAAAATAAGGTATGTATGTTATAAAACTTGTTCATAAAGTGGGAGCGATCAACCACTAAGTCATAGGGTGACTATAAATGTCCCATTGCCAGTTATCTGGTCAATGATACAACCGTTCAGTAATGGTCAGGCAGCTGAGGCTCTGTCTTGGCTGGTGAGCTGGGAGGAGGTCCAACGTGAACTGTTCTCACAAAACCCCTATTTAGGGTATATGAAACAAAAAACATATATATGAATATTAAAACTGAACCTAATCTACTAGGACAACATTTAAACAATCTTTTTGCTTTGGGCTTGGACATATCAAACTTTATGCAGCTTGAATACTACTTCTATTACCCCCCTACCTACACTCCAACCAAACAAATCATACAACCTCTGCAAATTTATACCCCTGAAGAAGCCTATAACAGGCGAAACGCATTGGGAATCATGCGACGGTAACAGGTCCCCTTCTTACCTTGTTTTCAATCTTTATATGTACTTTGTATGACGTTGGAAGGAGTCTTAGATTAAAGTATCCAAACCCTGTGACAATAACAGGCATTTGGATATTGAGCCTAAAATAAATAATGTGTACCTTTGATGCATGTACTAATTGTAACATGAAAAATATTCCCTTTATACCTATACTATGAGCTCTAAATAATCAACAAAGAGCTTGGCCCAACACAACCTTGATAAAACAAAGTCAAGAACCAACACCAAAAACGAATTAACAAGCTGAGAACTAACCTAGGGGTGTTAACAAGTTCTCCCATCTTTTAGAACATCTTGGTATTGCAAACTGACCAATCCTGCAAGGATGGAAACAAAAGTTTTAGCCATTGGTACGTTTCATGAAAAATAGTGTTAGGTACCAGACATGATGATGGCCAGGTATTGTCCTGCAAAGGTCTTGGCTGGCCATATGCGTGAGATAGATGTCACCTAGATTAGGTTTTGATTTCATATTGCTCATAAGGATAAAAGTGATTGGTCAGGATAGAATACATATTTTTATTTCAGTATTGTTTTCACTTTTCCTTGACATAACATACATGCTTAGATGATCTGAACATGAATGTTTAAAAATGCAGATAAGTCTAAAATGATGGTAGTATGATAAGGTTGTGTCTGCCCCTCCGACCACCCTCTGTAGTCCTCGAACAATAAAAAAGACTGAAAGGCCCAGCATCATTTATATGTTTTTCATGTGTAGGTATTTAATACTTCTCAAAGTGATCCCCGAATTTCCCCTGACAATAATAATATCTGCTTTTCTCTGCAGAAATGCGAAACCATATTTGTTTAGGCATTACCTAGTGTCAGCATCTACTTCCTGGATGGAGATGTTGGCTCAGGGATGAAACACAAATATAAATTCTGATGCCTGTGAAGTGTTGGCTGTGTTCACAAACTTCTGACACAGATCAGACCAGGGTTTCTCAAGCAAGGCTTCTTCCAAGGTGGCTAGGGGTTCTTGCAATGAGTAGCATGTGACTCTCGGGATAATATAACTATTACCAATGATCTGTTTGCTTTTCTGTAAGGGTGACATTCTTTTCAATGGCCAAAAACGTAAAAGGCATTCTCACTGGCCATCACTCTAAGATACTGTTGGTTGTGAGTAAAGTCAATAAAAATGGATTCTCTGATGACCTACAAATTACTTTGAGGGTCTCCCCCATGTTAAAAAGGTAAAGAAACGCTGGATCAACTGGATCCAGCAACCTTCACTTGCCTAAGCATGCTAATCATTTAGGAGGAAAGAAAGCTGAGGAAATGTTTCATTGTTCTGCAGCAGACTGATGAGATCAACTCAGCCTAGGCAAAGTCACTGGAACTCAATTCCAATACAATAGGAATGAGGATGAAGTCAGGAGGTAAAGCTGAAACCCTAGAAATAACGACAGACAGAGAAAATAGGAGTTTTGGATGAGTTAAGGGAGTTGTATAGCATTAAAGAACCAATAAAGGAATGGCTGCACAAAAAGACAAACAAGTTTTTTAGTTGGTTGTGGAAAACAAGATAGGAAACCCAGGCTGTGCGTATAATCTGTTTTTATCTGAATTACTGTGTTTTTTGCTAGTTCAGATTTGGCTGTAAAGGTTCTCCTGTATCAAGGATCAGAGCTCGGCATGTTGGGAGACAACTGCTTGGCTGGAACAGTCCTGTGGTTTTCTGTTATTTTGATACCCTTGTCTTTCTAGCGACTAATCCAAAAATTAAAATCACTTTAACTTGTTATTATTGTATTAGGTCACAGCATTCTCAGCTGCGGTCAACCTTCTTGGCCATATGTTATATGGGTTGCAAAAAAGACTATTCCTGACCTGGTCCCCTTTTTTTATATCGAAATAAAGCAGAACTCCAAGTCAACGGCCGGATATGTACTTAAATACAAATATGGCCACTGTTTTCACTGCTATATTATGTGTATTTATAGTCTGCTTCTGTCACCAATGGAATCCTCTACTGCAAACTTTTCTGGTCACCTGCCTTATAATAGACTATGAAAAAGCATTAGAAGCTGAAGATAATCCTGTAGAACAGCAATTCTCAACTAGGGATCTGTGGAACTCTAGGGTTCCTCCAGAGGTTGCTAGGAGTTCATTGAGCAATGATTTATTTGTGTTTCTCAGATCACTCTAATAGTTACCAATGTTTTTTGGCTATCTGTAGGGGTGGCATTCTTTCCAATGGCCAATGAAGTAGCGGAATTCTTCTCTCTGACCACTGCGCTAATATACTGCGAGTCATTATAGTAGGAGTTACCTGAAAATTATTTAAAGGAGTTCCCTAATGTTAAAAAGGTTGAGAAACCCCTTCCTAAACACATCCTCATCCAGCTCCCAGGGCCTTGGGTATGTTAGAGCATTGTGGCAGTAGAAGGCAATGCAATGTTGCCTGGTGTACACTTCATGGTGGACATTGCTGTGGGAATTATTGACTGTTTCTGTGGAGCATTCCCTTGGAAGGTTTCTTTAGGACTGGTAGCAGTGTCTCTACATGTGATAGTGAGCCTCCATGACCACAAGAACGGAATCATAATGAGTGAAAGGCATGGGCTAAGAACCATCAGGTCCATCAGAGTAGGGAAGAGAGAACTTTATGTTGCTGAACGTCTTCCAGCCAGGAGATGAGGTCGCCATGACTTGTTGAATCTTCTAATTCACACTACAACATTACACAGTGAAATCACAGCAATTTTATTGCAGGAGAGAATCGTGCAAGACTGAAGGTAAGGCTTGATTTCAGCTTCATAAACAAGGTCCCTAAAGTTACAGAGCGGCATATGAGACACATGGATACAAATACAGTGGTGGAAAGTTGCATATATTGAAAAAAAACAGAAACCTAGTGTGGGAGATAAAGGCATTTCCCTTTTCTAATGTTTGATGCATGAAGCCTACTGACATCTGATTGCTGGTAACAATCTTATAAATTGGAGGGAGTCACATGCTGCTACCCCCTCTATAGAAATACAATTAAGGCGAGATGTAAGTCAAAAGCATGTCAATGCAAGACAAGGTAACGTTTGACTTGGATCTGATGTCTGCACACATGGACCCTGATTGTTACTCGTATTTTAATGTCTCTTTAATAGTTGGAGCACATGGAACTATTTTACAGATAAAACCCCAGCTCTGGAGCTAATCTGGACCTTTCCTTTACTTTTATTCTTGCCGCTATCATCTGACTCCATTCATTGCTGAATTGATAATCCACATTCGCCGTTTCCTTGTCCGGGCTGGATAGAAAGCAGATTGCGTGCGTGGTTTGTTTCTGCAGAGGACGGGAAGGCGAGGGGTCAGCGAGAGGGACAGCCCTGTCTAATATACTGTCACTATGAGCACCAGGCCTAGGCTCCATCACCTACCTTGTGGCTTTAATAAACACAGATGTGTGAATACAGGGGAATGGGGATAAGAGATGAAACGTATACCAGACTAATTCTGTGTCACATGACACGGCCATCCGCTGAACTAGATGTGACATTGTCACAATTATCGCTTCACCTATACATCTGGCTTTCATCATTTGTAGTCTGCAACCGGAAAGAAGGGCACGAAGATGTATTCGTGTTCTAAATATTAAATTTCTGCTGAACACTAGAAGAAATTCCTATCAGATGTTCTATTATAATCAATACGTTATTCAAAGAGCAAAAACAAAAAAAGCTATAAAAATAAGAATGGAAGTATGTGATCATCTGCTAATATCTGTAATATCGGGGTGGTATTGGAGCTCCCATATTGTAGAATGGCGTAGTTATCATGGGTAATGGAAATACACATCAAATGTAGACCAGCAGATCCCCAGAGCTGTGACATGTATATGTTGTAGTATGACATGTCATAGAGCTCTATTTATAAAACAGGGAATCTGACATTCCCTTAAACATTCCCTGGTGGGAAGCAATTACTGCCATTAAAACGCATGGACCTAGAAGATTCCCACCAGGGAATGTTTGGAGGAATGTCCGATTCCCAGTTTTATAGATAGAGCCCATTGTGTGAATTATCCTCATGAAGAAACAAATTTGACACGTAAAGGAACACAGCAGTTATGGTTAGGCAGAAATAGCTGGAAACTATTACATTATGGTCAAACTATGGACTTGATTCGTGACCTACTTCAATCAATGTTTCACATCCACCAAAAAAAAAAATGTATTATTATTTGCATATAAAATGTTTTGCTCTCTTGGTGAGGTATAATAAAAATAGGATTTAAAAAATATCAATTAAATGGTAAAAGGCAAAATTCTTTTTTTCATTTGTTAATGTTTTTGAAGTTTTGACAAACGCTATTTTTGCTGCATTTTAGTTTACAAAATATTTTTTTTATTGTTGTTTTAGAAGCGTTGGCAAATGCAATATTCTGTTGCATTTTAACATAAAAAATGTTTGTTGTTGTTTTAGACATATTTAATAACCTAAATAAATGTGGATTCTTGCTGAATTTTAGGTAAATTGAGTTTATTTGACCATCCATCTATACAAAAAAAGAGGGGAATGGTGTGGATAGCAGAGGCACCAAAGTAGAAATAGAGATCATCCAGAATATTTTCAGAAAACTGTGTTTATGTGTCCCAGATAATTAATATTCAGCATCAACGCCTTTTGTGGCACTTTGGCCGACACTTCGTCAGGATGGGTATAAACTTTAGCAGATATTCCTAAATTCTGTGAAGGGTCACTGGTACAAATATTACTTGACAACCCAGTGACTGCCAGCAAGGCAGAGGTACAGATTATAAAAGTCTTGGACATATGGAGGAGCTCTCCTTGCTCAGTTTTTTACTTTGTGTCCACCCTGAGGTATAATGTAATAGGGGTAATAGATTCGGGTGACATTTGTAGGTCAGGTATATGTAAAGCCGTGTACCGGCGTTAGATTTTCTATCATAGCGCCTGTACAGCCAACCCTTGTGTATCACAAAATACCTGACAGGAATGACCACTGTTTCCTATTGGGGAAGATGCAGAGGACATTTTTGCTCATCTTCCACCACTTAAAAAAAGTTAGAAGCAGGGTCAGTATTTGAGGGGTGCAAATTATTAAACGCTGAGGGGGCCCAACAGAAACTTCCCCCTATTGCTTTTGGCTAAGATCAAGTGTAGAACCTTCCTCTTTGCACAATTACAGCGGCATTATGAAGTTCTCCAAGGAACTTTATTCTGCTTTGAACTTTTTAAGTAAACGTTTGCAAAAAGTCTGTTCAACATTTAGGAAAATGCAATAGAATAGTGCAGTTTGTGCCTCATGAACTGGGTATATCAAATGGGCTGTAGTATTTTTGGGGCCCCGGTTTGATATTGGCCCAGGGAGCCACTCCAACTGATCTATAGCCAGCTCTGGTTATAAGACTTGGGTTGAATATGTTTGTTTTAGGTCAGCGTATTCAAGTCAGAAGGTTGCCATGACACCCAGACAGTCTTCATGTTTCTGTCAGGTAAAGGTTTCCTTTAAAAGGCACAAAAATGCCGTATTGTCACTAGCATGGAGTCATTTGGTTATTAGTTAGCTTCTGAAATTAAAAGACAGATGGTATTGGGCTTCAATTCTACAAATGTACTTTATTAGTACATAGCATTCCTCATGCCTTTTGAGCAAGTTAGCCAAAATGGCTGCCGTTATCCTGACAGGGACAGACTGAATTGTAGTACAGAGCTCCCTCTAGTGGAAGCAGGACTAAAGGATGGAATACGAGATTTATGGCTCTATGGTAGAGATGTATTTCCGACTTTGCCTACTAGGAACGAGAGGAAAGCACCCTGATACATCTCAGCCAATCAAGGAGCAGTACTGACTCTTGTCC
This sequence comes from Pyxicephalus adspersus, assembly GCF_032062135.1. Classification (NCBI taxonomy): domain Eukaryota; kingdom Metazoa; phylum Chordata; class Amphibia; order Anura; family Pyxicephalidae; genus Pyxicephalus; species Pyxicephalus adspersus. Next base: position 10,720,672 of record NC_092863.1, on the reverse strand, counting down.
CGCCTCTACAAGAGAAAATCTAAAGACGTGGGACAGCTGTCGTTTGTCACTAGCTGGCCAATCAGGGGGCAACAGTGATTTTTATTCTCCCTCATAGGTTGGACACCTGTCAGTTCCCGCCCAGCTGTGTGTGAGGAGCTAGAGAGGTGGGGGCATGGCTGAGGTGCGGAGGCGGGGCTAGACATTTAGGCGGGTAAGTCAGTGGCATTAGAGAAGAGAGGGGGCAGTTATGTGGGGAACATGGCAGTGTACCTATTACACAGGGCAATCTTCATTGATTATAGTCAAACTCTAGAAATTACTTGTCATTAGTATTATTTTTCATAATTCGAGCTGCAAGGTATCATGGGACATGTAGTTTTCTTATTGGCAGGAAGCTGACTTTGCAGTCACTCTGCTGCCCTCTAGTGTTCAGCTAGGAAAAGCATCAGCAGCCTTTACACAAATAACCTGTGTAAGTTAATACTTTTTCTCTTTCTGCAATAATATCCAGCCTGTTCAGAGAAACCAAAAAGTGAAATGTTATTTCCTCGTTTTAGATGACACCTACAATCTATCTTGGTGATCCTGTTTCGCACGACCTTGTTAAAAAGCAACACTAGCCACTTATAAAGCAATGTTTTGTCTTATTATAATGCTCAGAGCTTTAATTCCTTCAGAAAATCAAAGGGAATGCTGTAAAAACAAATGCAGAAAAAAGGCAGGAGGAGAGTCATGTGACCTGTTAAAGTCATGTGACTGGCCACGCCTCAAATCATTAGGCAGAGAGGACTTAAGAGGGAGGGAAAAATATCAGGCAATATATAATGTCCTGTATTTTATAAATGACATAACTTTGGTGTTCAGCAGAGAGCGGGTGTCGGTATCCGAGCTCCATCCGTCTATTCTGCCTCATTAATATAATTATGCTTTATGTGTAAGACACAGAACATACTTTACATGTAAATGAACATTTGTGATCTTCCACTGCCTGCACTCCAGCGGTTTTATTATTAATATTCATCTATTTCTTTTTTATTTTCAGTAAACAGAACCAGAAGGAACCATAGAAAATCTGTTCTATGCAATGGGGTTACTGAACTATATGTAATACTAGCAAGGAATAAAAACAGGCTCCAAAAAAGTTATAAAGGTAAAAGGAAAAAGTTAATGATGGCTCTGTAGGATGAACCAGACAAGTGAAGCTGATATCGACAAATTGCAATGAAGGTGGATTGGTGATTGGGACGTGGGTTTGCCTCATCACATAGGGCTGGAGGTAAGAGGATGAATTTATGTAGCTTGTTCGCTATATTGATAGAATTCTTAGATTGTAAGCTCTTCAGGGTAGGGTCCTCTCCTCCTCCTATGTCACTGTCTGTATCTGTCATTTGGAACCCTTATTTAATGTACAATGCTGCGTAATATGTTGGTGCTATATACGTACAGTTTATTAATACAAAATAGATCTCTATGATTGTGGTTACACAAGAGGCATTGAAGTTCATAGAAATTCATTGTGATTGTGCTCAATTGGTGGGCCATGCCATAATGGAGGGGGCTGCTTGAGCTGCTTAATTATCATTTACTACTTTTTTTGCCATTTGCTATTGTTAAATAGCCCACATTAACTATTTAATATTACATGTGCACTCATACACAGTCCATTAATTATTCTTTGTTTTCTTGTGATTGCTTTGAAATGAGAACATCCCAGTAGTAGTCTTGCACATGCAAGAACTTGTTTGTTATTTTTTACATCACTTTCAGAGCCATGGGTTATATTTGAAAAAGTGTCACTGTATTTAGTGCCAACAGGTGGGAAGATTCTACTAACACAATGTCGTTAATATTAGGGGTTACAGGTAATGTGATTAACTGCACTGATAATGAGCAGTTTTGTTGGTTCAGGAGACTCTAAAGATTCAGGGAAGTTGTCCACCCAGTCTGGGAACTTTGACGAGGTGTTTTTACCACTTCCTCACGCCAGGAACCACTGTCTTTTGGGGGACGACACATGTGGTATTTCCTAGGGGCAGTTCTATTAGGAAGGAATAGGGGCGGTATTGAGTGGGTACAGTACCGCTTACTATTGCCAGCTGTCATATGGGGTTCTTTGAGAACCAGCGCTGCGGTGCCATCCGTGAGGACTTGGAATCGATCGATCCCAAGGTAGGTCTAAACTAACCCTTAGACCAATGTGGACAGACTTCTTCAAGTAGGTCCCAGAGATTTGTGGAACAGGGTTTGGTACCTGGTGAACCATTGTGTATTTTGTGTATACAAAAATCTATAAAATACACACTTGTGTATTTTGTCGTTCTTGACAGCAAAATGCATAGCCCATGAACAGAGAAGTATAATCTTGGCCCTCCGAAAAAGGAAAATACCCTTTAAATTCCATACAGTTACCAAACAGCTTTACATTTAACATAATCCAGAGAACAACTTCACCTAAAACTTTTCTTCAATCTCTCTGATCCAGAGATAACGTTATCAAACTACGCTACATATACCACGTTGTAACTCAGAATGTTTATCTGTGTTACCGGTTTAGAAACCAGGGGCCCTGGTTTATTTGTAGTTCAGAGACCTTCTGGCTCATGTCACGAACATGGAAAAAAAAAAAGATCCCTAATCGGAGAGTGCAATTTTAATATATGAACATGAAATAAATCTCATTTGCAGCGAACTGGCAAAACATGAGATCATATCCCGAAGTCAAACACTATCATCCCCGGAATGAGGTTAGGAGATCATCGCCAGACAGAACCTAATGCCTTCCTTCCCAGGGAATTAATCGAAAACATAACAGAGCTGAGCTAAGGAAAACAGTCCAGTCTGGCCCCACGGGGCCCCTTCTGAGCTCTGCCTGTTTTTGTTTTCTTTTTCATTCAGGCAAGTTCTGTGGCTTTAGGATTGTGTAAAATTCATATTTCAGATTGCATATTTCCAGTCTTGCTTGGTTGCGGAAGGATGTGCATACATACGTTACTGGATGTGCTGGGTTGTGGTGGTTGGACTATGCATTTATTGGGTTTTTACAGTCTCTGGGTCATATAGTTAAGAGGAACCCAACCAAACAACTGGTAGTGAATTGAGCCCCTAAAATTATTCCGTTAAGGTGGCATAAACCAAAGGATGGTCTATGGAAAAGGAAGGGTGGTCCCGGACACATGGCAGGAGACAGGATGGTCCCAGACACATGCAGGGGACAGGATGGTCCCGGACACATGGCAGGGAACAAGATGGTCCCGGACATGAGGCGGGAGACAGGATGGTCCCGGACATGGGGCGGGAGATAGGATGGTCCGCGACATGGGGCGGGGGACAGGATCGTCCGCCTCATGGGGTGGGGGACAGGATCGTTCGCGACACGGGGCGGGGGACTGGATCGCCCGCGACACGGGGCGGGGGATTGGATCGTCCATGACACGGGGCGGGGAACTGGATTGTCCGTGACATGGGGAAGGGGTCAGGATCGTCACGGAGAAGATCATCCTGGACATGGGGCAGGGGATAGGATCGTCTGCGACAAGGGGCAGGTTTTCACATGACTTAAGGCAGTGGGAAGTAAAGTCTTTAGCACATATTAAAGGAGAAAGTTATATTTCCAACATAAATTTTAGAAAGTGATGTAGAATAAAGGTCGGAATGTTCGTAAAAACTCTTGTCTTTTTAAAAAAATTGTTCTAGTTTGCCTGGATGTTTTCCTCAGTGTCAAATTCTTAATAGACCATTTGCTTGCAATGTTTGAATTTTTAGGTTTAATTGCAATTTAATTGTACATGGAGTATTTGGAGTGAAAATCTGCCATATCTTCAGTACTATGGGGCCTATTTATAAGGGGGCCAACAAGTCTTTCCCCAGAAAAATGGTGATATTTACAAAAAAAACCATGATTTTCCAGTTTGTCCCATTTATAACAATGTCATTCATCCTTATCACCATTTTTTGATCTCCGGTAAATAGCCACAAAAACAAACACCTGAGCTGACCATTATGGCAAAAATACACCCCTTATGTGGCAATAATACAATGGTGATCATACACATCACCACTTGGTAGTTATGGCAATCATAGCTTTCAGTACGAGAAGTGGCATTCACATTAGAAGTGCTGATCGGTGACAATGTTTTCAACGTTGGCCTTTCTGAAATTGGATTGCTACCTTGTTGCTCATACTTTTAAAAATCTAAAGGGATTGTTTCATAATCTGAGGTTTATCTGCATTGTCTGGCTGGTTGTTCATGCTGCAGATTCACATTATAGAATACATATTTGTGTCCAAATTTTAGCCAAAGAACTTGGGTAAAATAAATAATGTCATCTGCAAACAGTGAAAGGAGCAAAGAACATCTTGGGAGGAATGTTTGTATCACTGCTTGTATATTGTAAACAATATGAATGTTGATGAAACTTAAAGCAAAAAAAATCATATGTATAGCAAATGTCACCTAAACCAGCAAACACTATAGTGCTACGGTGAATGATTGATAAAACAATCATCAGCCACTATACGCTCCTCCGTTTCAGTCTGGGCCCTGATGTGTCCGGGTCATGTGACAGGAGGGGCGCCATCCCAGCTGATCCCAGCCGGACACAGTGGAATTATTGGGTTCACGCTCCATAAAAAGTGCACATGTGTGGATTCTCCACCCCATGTTTTGCTTCTACAGTATTTTGCTTGGAGTTAATGTGTGAAGAGCAATCCCAGATGAGAACATAATTTATTTTAACATGGAAGATCTGAGGCTCGGGCCAGAGATACAGATCGGCAGCTGTATTCAGTCTTCCAGCAAAAATGAAAACTATGTCTCCCATCCCACACTGTTTATTAATGTCCTAGAAGCTGAATCTAGACTTTTTGTTACTGTATGTATTGAGGTTCCATATTTGCAAGTATCTGTAGGTTGCCAGAGTGTAGGTTGTGGAAAATACATTGTTAAACCCCCAAAGCTCTATAGTACCATATTACAGAACTATACCATGGGGGAAATAGGTTTTAAAGGATAAGTACCCTTAAAAAAAGTGTACTTATCCTTTTTTGTCCACCACAGCCCTGTTCTAAATCAGTAACCTTCCTTCCTCGGATTCTTTTATAGAAATTGCAGTTGTGTTGAGGCCTCTAGGATTTTGTTTGCATCCGATTGCCAATTTTCTATTCACCACCAACACCTGCACAGTAGCTTTCTATAGGGTTACGTCTAGGAGGTAAGTATATATTTGGGGAGTGAGCAACATAAAGAATGAATGCATTTTATTTAAAAATCATTTAAAGAAAAACCGTCAGGTTATAAAATACCCAAGACTTCTGTTCCAGTTCTATTTCTATCGGTATATTGTGAGTATAGACCCAAGCAACAGCAAACTCACATAGGCTTATAGGTCATGATCAGTATTCTGGATCCAGTCTTCATGTAATTTCAGCACAGATACCTGATGGGGACCTGGCTGCTAAATGGCTTTTTATCACTTTTGGTTAGAGAGCGGCGCGGGTGTTAAAAAAGGGTGATGTTTATTTAAGACTTTAGGATCGCTCCTGCCTGGCATACTGTGGAAAGCCTGCTGAATCTGGCAGCAATGCAGCAAATAAAACTTAGATAAACAGTAAATTGGCCGGACTTTCTGTCTTTTTTGCACAGTTGCAATGTCTTCTCCACAGCGTTAGCAGAACACTGATTGATTTCACTTTGAGTTTTCTTTATTAAAGAAGAAAATTTGCCATTGCTAATCATTTAATGCCATTGCTAATCCCATACTAAAATTGATTGTTTATTTTTTTTTCCTTTATTCACCAGAACAATCAATAAAAAAGCTAAAGCTGAAGGTCATGGCGTTGTTACACTTATCTGCAGTACTTTTCTTCCAACCCCAATATCAAAATAACCTAAATTTAGAGATGAGTATGCACATTAGAAGCAAATAAAACAAAGTTTCGCATTACAAGCTTTCTTAAAGTGGAACTAAAGTCCCTCTTTGGTGATCAGTCGAGTTTTTATTGCAGTTTTTAAAAGACAAATGTCCTTTCGGTGTTAACAGTTCTTACCTATCTCATTGCCGCCAAGCTGTCATTTTTTTTTTTGTTGCAAGGGATATCAGGCAATCTTGGCTTCACTTGTGTGTGCCAGCAATGAATGAGCTCCTATGTGCCCGCCAATCAAGTATGTTTTCCCGGCCTGCCAAACAAGATGGCTGAAGATATAAGGAAGAGAAGAAGGACAAAGATGATGGCGCCCTACGACGGAACTGGGACAAGTGTATATCGTGGCTTTAGTTCCACTTTAAAAGGATAACTTTACCTGTGCTAAAATGAAAACACAAAGATTTCTGCTTTCTGCAATCTGCAAATACAGACACGTTTGAAGTGTAGCCTGGATAACTACTATGGCTTCCTCCATACATACCATAGAATGGTCAGAGTAGGTTTCCTGGGACAAGAAGTGTGGAATTACCCAGTACACATAAGAGGAAATACCTTCAAATGGGAAACCAATACATCTACCCTATCCAAGGACTTCTGAGCATTACTCTTTGCCAAGCACCCCCAGCACTTGTATGGACCAGAAATTTGTAACAGTGTCCTCCCCAGCACCCTTTAGCTGGGTGCACCACCCGGCATATTGTGACCCAACCTACTTAGTAACCACCCAAAAAGAGCTAGGTGGTTACTAAAACATTGTGTCACAATACAGGGACACTGGTCAGTGGGGGCATAATACAACAATGATGGAAAAATGGGACATACTAAGAGAGTAGGCATTAGAAAGTTGGAACAAAGTATAGGTGGCAGTAGAAAGCTGATAGAAGGTTACTGTATACCTACAACAACCCTGACCAATTTTTGACCACCTGCCTACATCTTCTCCCTGCCCAACTTAAAAGAAGTTCAGGGGACAGTGTTTGTATCCATTGGAAAACTTTGCACAGTACAGGAATAAATACTTGATGGGGCTTCTAAGCCTCTTCCAAAAAATGTTTGGGCTAAAGATTCACTGTAATTTAAAATGAGCATAGTGTGTGCTAGTAAAAATATAGACAACTCACATAATAAACATATATATCTGAAAATAGGACGTGTGAAATGACCATGTGGAGATCATTATTTCAAAGATGATGATCCAGTGAAATGTATAGAATTTAACGGCGTCAAGACTTTGTTTAAACATAAATATGATTATCCAAAATGTTGATGATAGATTTTCACAAAAAGCTTCTATTACATGTCCCAGCAGTTTAAAAGACTTTGCGGTTCAGACCACATTGGCATCAGTTCGGGTACAAAAACAGGTCACTGTTATTTTCTGGAATAAAATATACAAGAAAAAAAATGTAATTATATGAAAAAAAGTGTTTTCTTTCCTTCCTTAAAAACACAGGGAGACAAATCTTCATTTAAGGTTTAAAGCTAATTATTTTGTGTTTAGTAAAGAATCATTTGAAGCCAATGTAGAAGAAAGGTTTGATTCTGAAGGAATCTGCTGTGTAGGAGGACTTATCATTCACCTACACAGGAGTAACAGACTATTGATGTTGTGTGTAAAGTTGTAGAAAAGTCAACTTTGGGCAACAAGTAACATCAGCCCGTCCCATATGGGAAAAAATGCTTCTGGGTTTAAAGAAAACTTTCCTGAAAATAATGGCTACCATTGCCGACTTCTCATTTTTTAAATGCTCCTAACCTGACTTTTATTTTTGGTCCGGGATAAGTGTGTACACCTTCATATTTTGCTCTATCAGCAATTTCAAGTGCTCTACTCTGCTTTCCTAAAAATGTGCGTGTCTAAAGCAATGTTACAGATATGCAAATGTTTACTTTTCTTTCCAAAGTCAACATCTAACCACTCCACCTAGCAGCAGTCTTGCGTAGATGACAGTGATACATGTGTCATGTAAAGGCTAGAGGTGTCAAGGGTCCAACTGCAGAAGTCATTATTGAGAAGGATACCAGCAGCCACAAAGATATCGCAAGCAATGTGTTGTTTGCAGCACAGCACCACCTTTTTTATGTAATGCCCTGCAGTTGGTAAAATAAAAAAAGCTCTGACGATATACCCTACAGATCCAATACCAGACCTATTTCAGGGTGAATAACACCTTGCATCTTTAATCCCACTTCCTTTTCACTTGTAGCCATGTTTCACAATCTTGTGAAGTTGATGAGGTTTTATACACATTGTATGCTTTCCTTGCTTTTGCACATGCTTCCATATAATTGTGAAGAGTCTTTTTCCTCAGAGAAGTTACATGAGCTATTATCCGTCCCCTGAGTACTGTTTTCGCTGTGCCCCAGTATAGTTGCGGGTGTGACTTATATTTCGCATTATGTTACTCAAAGTCCATCCACCAGTGCTTTAGGTGTTTCTAGAACAATTCACTTTTGGACGAGAATCGCCATACAAAATCCAACAGTGTGACAGAGACTGGTGCGTGGTTGGACATAACTATTGGGTGTATGTCCGCTGTTTCTATCCTCATAATAAGATTTTCTGAAGCCAAGACTGAAACGATTTTGGACATGGTCTAATGTACTGCTGATACGTGAGTATATTCATTTTCCAAAGGATGCAGATGTCTCTAAGGATCTATTAGATTGGCGGAAGAAAGAAATGGATGAAAAAATTTATCGCTGGAGCTGGACCTAACATATCTTAATGGTGGCAGATTTCTTTCTTCTTTTGTAGTGAGTGCCGCATTAAAGTCTCCTGCGACCAATAATGGAGCTGGAGGAAGTTTAGTATTGAACCTGCTTCCTAGGAGCCTGTGGTGCCAATGACCGCCTCTTTGTCACTTTTTTATCTAAGGTGCCCTGGACTCCCCAAAGAATGCTGAACAGAATATTGCCAAGGCATTACGTGGCCCTGTTTCTGTAACTTTCAGGACCTGCTGACCTTTAAAGGAAAAGGACTTCTGATGTCTCTAGAATGGACCAAAAAACTTCTCAATATTGGCATACTTACACATAAAAAGTAAGGTGTTGGGAGGAGGAGAGATGAGGCTGAAGCTGGATAATAAGATATTAACGTTCGCTCGATTGAGAGATATGAAGGTATCAGATAAGCAGAAGGATAGATGAAGAGATGTCAGGGAACTGGATGGTTTAATTATGTATATTTGCTGAATATTGAAAACTAATGAGGTGACCCAGGGATATTCAAGTATCCATAGAGAAGTGTTTTCTGCTTTTTTAGTTTTGTGTGGGTAGGGAAGAGTTATGTCTGTAAGGATTGAATTGTAGATTATATATGTTGCTTCTGCTGCAGGTTGCAAATAAAGCCATACATTTGTGCCAACAGAGCCGTGGTGTCTCCTACATACCTATATAGTAAAGGATGACTTATAACTTGTGCTCTTCTTGATAAAAAGAGATCAATGAACTCCCATTAGTGATAATATTAAGCAGGAGAGGCAAGGGGCTGCACAGGTTCTCAGATAAAAATGTGAGAAGATTGTCTTTTTCCCAGAATAACTTTCCAAAAGAATTCACAAGAATCCATTCAGAAAAGTCATAGGTCAGAGATCTTTGGTAATGTGAGGACCTGGAGTGTGGTAACCATTTCTGTGTGCTTGCAGCAGGAGTTAGAAATATAACATTGTATTCATTTTCATCAGCTTGTTCACAGATTTCTGTAATCCGATGGTTATTAGTTTGGTAAATGTTCTCTATTAGATATTAGATAGTTACAGGCACTTTCTTGTTGAAGAAATACATGTATCCAATTTACAGTGATCTGCAATTTTATTGCTTGAGTCTAATTGCTGGTTTGGGACAAGCTGTTCTTCATCGGAACACACGTTATAATTTGAACAATCATCCGAATTTGGATTGCACAAGAATTATAATAACTTGCAATCAAAATGTAAAAAGATATTGTATGGTATGCAGCCAAGAGAAAAAAAATGTCTGCTTTATCTAATCATTGTTTTATACAGACATAGCTGAACTTTGTAAATACATCACATCGCATGTGTGAGCCCACAGAGAGATTTAGATTCCTGTTAGTTATAATTGTATCATTATCCAATTAAATTGTAATGGGAAGTGGGCTTAGTAGTGACACTTGAATGTGCAAGGGTCAGAGGTTATAGTGGCTCCTCACACATTCCGATCTTCTGAGGGTGCAGTGACGGAGGTCAGGAAATTGGTGGGAATAGAACTCAGGTCCCCTTTGACACTATGTACTGGGGGAGTATTAGTAAACCTGCCTAATGAATTTTTATTTAAAGATTTATTTTTGTATTTTTTTTTCTAGAAAGAAACCAAAATGTGCAAACTGAAGCTGAATTCCAAGGTAAGCACACGGTGATTAGAAAATGCTAATGTATTCTTATTTGAACCTTGATGTGTGTTTTCTTCTAGATTTGTGCAGTGATCCAGTATAAGGCTAAATTCACACACTTGATAATCATTGTCTGATATAAATGTTTGTGACCTCCCAACGTCCTCCAGTGTCACTCACCATTCTGAGTTGAAGGATCAATGAATGACCAAGCAAGGATGATCACTGTACTTTCCTATGGTGAAGAGTGGAGCATCACTCACTCGTCCTCTTCCCTCCCCTCTCCATAGAATGGTGCCGTGTGTACAGCGCTTGTTAATCTTCTTGATACTGAAAACTGAAAGATCATTTCCAGCAACAAAATTCTAATGTGTTCATAGCCCAAGGATTTTTCACATTAAAACAGATGGGCATTGCCATGCTTTATACTGTAATTGTGATTCTGACCCCATTCATTACAAAAATGTTGAAAAAAATAAAGAAATGAATGCAACATTTTGTAGCAATGCGCACTGCACTGCATATATTTAATACATCAGAGGTTGCTTTCTATGCATTGTCTGATGTTCTTGTATATTGCACATTAGGTGAAGTTCAGTGTACCGCACTGTGTGGCTTAAAACTCTGCCCATGTGTAGTAGTTTGACCAATTGCCAAAGTTCACCTTGCTGATATCGTGGGATAAATAAAAAAAGTTTCCATTAAACTTTCCTTTAATGGAAATGTGGAATAAACCAGAACTAACCCTTGTATGAATAGGTTGAACAAAGTCACCAAACATCCCAGCATACACACTTATGGATTGCACTCTTTGCAAAAGAAAACGATATCTTCCATGATAGACTGATCACTGGACACCTACAGATGTAATATGGAGTTTGCATCTTAAATGATATTTAAATATATAAATATTATATTAAAAAATATATTTAAAAACCTCCCAGTGGAACCTAATACAAGACTTAATATGCAGAGAATTGCCTAGTGGTTCTTTGTACAGTAACTTCTTTATGGAAATGATATCCTGCACATCTCAGGCCCATCATCTCTCTATCTTCACTTCCTTTCCCCCTCTTGTCATGCTTATTTAATTCAATGATGGTTCCAGTAGCATAGAATAAATTGGAGTACAGGCTTTCTGTGTTAATTTGTGTATCTTCCTTTGTATATATCACATTTTATCCTGTTCTAAAGAGCCAGACTAGAAAGACTTTATTTAGACTGCAGGATATTTGTGGTTATTTACATTACACGTAATGGCGAGTCCAGCTTCTGGAATGACAAATTGAAATTTGTGAAAACAATACAAGATTAATCAAGTAAGGAATATGCTCAGTAAATCCAATTGGTGCATTCATCAGTTTGTGTTTATTTCTGCTTTCAACCACAAAAACACACCGTGGTGCCAAAATATGAGTAAATGTTCTGAACAGCTGCTACTTTTCACTGAGAGACCTCTAATCTCCCTTAATGAATCTTCCATCTCTTCCGAGCGATTAATTATCCACAATACACAATAACAAACGGCTTTGCTGCATGGCCACGGATGTGCTCGCCTCTTCATTGTGGGGGCGGCCATTTTGTGCATCGGCAGTCACACAAATGGGACCTATTCATTTACTGACAGAAGGAACTAGAAATGGCTTTATATACTGCGCCCATTCAGCACCAGTACTGTTGCATGGCCTTATTCTGTTTTGCTTTTTGCTTCACTAGTGTTAGCTGTTTTGTAACCGAACTAATATTTACATAAATGAGATTTATGAGGAGCTTGGGTCTTCTGTTCAATGACTTATTTGCTTTATTCCATCTGCTCCAAACTGCCTTATTTAGCCTATCGTCAAACAAGTAATTTAAATTGCCATAACATTTTTTCTTTAACAGTGACAACTGAAAATAAAAAGCACAGGACTAGAAATAAGGACCCATTTGGGAAGTTTTGTATGAGGTGTAGCCTGGCGATTTGACTCTCTTATCCTTTACCACCAAAGCCATCCTCCTGGGGGCTCTAAACCAGCATTTCTCAATCAGGGTTCCTCCAGAGGTTTACTAGGGGGTTCCTTGAGCAATTTGGACCTCTTAGGCCAGTTTAAGTGACGTCAATGATCTTTCTGGCCATCCATAAGTGTGACTTTATTCCCAATGGCCAGCAATGTAAGAGATTCTTCCCACTGACCACCACACTAATGTAGAAGGGGTTCCCCAATGCTTGAAAGTTATTTCAAGGGTTTCCCCATGTTAAAAAGGGGCAAAAAGCACTGCTCCTAAAACCTTAAACTTTATAAAATGAAGGATAACCATACCATCCCATCATTAGGGGGTCCCAGAAGGCATCTCTTCATTCCTTGCGCTGCCTCCTTCTCATTTGTTATATTGCTGTAAATTAATATTTATGGCAGGGCAACCTATTTCAGTGCTTAGTGAAATCTAGGTTTCATTTGTTACCTAATTGTAAAAGCAGCCATTTTAAAAGTCAATCCATGTTCAAAAAAGTAAAGACTTCCAGTTTACTACCAATTTTTGGCATTGCCAGAACAGTAATGAATTCTCTGTTTTTTGTATGTTTGGAATTGTATAACATTGTTAGCTGACAACTTTCCCACACCTGACAACTCAGCAGTAGGTGAATGTGGCCAGTACACAAGACTGGGCATGGTCTGTCAGGAAATGCTGGGCACCAGGTAGGTCAGATTACATTTTTGGGTATATGGAGTCTGGCTTTAATGGAGCTACTACTTGAACAAATACTTTGATTGTGAGCAATATGTGTATTATGCTTTGTTCCTACATACATTCCTTGGTTTTTGTGTAATCCTTCTGGCAGTCTACCTGCCTTCTAAAATCCAAAGAGCTAGACCATATTTTCTTAACCTAGATTTGTTTCTCCTGTCACATGCCCAAACTCATCTACCAACCTCGCCCTTGTTAAAAACAAACTTCACAAAACAATAAAATTGTTGTGGTATCAAAGTGGGTAAACTACAAAAATAGGTGTAAAAACCAGACAGCTAGATGTACTTGTATAGACGTTAGGGTGTCTGCTATAGGGATCCAATAACACAAAACACATTTCAAAAGTAAAGTTTTGCCATACCCCTCCTCTATCTCCTGTCCTACTGTTGGTTAATGACTACAATGGAAATCCTCAATGACCATTGGGCTTAGGGCTAACCAAACCTCTCTTTTTAATTGTGTTTTTTATTCAACAGAGTGCCCTGTGTGTACCAGCTTTGACGGCTTTTACTAAAACTTTTTTCTTGTCCTCCAGTAGAGTACAAGGAAAGTCCAACCAGAAAAGTTAAAGGGCTCCATCAGACTTGCAGCAGCTTCCAATATTTGGACCTAAGAGAGTGCAGTGAAATCAAGACTAAGCAATTTCAGTACAGGAGAGGCGCCTGCTCTACTGTTCAACACCAAAGGTAAGGTTTGAATTTAACTTGAAGAAAACCACAGTTTTTATTTCTTTTGATAGAATAGGGGAAATCAAAAGCCTCTCTTTTAGTAATCACATTGGAAATGAATACATTTCCCAAACACAAATACAGCAATAGAAACCTGATAGACTGTAACCTCATATTGAAATACTTTAATCACATACACCCCCAATGTAATAACTCTGATTTGAGGGTATCACTCTTCTTCTTTAATACAAAGTTATGGAATTAAACATTAAATGTAATATCTTAACAATACCTAGGTGTATTTTGCAATAGTACAAAGTACATGAAGTAATAAAGCAATGCCAATCAATATACACATTCTCCTAATTCCATTTTTATAATGCAAACACATCTCACCTCTTGTCACCAATAATCCCTTGCTTTAAAAATGGAACCTTAGCGAAAATGGTATCTTTTCTTCAGTTGTGAACCCTTTATCAAACTTTTATTGCCTTCTATTACCTTATTGGGTGGATTTCACCTCACTACCTGTATTATCATTTGAAAAGAAATAGGGAATTGGATTGGTTCCACTTTAATATCTTACCAGTACACCTTTTATAAATAGTGCAGATTCTTTAGGCATTGTGGTGGCCAGCTCCAATCCCTTTTAGTTCATTGTTTTTGAGGCCTAATACACTCAAGCAGATCCTCTGCCTACTGCGTGCTCAACTGATCGGCCTGATTGATACAATATTCTGCCCTTTCAACTGGGCTGAGAATGGGGTGAACCACAAGACATATGGACTGGAGTTGCTCAATTATTCAGACTCAGTAAGACCTAGTTCACTTACAATGAATCAATTATTTCTTCATGGTTAATAATTACCCACACATCCGGGGTGACCTAAGAAAAAACTTTAAAATCTATTTCTTATGATTATTAGGCTGTTGACTTTACTTTAGATTAAATCATTTTATCAAACTGAAAGTGGAAATCAGCCTGTGTGTACTAAACCAGATGCCTGTATCTGTCTCTCTTCCTAAATTTTCCCTCTTGCAAAGACCTTTATGTTTTTAGTTACTAAAATAGTTTATTTTACACCAATGATCCCATCCACTCTGTAAATTAATGCATTTATTATACAACCCCAGTACAAAGGAATCAGTGGATTTCCTGGACTTCATGGTCAGCCTGGAAGGGGGTTGTCCTTTGGCTGTACACTTTGTACTACAAGTTGTCTCTTTCCATCCTCAGAAAGTTGGGAGAGGAGTTCCCCAGAACACAGAGAAAACACATTTTACACAAAAAAATAAAACAAATGATCACCTTTCATAAATATAACTTCTTATCATAGTTTCTTCCTTGTCTTAAGACAGCAGCTAATTGGCAGATTATCAGACGTCTGTCATTCTTACAAACTGTGCTGGTGCCTTGCCAGCATATCATCCTGATTGACAGGGAATGCTGCAGGAGGGGCCACGACAGATGTTGGTTTTTCCTTTCCTGGTTGCGTTTTGTTAGCCTGCAGAGAGTGTTTTCATAACTTTCATATATAACCCCTCTATATATAGGTGATTTAAATATCTAAAATACAGTGCACTAAGCTCAGAATTTGGTGCATTTGAAGCAAAAATAATAATCAGCAGAATGAGCCTCCAACTGTTCTACAATGGGTAGTATTGGGGAATTGGAACATAGGGATCCTAAGTTTCCTTCCTACAAGAGAATCAGCATGTCTTTTATAATACCCCCCTGCACATATGTGAGGTTTGCTTTTTTTACAAATCCCCAAAAGATCCTGATACTTTAATCAGCTTCCTACCACACTGACGGTTCTGTGCTGTTGTTAAGGTTGTATGGGCACTGGTAAATTTTTGCTTATGTTTGGTTCATTTTAAGTAAAAACACCACCTACGTAGTTCCGTCTGTCCCATCTTGTCTTGTTCTAGTGACACTGGCATGGGAAGTAGAAAAAAATCTCCAGGTCCAGACGGTGTTGGCACGCTGACATTTCTAACCCATTCCTTACTCTTATATTTCCTAAATGAGTGAGTTTTTCTTCAGGGTATTGAATTCCGTTATTATTTCCTAAAACAGGAGTTGGGTTTAGATAATGAATACTGGATAAAGTAGAACTTCATTTATTGGTGCCCTACTTCTCTCTTGTATAAAATTGTAGCTGAAATTCCCCTTTAAATCTGACAATGGACAGTAAATAGCAGTGCATGAATGAATGTGTACAAAAGTGGAAAATCTGACCAAGTTGTATATTGGCTGCGTTATACAGTGGCTTCAGAAAGTATTCAGACCCCCTTCACTTCTATTATTATCTGTAGATTCATGAGAAAAAAAAAAGGTTGAATAGTTCGTAACATCAGGCTGTAACATAACATTGAAAAGTGAAGGGGGTCTAAATACTTCTGTATGTCAGGTGAACCAGTGTCTTTATATTTCTACATTTCATTAAGGCTCCACGTTTATATATTCCACTCCAAACACTAAACTAATTCTTGCCAAACTGTGACTTGAAATAAATAATGCTCAGTTTTTAGTATCCGCAGGATAAGTGGGGCTTCAATAATATTCAGTGATATCTAGAAGTCCTAAGAAAAGGCTCCCCGACAAGAAAGGAACAGTGAGGAGCTCAGTTATCAAAGCCAGCAGAAAGACACATGTCTGGATTGCTTTAATTAAATAAAAAACAGATAAAATTCTAATCAGGGAATTTGTCTTTCCCTGCATATCAAATCTTCAAGTGCTCTCATTGACACGAGTTAGAAGATAGTTTGATATAAATTGGAGGGGTTATTGCCCTTGTAATCATTGCAAGTTTACAAAGCTGACTTTCCTGAACTATATTGTTCTGAGTACATAAAATGTTCAGCATGCTCTAAGATAACCAACAACACCAAACGTCACGTTTTTGCCCTTTATATATACTTAAATATAGTCTGCAAACAAAAAAGCTAAATGCAAAGGTAAAATGTCTATCTAAAAGATCTATAATTCTGTTTCAATAGTCTTGTAATTTAGACGCAGTCAGGTTCTTGACCCCCTCATCAGTTAAGCAGTACAGTTTGCTCTAGAACCCATTCCTCATCTGCTGATTGGACAATAAAGGAGAAGCAGCACATGCATTGTCATCCCTGAGTTCTCCCCACTCTTCTCCCCAGGCTAAATGAAGATCCAATCAAGCACCTATTACTAGCTAACATTTTAATACTTAATATTAAATATATATAAAGACATTTATAATAGAATGTTTGTGTTTAATGTTGAAGTTTTTATACCTTATTTAATTAATATTATTACTAATATTAATAATAAACAAGATTTATATAGCGCCAACATATTACGGAGCGCTGTACATTATTAGAGACCTAATTGATGAAAACGATGCATAATCCTGTTTCATCACTTGGCCAGCTCATGCAGTGCGTAACCAGCATATGTCTGAAAACAATTTAGCAAATGGGTTTTGTTTTTCTTCTAATAAGCGAAAGATTTTCTTTTAAAGACTGTTAACCTCAAGGCAACATTAAGACACAACGATCGTTTTTTTGGTATGGTTTGCTGGAACTTCTCTGCCAAACACCTGCACAGTGAAGTGCTTTCAGCACATCTATCATTATTTACATGGAAAGTTCCAATCATAACTGGGCTTCATCCAAATATAGATTGTCCAGTACGCTGGTGTTTTTTCAGCACGGATTATAAAAAAATAAATGCGTGCTGTCTAAAATTATCATTTTCACAAAAAAAGTGTTGTGATAATTGGATATGATGGTCATTAAAATCTACATTTTATTCAGTGCAAAGTTTGTAATTTCCCCTCCTATAAAACCAATAAAAATTATTGAAAACACCAAAAAGTCTAAATCTAATAAAAAGTAATGAATATATCTACTTTTAGGATAATTACTACATTTGCATTAGGCCATGGCACCCAATCAGAGTTCAGTTTACACAAGTTGATCATTTGTGGCTGCTGTGGGATACCTCACTTTGCCTTTTTCAAAAATCCTGTAAGGTACACAATGCGATTAAAACCTGGGAACAGCAAAGATTATTCTTTTTTTCAATACAGATTTATCTTTGCTACTTCAGCTCTTTTTTGTTAACTAGTGACAATTCTGATCCGTATTGATAAGGTGTAAGATTTTACATGAAGAAGGCTGATATGCTGCAAAGGTACATTGTACATACATAAATACTAAATGATGTACATAAGTCATGCATAAAACTATGATACATGGATACTTTGAAACATGGATTATTGTGTGCGCAAAAGCATAGGAGCCTGCTTTCATATTCAGGATTAAAAGTTCTATAGGTAAGGTATTGTAACCAGACTGGTGAGCTGCTCTCTATACCAGTGTTCCCCAATCCTTATAACATAAGGGAACTCTTACTATAATTACTATATCCACAGCTCACAGTACATTAGTGAGGTGGTCAGTGGAAAGAATTCCTCTTACATTGCTGACCAGTGACAAGAATGTCACCCTTACAGATAGCCATTGGTGTCACATAAACTGGCCTGAGCGGTACAAACTGCTCATTTCTCAAGGAACCCCCAGCAACCTCTGGAGGAACCTGGTTGAGAAACTGCAACTGTTTCAGGTGAGGGTTATCTCCTCCTCCCGTGTCATTGTCTGTATGTCTGTAATTTGCAACCTCTATTTAATGTACAGCACTGCATAATATGTTGGTGCTATATAAATCCTCTTTAATATTAATAATGATAACCTGAGAGCACATACAAATATCAAATTATCTAAAAAAAAGTTGAATGTATGGATAGATCTAATGCTGTTATCTAATCACATGCTAAGACACAAATGCTGCCAGTGGGTGGGGAAGATTTTTAATTAGGAAACTTGCAGTTTACTGAATAGCAACAAACCAGCTCTATGTGGATCCTGGTGATTTGGTAAATTACTTTGAATCTTAAATATTGAATTCTCTTAAATATGGGCAGGCGGTTTGTGAGTTGTGATTGGCTGTATGAATGGCAAGAACTAAGTAAATTTGTATAAGTGAATTGGAAAATTGCAATTACCTGTCGTATTTGCATGTGAGTTCACTTAATTTCCTACAATTCATTCATCTTACTAGGTATTAGGAGACACGGTGCATATAAACCTGCAATGAGATGCCACTAGGTACAGTTACTAAGTAAAGCTTCAGCAGTAATATGTCCCTGGAAATTATTTAGCAATGTGTGAATAAATCCAGTGAGACTGATCACATAGCAGACAATCCAATGTAGCAGCTAGGTAAAAATACTAAGAAGCACCTACAGACATATATAAGGCACAGATGGATACAGAATAGCTTATTTTTGATATTTTAATGTAAAGCACACAATAAAAAAATATTGGCTTACCCAAAAAGCATCCCAGGGCACAGTACCATCTATGAGCCATTCCTCCAGGAGAAGTCAGCAATGGGCGCAGGATAAGTTTTTGGATCTAGCAGAAGTTACACTTCAGCTGTGATGAGAAGGGTCTGTTCTTTGGCCAGTGTGTAACACAGGGGCTGCTATTGCTGGGGAACGCTATGCTCTGTCTGATCACATACTAATGTGTTCCTGAAGGCAGCCTGTCCACAGTGTGTTGTTAGATTTAATGGAGCTTGGCAGTTATAGGTTAAACTTAGGAGAGGTGGAGACTTGCAGGATCCTGCAGACTATTACAATGCATGCTGGCTGTTCATTCATACTTCCAAAGTCTATACCTCATCCTTCTTTCACCCACGCAGTACTACTTCAGTCACCCATGTGACAAATGTCCATGGCAGGACAGTCCCTCCTTTGGACCCACAGCCCTCTGTCCATTTTTTCCTTTCCAGCTGTCCTAATATTTAGTTTCAAAGCAGAGACGAAAAAGAAAAATTGTGTAGAGGAAGCAAGTGAAATGTCATTGCTGACTTGCTTGGCTGTCATGCTGATCCAGAGGTTTCATTCATTTTACTGAACTGGAATAAGTATGCAGACCAGAAGTTTTAACTTCACTTTTTGTGATCTGCTTGCTTGCCACGGGTCAGTGACTCAGCATGGAAAAATGTGTAAAAGTTACATAGGAAATTACATAAAGATAAACGCCATGGTAATAAATACACGATCACTGGGAATAAAGTTTACTAATATACAATATTTCCTTTCATATTTATTTATGGGTGCATTTTTATATTTGCTGTAGTGCTTCTTGCACATACATATACATGCAGTTTCTGAAAATGCTTTTTGTATGCTGATATGCATTCTACATGTGGTACTGTATGAACCTGCGGAACACCAGGACTAAACTGCTGCAAGTACAAAGTCCCTGGATCCATTATTATGATTATTATTATTATTATTAATAAACAGTATTTATATAGCACCAACATATTACGCAGCGCTGTATAATAAAAAGGGGTTGCAAATGACAAACAGATACAGACAGTGACACAGGAGAAGGAGAGGACCCTGCCCCCAAGAGCTTACATTCTATGAGATGCATTGTTTTTGTAAACAATGTGAGGAAACCGTCTGTGTATTACATATTCAGTTTTAGATGCAGATAATACACCTTTACAGAATGATTTTCTCAGTGGACCCTAAAGACTAATTTCATAAATTGTGTCTTACAATTTTATCTGATTCTGAGCGTCTTCTGCATTGGTCATACATACATACCTCTCACGCTGTGATTATCCCTTAGTTTTGTGTGTACATGCGTATGTGTGAGAAGGGGTTACAGTGGTTAGGTTGCATATATCCTAAAAAGAAAGATTGTTTGCCACTAATTTAGCCTTTTATTCTTATGATACCCCTCTTGTGCCCCTCTGTCTGTCATCATCATTTAAATTAAGATTATAGAAGAAAAACTGGCACCACCAGGTTCTAGTAGGTAAAGCGGGATGAGGGTTCATTCTGCTAGCCCAGAACTCCCGGCTGTCTTCTGTATGCTATATTTAATATTTCTTGTAAGTAAGCTCTAAAGCTAGCTCTTATGGGTTTCCACAGGGAGTGGACTGATGTCCCTAATATATATGAAGTTCATTCTACTTGCCCCCAATCCTTATTTGTTTTCTGTGTGCAAGTTCTATGTTTTCTGTAGATAAGAACTAAACATTTGTTTAATGGTTTCCACAATGAGTTGATTGATGCTTTCAATAAATATATTATATAGTATAAAAGCTAAGCCATTGTACAAAAATGAATACGCTTGTTGTGTCTCACTGACTTCATGGTCATTGTGTCATTTTTATTATTTAAAAGTAGCTGTAGATGGATCAGTGTATATTGCACAGTGTACACCAACAATTATAAGATCATCTATAGTGAGTGATTTCAAATTTGTAGGTCATTAAATGTAATTAAACTCCTTTTGGAAAAATAAAAGTTTTTGGTGTATCTCAAGTCCTTTGCTTGTATATGTAGGCAGTCTAATATAACAAGGTGTGTTTATCTTGTCTTACAACCTTCTCTTGGCTCCACAGCAGTCTGTAATGGCAATAGACATACAATTGATAATATTATTATTATTATTACACAGTATTTATATAGCGCCGACATATTAAGCAGTGCTGTACAAAGTCCATAGTCATGTCACTAATATTCATGATAAATGTCCTTAGGCATGGAGAATACAAACACAAGTATTAATGTAAACCTGTGTTTACAGAGCTATGATGGTATCGTGTATTGAAGACATGAATCATTGTCAAGCCTTCAATAATCATCGACTAATGTTAAACAATTAGGGGTCATTATTTGTCCTTAGTGGTTTCTTTTATTGTGTGAAAACCCTTTGCCCTGTAAACTGTTGATATATATATATATCTATGTATGTATATATATATGTATGTATGTATATATATATATATATATATGTATATGAGGAAAGTGTCTATTTGTATGTATATATATATATATATATATATATATATATATTTATATAGCAATTATTTTTTAACAAATGTGCAAACTGAAGTATTGGTATGTATATATATATATATATATATATATTTATATTTATACTTAGCAATTATTTTTTAACAAATGTGCAAACTGAAGTATTGCTAAGCAAAAAGCAGTAAAACACAAATACTTATCACTATAAAATGCTGAGCTGCTTCATGGGTCAGAAACAAAGCTCGTTTTAAATCAGAGACCTGCATTTATAGTTTTATGCACTATAAATATATCATGCCCTGCATGTATGATATTTCTATCTCAAGTGTATTTACAATAAAGATATCAATATGATGGCAGTGAAGGAGATTTTTAGATTTAAGGAAACAATTGACTTGTCTCCCTCTAGTGAATGATGAGTGGAAGTGTTTTGATATGGTACATGGAAAGTGCATCTCTGCCCAAACTTTGGGTGTGAAAATATTTACATATTCTTTACAATTAGTAAAAAACAAATTTACATCATAACAATTCTGTTTTTGGTTGCTTGTAACGAAAAGTTTTTCTCATTTTCTGTACTACAGGAGGTGCTTCCCCAAAGATAAAAAATCCCAAGGTGAAAATAAAGGAAACAAACAAAGCTTATTCAAAGCTAAAAGAAAACAAATGCAGCTGCCACATCTATGGTCTGGTAAGCTTTAACATATATATTTTTTAGATAGATACCCATCAAAGAAACATTTCATTGGAGAATGAAATGATATCTTTTCTAGAGCTGCCTCGAGACTCTGGAATGGTCTCCCTTGTCCCATTCGGCTTTCTTCTACTTTCTCCCTTAAAAGCCCTTAAAACCCATCTTTTCAAACTTGCCTACCCGTCTTCTTTTGTCTCCTAAAACCCTCACTACTCATCCACCAATCCATATCCTCTCTCCTATTGTATGCTGCTTCCCCACCTATTAGACTGTAAGCTCTTCTGGACAGGGTCCTCTCCTCCTCCTGTGTCACTGTCTGTATCTGTCTTTCATTTGCAACTCCTATTTATTGTACAGTACTGCTTAATATGTTGGTGCTTTATAAATACTGTGTATAATAATATGCAACGACCCAAATGTTAGCAAGCACTTGTACAGTCTCGCAGACACTGACATGGCTTCCCTAGAAATGTTTTTTTTTTGGTTCTCTAGTGCTTGATGGCCACATCCAGGACTCCATCTACCATAATAGCATTTGTGGGCCAGTGCTTATTGCAGGGTAAAGGGGAGGCAGCACCAAGTTTCAAAAATTAGAAGCTGTTAGCATTTTTCTTATGCTCCTCCTTTTTTTTTTTATAGTTCCAGTCCCCTATGGTCATTTGTGGGTTAAATCAGCAAGTAAGCTATAGGAAAAGTTTTGCAAAGGATGTGCACATTAATTTCAATGTTTACCATAGTTTAAGAAACCTTCTTACCTGGATTTTATTACAAAGTATAAAGCAGACAGCGCTTTTCTCAAAAATTCCAATTTGGTAAAATCTTTTACTAAAGTAATTGCTAGGATGATTATTGAACTGTAATTAATGTAATGTATTTAACCATTATAGGACACCATCATCTTCATGCTTATATACAGCACTGGGGGCAGTTTTTAGGACTGTGTAGGAGCTTCTGCTGAATAAAGGTACTGTAAGTAAAGTTGTTACAAGTTCTGTTATTGACATGGAAGCTAGCTAAAACATGAGAAGGCTGCAGCCATGATACAGTCATTATTATACCAAGGCCTGCTGGAATCAATATGTACCCCAGGTATATAAAATGATGCTGTCTACATTCACTTGTGCAAGCAGCAAACTAAACAAATAATCTGATGTTCCCTTTCATTTTTTATGTTGATCCAAGCAGAGTAAACAAATAATCTCTTGGTTCCCTTCATATATTGTTTTGATGACTGTCTGGGTTTCTAATTACAACTAAGGAAATACCAATTGGAATTTGGCTACATTAAGCAACACAAGCATTTTTTCTCAACCTGATATCTTAATAAGTAAATAAACCTAGGTACAGATATTGATGCAGTAAGAGAGCGTTGATGAGGAAACATATAAAACAAATAGATATTTCATACCCAAAATCTCCTTTAATCCTTGCTTTAAACTCTATTCGTAACTACTTTATCTAAGGTTTCCATACTTTCAGAAATGTATCATTCTTGTCTAGAGGGATCTAGGGAATTAAAGTGCCATTTATTCGATTTTTGACCTGTAAGAATTTAGGATCTTGCTTTTGTTTGCTCCATGACATTAGTAATATGAGTTATTAATGTGCTAGATTCCATGAGGCTCAGTGCCCAATAGGGGAATTTGTTTAAATAAAGAAGATAAAGAGGGTGCAGAAACTGCTATGGGATGGGGTTATCTAAAGCTAAATTAAGGGCTATGATAGCAAGGTGCTAAGTATGTATGATAAACATCCCCAAGGAGTGGGGTGCAAACCACTGGAAGGTAGCAGGAAATGTCTTGACAGTCTATGGAATTACATTCCAGACAATAGGTGCAGCATGGAGAACTCTTATAACATGGAGTGGGAGCTGGAAACAAGGGTCACAGGTCACCAGCACATCAAAGAGCCATAAGAAGGTGTAACAATGAGAAAGAATTTTGGATTGTGTTTTTTTTTGAGAAACTTGCAGCTGAGTTCTATATTCAAGGTGGATTAAAGTGGGGCCAGTTTGGCTACTAGAAAACCAATTAGTGAGGTTACTGAAGTTAGACTGGAAAATAATGCATGATTAAAATTTCTGTAGAAGTCAGAGAGTCAGAGAGAAGCAGTTATGGTAACTTATATTATTTAGATAGTTAATGCTTTCTCAACACAGATCTTTTTCCATCCATTATAGAGACACATTATTCAGCATGCAGTTATGGAAAGAAGAAAGTATACATTTTTTTTTAATTCTAAAGTTTTGTGTATTAGAGCATAAACAAAAATAATCTGGTCCTTACTAAACTATAAAATTAGGCAAATACAACCTTCGATAAATAACAAACAAATAAAAATGAACAAAAAAACAAGTACACACGTGCAATAATTGTCGTTGGAAACGATTTTTTAGGATCCTTTCCAAAGACAAACGGCTGTACAATGCATGAATGAGTGCTGTACATAGAGCGCCATTCTGCTCTATGGAGAAGGGAGGTGGAGAACGACAGAGTGGCATCCCACTCTCTCCCCTTCACTTGCATTACAAACGTTCGTCGTCCATCATCCGTGGATCGGCTAGGATGGTCGTTCGGATGATGGACGATGAGCACTGTACACAAGCAAGATTCTTGTCTGAAATGAGCCCCGAGCCGATTATCAGCCGTGAACCATTGCACGTGTGTATGTAGCCTAAATCAAAATGCAAAGTGTGTGGAAAAAAATAGGTACACATTTACCACATCCATACAAAGTGTGGGGAGCGTGTAAGCAGCAGCAAGGTGCTGCACATAAAATGCACTTGATTAAAAGATTATCAGGAAATGCAACAACCTGAAACATTCAAGAGTGTGTTAACACAAGGAAGGGCTTAGGGGCCAATTCAAATTTGTTGTCATCATTCTACAGATAGAAAGATTATTTACAAATGGGAAACTAAGACATTTGCCAAACTTTCCAGGACTGGATGTCACGGAAAATTCACCCAAAGGTCAGACTATGCAATGCAAGCAATTTTAAAACACCTAAACGCTACATCACAGGCTCTACAGGCCTCTGTTAACAAACTAAGGCTTAAAGTTCATGACAATGCCATTAGAAAAATATTGAATACTGTTTGGAAGGGCTGCAGAAAACTGAAACATCATTTGAATGTGTTGTTTTTTATATCCTATATAAGGAAGACTGGAAGATAGTTTGTATGACCAGAAGGTATATCATAGGATGGCTTCTGTAGCAAGAAAAGGGTTTTTCGCAACATTTGCCATCAGTGCTTGCTTCATAGAACACAGAAAATTCGAAATGAGAAGCAGATGAAAGATTTCATTTAGGTGACGGATGACAGCTGGTGAGAAAGGTTGAAGAAGATGTGATGAAGATGGGAGATGAGGCAGAAGAGCAGCAACTTTAACCCCCACTTAATGCATCAAACATAAAGGATATAGGAGGATGTTTCCTGGGAGCAGAGAATCCACTATTTGGAGTCTGTTAATAAATGGAGCCACTTTATTCTTTGGAGTAACATCCAAGGTCAGTGGCATTAAGGTCAGAAATGTGCAGAAAACCCCACAGAGAGGCTCAAATTAGAGGATGGAAAGAGATTAGTAAAATTTTTAAACCCATTTCACTTGGTTAAGGGTAAACACAAATAAACATATCTCTTACAAAAATAATTGACCATGATCCCTGTGGATGCAAAATGGAACTAGAAAGAATACTATGATTTTGAAATATTGGTTATATTTGCTTAGTATATATATATAATGGACCTAGAGCTTATAATTCCTCAAATGTCCTAGGTGAACTCTCTACTTATGTGTGTCCAATAGCATGGACAGTACGGAATCCTTCAAACATCCTGTTAATGTGCTCAATCTTCTGATGTTTGACAGTGTGGCACTTTTGTTTAATGTAATGCATGCACCCTGAGCTCCTTGTTTCATCCTAAATAGATGGTTGGTGACAATAGGAGTGGTGGAATTGCAAATAGCCATGTTTCTTAAGAGACCTCCTACAGAGTGTTGAATAAAAGAGTCACAGTCATTTTGACATGTATCAGTCTCACAATTGGAGCCCTTCAATGATAAGAGTCCTATTTTGGATTCCTGCAGGACCTTTGCTACCCTGAATGCACTTATCTTCAAGGGACCTTTTGTATTCATGTCCCACTACCAACCCTAGGAAGATTACAAGTCCAGCCAGGTCTTCTGTTTACTGCTCAATCTTTTCCCTGACAGGCGGTGGTCAGCCAGATCAAGGCACAGCAAGAAAATGGCACCTGCCAGCTGTCATCGAACTCATCCATATCTCTTGCTTTTCTAGGAACATTCTTGGAGAGCAGCTACTGGCAACTAATAAAACCATTCAAGGGACTGCAAATGGTGCTAGTGAATCTGTAGTCAGATTTCAACTTAAAAGTCTAGGATGTATAAATAAGTGTAATAGCAGGGCCAAAATATTTAACCTTTCAAGAGGAAAATGCTCATCCATGCTTTTTCAGTGCTAGTCATGTGACCTGGATTCTAGGACTTTAAAACCTCTGAAGATAAGGATCAAAGTTTGGATTGGTTAATACTTTCCCTACTTGAAAATCTTTAATCGGAGGGGCCTAGTATTTCCTGTCCTTATGCTTTAGAAAGCCACTCCAATAACTGGATGTAGTCTTTAAAAACCCAACATTACCAATCCTTCCACATTTAACTTTACCACAGCTTCAACAAGCCAAACTTCTACAAAAAATGACACCAGCCAAAGGAAGAAGTAGCAGTCTTTAACAAGTCTCTTGACCAAGGTGTAGTATATATTAGGGGTTTCTTTATACTTGGAGTTCATCTTAAATAAAAACCATGTACCCAAACATCCATGCATGTGATGATTATTTCAATCTCCCAGGGATGTAATAAGCACTTCATTTTGGGTAATTGTTCCCGGAAATGGTTGTCTTCAAACTGCAAGCTTAGCCACACTAACCACACTATTTATGTTACACAATGTGATAATTTATCACAAAGGTACTAGTATATTGTACAGCAACACAAAAGAATTTATATTGGGTTTATGTGTAGCTGTGTTTAATCACAAACACATGTGTTGATTTTGGAATATCGCTCTTGTTCACAAACACTGTGGTGTTATATGACTGCTCTAAATGTACCTGTAGATTGTGAAAACACAATGTCTGATACCTGCAATTTCAGAAGGTTTTTGATTTAATTTGGGTAAGTAAGTCCGGTGGTTGGTGGTCCAGGAGCAGGACCTTGTAAAGTGTTACAGAATTTGACTGGCTTCTATTTGTACAACTATACTGTATCCCTTCTGAACAATGAAGCACATTGAATTTTGTTTTAGGGCAAAACCAGTCAGAGACCCAAATTTCATGGCATTTAAAGCATTAAATTAAACGTAAAACCATAGTTTAAGAGGATTTGTTGATGTCTGTTCTTGTAAGGTACCTAGTTGGTATCTATCTTTGATGGTTGCTGGGTAGGTCCATGTCCTGATACTAAATAAAGGAAATTATTTTTCATGCTATTTGTGTCATTCTCTGTTTTATCATGTTTATCAAATCCCATGCTTCTGGTTACTGGTTATGTTTTGTATCGTATTGATGTGCTATTTCAGTTATAGATGGAGTGCAGTGTATTTACACACTGCATTGGTAAATTTCTCTGAGCACTTACAACATCTTCCAGAGTTACTTGTTAGTTTTCGGTGTCCCTGCCATAATTCCTATGTATTATTAAGAATTGTCCAATCTCCAGGATTGAGACATACATTAGCCAAGTCTATCCACTAACACAGATACCGCCAAATAGGAAGAACAAACGTATCTGTGTTTGAGATAAACAATCCTACAGCAGTCTTGGAAACATCTTTTGTGCCATTTGGCCCATGGCAGTACCTCTATACAAGATGTCAACATGTCCAAAAGGACTCTACATTCATTTTTAAAAATGTGGACCACAGCAGAATTTTTTCTTCAACATTCCCCTCAGACAAAAAAATCGATTTGCCAGGATAGTATGGCACCAGCTGGTTATATCTTCACAGTTCACCAATATTCCATTAAGGTTTTCAAGATTATCTTTTTGCATTTTGCATTTTTGGAATGCAACAGTACTGGAAGTACTGGGAGATAGGAAGACTAGCCACCAAGGCCTTTATTACATCTTCTGGTGACTGTGTACAACCCAATAGGGAGACACTGGAACTTGATATAACATAATCCCACCACATAACATAGGTACTGAACATTCTGTGGAAAGATGTGGGGGATGCCCTGAATTCATATTTTGTGTCTGTATAGGCCACCAAAATCTATCACAAACTGAAAACAGAGTTATCCTGGAGTCACTCCTGCTATCCGTGCTCAGCATGTGCAGTCCGAGCCTAGTGTAATAGGTAAAGTCAAGTGTGAGCCAAGTTGGTCACCTCGTACCCAGATATATCTAGCGCAGAAGTGTCTGGGCCCACAAACTCTCACGACTCCCTGAACTGTGAAGAGGGTCCTAATTGACCACTTCCTCAAAGCTCTCCTGCAAACTCTGTGGAAATGGGTGACTAATGCATGCCCACAGACTGCTGACCGGAGTATTGAGATGATCAAGTGCTTACTAGCTGCAGAGGATTTTCTATCTGGGCTATCACCTCAGTGACCTATTTAGCAGGAATGATCATTATTTGCTCAGAGACACTGGAACTGAACAAAGTCTTTCTGGAAAGGTCCCAGGTGGGTGGCCTCTTTCAGTGCTGGCAGTGCCATGAGTGGAGCTATCTTGCAACCAGGTACCCTTCCAATGCCATTGAGTTTGATGTTCCCAACAGATGTCCTTTTTTTGCATGGCTTGTATGCACTTCTTAGACTGAGAGTCCCTGTCTCCACCCCAAAGCAGAAGTTTAAAAAAGTCCTGCTAAGAAACACCAATGTTTTTTTCTGATTTGTTTGGTTTAAATATAAAATCATTACAGAGCCCCACATCCAAGTCCAACTTAAACCCTATCAGATACTTTAAACATCCAGAGAGTCAATGGCCAAAGAAGGTAATAGGTTCTTATAACTAGGAGTAATTAAATGTTCAAAGATAAGTGGAGCAGCCCTAATTGTCTGGCCCCAAAGCTGGATCTTGTTGTGTGATTTTGCAGTGACTTTTGGAAGCTGACTGCAGTAGCAAAATTTGAAGCCTTTCTAATGCCAAGCATTGATGTACTTACAGAGAGGCTAGGGCCCACGTGGTACGTTGCTACCCTAATCAAGGCTTATTGGTGCAGCTAATCCTGGAAGCTAAACTGAAAATTAGCATGTGGCAGTATGTCCAAATGACCTTTGGCCTGCAGGGGGCCACAGTTACTTTATAATGCATGATGGATTAGATGTTAATGTCCAGCAAGCAGGCCACATAGGAAAGGAGTGTGCTCTAGGCTTGGAGTAGGCCATGACTTTGGCTACACCATTGGGGTGGGTCTCCTTATTCCCCAGGTTTAAAACTGATGCTAAAAAATGTTGGCCCCAGCCTTTAACAAAGAAGTAAGTTGGCATGGTGGGCTATTATTAAAAAATTGTTCTAAACTTTGCCAGCTTAGCTGCAGGGCAGCACAGATATCCTATTTATGACACATGGTTTGATGGCAGATGGCCCCTGCAGATTAGAACAGAGGGGCAAGTATATGTGACTGGGCATCCCATGGTACAGCTGGGAAGGTTTTGGATGGATGTAGTGCTGAGGTGTTTTACAGAAAAGGCCCTATGTTGGGGGTCCTCACACTGGCCAAGAAAAGGTTAGGAGGGTTCCTTGGCCACCTGATCATGTCTGGATTTTCACCTGTATTACCCAGGTTTTCTTTTTAAGCAGTCAGATGCATGCTGATAGGACCTCACTGGCTTCCTAAATGCGGCGGGGAACTGAGCCCCAAGAAATCTTTAATCTGTAGGTTGACACTGCTTCTGAACAAAGACTGTTGGTGATTTATTTTCCATTTGTGGCAACAAGTAAGGTAGTTAGTTGCCTAGCTGGGCTACTATTTGTTTTCAGTTTGTGTCGCTGGCAACATTTTCTTTAGGAAATAATGAAACCCATGCAGAATCCTGCTGTTTGTTTGAGTTGGAATTGTGCTGCCACTTAACTGAACCGTGCAGAGAACCTGTTGTCACAAGCAATTTCTCACAACAGTCCAACAGGAGGTATTGCCAGCCAAGTCAATGGAAATCATCTGGTCACCTGGATGGACTCCTGACATAATGGTTTGAAGCAACTCCATGTGGAAACTTTAGATATTGATTTGGATGTTAATATCCTTTCAATGTAACCAGCCCGAAGCTGTCTGATTTCAGAACCAGAAATTTGGGGTTATTTAATTCTTTTTTTCCTTTTAATGACTGGTATTAGATTGATGGCTATAGAGAAAAGATAATTTTTCATCTACAGGCAGTGGGAACAAGAATAACTGACAAGAATAACTGTCTTTGAAAAGTGATGCAGAAGGTTTCAAAAGAAAAAAATGGAAAGGTCTTGTCCCCTTGTTACTTACGTCCCCACCCAGGCATTTGAAACGCTCTCTGCTTCAGTTCCTCCAAAATGAGACAGCCCGATTTCTATGGGAGGAAGCTGGGTGAAAACACCCTCAGATGGACTTCTCTGAGGACGTACTTGTATGTGAATTCATGGCTTTGACATTCTGAGGAAATAAGCTTTGACGCCAGAGACACAAACTGCAGCATGCCTTCACAGTAGCCTAATAAATATTGACCTCATAATTTCATGATCTCAAGTTTGTCGGGCAAGGCTCCATGGCCCTAGCATACACTTTCTGGCCTTTGATGACTGCCAGAAGACTGACTTCTGCATTGCTGGTGAACCTTGCCATCTTAGTTTAAGAAATAGAGGCTCTTAATGAGGCATGGACATCTTTGAGCCCTTTAAGCTAGGACTTATACAGTGGGTAAAAATTATACACACCCCTGTTAAAATGCCAGGTTTTTGTGCCGACTCTAAACCTACATCCAAATTAACAAAAGAATGGCTTTACCAGAGGAAATATAAAGTTTTACAACGGTAATAACAGTCCAGCCAGAGCCCAGACCTAAATTCAATAGAAAATCTGTGGGGTGACCTGAAGTGGCTGCGCACAAGAGATGCCCTCCCAATCTGACAGATCTGGAGTGCATTTACAGGAAGAGTGGGTAAATATTCACAGGTGCCATGCTGATAAGACTTTGACTCAAAAAGACTGAATTCTGTAATTAAATCAAACAGTGATTCACCAAAGTATTGATGTAATGGTGCACACTTATGCAACCAGCTTATCGCATATTTTTTATATTTATTATATTTTTCCCCTAAGAGATTTGTTTGTTTTTCAATTGAATTGTACAGGTTACATTACAAAAACAGTTTTTACATTAAAAAAACCTGGCATTTTAACACACTTTTTTTATATACAATGTATGTATTTAAAGACTTCAGAAGAAGATCAGATCTTTTCTAATATATTTTGGAAAAGAGAAAAAGACAGTTGAGGGTCCTGGAGCCGGTTAGGGAGGAATTGGGCAGCTTCCCTGACCACACAGTCCATGTCCAGGGTTTTTTTCTTTTGCAAAGTCAGTCACAAATGTGGTATTAGGACCAGCAGGGCTGGGAAATACTAAACTATGTAACCAGTCTGTGTATGAATGCTGAGAAGGAGCTCTGTGTTTACTGATACTAGAAGACTGTTAATTTGTTTGTATAATTTGGACATAAACTATACAAAGTAGAGAGATGGGAACCAGGCAGATGATTTTTTTTGCTGGTTTGTGTAATTTTTGGGCAGTCTGAAAATAACTTATAACTGTTTCTGCCTTCTGACCCCTGGTGAATGTGCTTGGCAGCTCACTAAATATAAATATGTATTGTGTGTAATTAATATCCAATATTCCATGTGGGACACCCTTGTAGTGGTGAGTGTGCAGGTTTGGGACCTCAAGCAGAAAGATCTTAACCTCTGACCTTTACAAACACGAGAAATCACTATAATAATTAAGTAGTATATGGACGAGAGATATCAGTATTGAGTACTGTGACCTTGTACGATCAGGCACAGCTTTTATGGCAACTTTACATTACAGTCTCACACTTCGTATGCCAGTAAATGGGAAGATTTGGACTTTTCAATGCAGGCTGAATTTGGGTATCGTCCTAGTTTCCATATGTCTGGATGGATACCTATTTACATTGGCATTCATTCCTTCAATAGGAATTTATTATTGGCCACACAGAGTCCAAACAGAAGAGAAAACTATCCAAGACTAAAAAGAAACAAAATCAATGTATTTTAGAGGTTAAACTATTTTGTTTGCACTTTGGTGCCTCTTTGTACCACTGGCTATTTATTTACTTTGTTGGCATACAAGATATAAAGGATTGTGCCATGCTTTTTCAGATAGAACTAACTGCTGAGGTGGAATGTAAACACAGAGCTCTGTACAGCCAGTATTTTCCCATTTAGAAAAGCCTTATCCTAAGCTAAGAGAATTATTTTGGCCAGCATCTTTTTGATATCTGCTTAGTTTTTAGCTTTGAAGGCGTGGTTCCAGGACCATCTTTCATGATCCTTTATTGGTATTTTGGTTTTTAAGTAAATATAAATGTAAAGCAGAGTTTTGTGATGTCCCTTCTATTCTTCTTACTCCTGGACATTGGGGCTGTTTATAATGTGCTAGGTTCACTGGGTGTGTGTTGAATTATGCAAAATAACATTCAGCCTTCAGGAGTACTGACTTAACATTTAAAGCTTTTTCAGATTTGCAATAACCCGCAGTAGCTTTGCCCATGTCCAAAATGCCTCAATCATTCCTACTTAATGGGAGTGGTTGAAAATGTATTTTGTGCACACTATATTTGAATTGCTGTGGGGTTGCAGAATGGATCATGAATTTGATATGTGGCTTCTGCATTCAAATTTGCTGTTCTGGAGGAAGAATTCCACCTTGAGCAATGTATTCAAATACATGGACCTTCAGTGCGACTTACCACACCTGACCTTATAACAGCAATTTTCTATGCACCGAGGAGTGTCAAACTGCATGCATGAAACCTTTATCTTTTTTCTCTAAATTTTAACATTAAATGCACTACCTATATTTAACCCTTAGCCTACCACCTAACCCTAAATATATACCCTAAACTAAGCCATACAAATAACCTTTAGTATTCATCCCTTAACCCAAAATCTAACCTGTGCTTTGGGTAAGACATGCCAAGTATTTGCTTTCATCCCCCATTTACCTCCAGCATATACCTTTTCTTCATGCTCCCACTATTATGCATAGCATTTGGAACTGAAGCAAAGGAGTATGTGATCTATTATATTTGGCAATTCTATACCCATCAATGTTATCACAGAAGGGGACCCGTGTAAGCTAGGTCTTTATACAAAACTTCTTTGCATCCAGAAACACCTTAACTATTCTTTCCCTCTAACAATAATAACAATAACCTTAAGATAATCTTTAACAAAACCTCCAAACCCTAACTATACCTTGATCTTTCTTGCTAAAGTTAGCAACCTCAAACCCAATACATGACCTCTACTATTTTCACAAATACATCCCTTACTCTAGAGTCCAAGGCCAACAGTCCAGCGCCAGAAATTGAAAATAAAAGATCCACATCCACATGTTATGAATTTTTTAATTACAATGGGAATTTAGACTTTTATACTTTGCCTTTTGGAAGCTTGGTCAGGTCAGGGACCCCATAAGCATTGATGCCAGCATCAGAATGGCAGATCAGCAGCCTGCACCTTAAAAACAATTCATCAATGGCAGCTGCCAAATTTTGCCCTGACATGCTTCCTCCCTCTCCTGGGTACTTTGGTGGTGACAACTTTGTTTGATATTACATTAGATATTATATATCTGAATAAATATTTTAGCATCGACATTATATCGACAGACTACACATGTAAAAATAACGAAGAGCAAAGCTCTTGCTGGAAAAAATATACAGTACAAGAAGGGTGATGTGTTACAGATTTAGAAGGTACAGGATGAGGTCAGAGGTGAAATGATTTAGGATAAATGCTGTCTTACATGCAAATTCCTTATACCCCCAGCATTAGCATTAAGGCTAAATAATGTCTTTTCTCATCTATGGGACAGAACACAGTCCCAGCAGCCAACCCTTTGCATATTCTCTGTTTTCTGTCCTGCATCACATTATTTGTGTTTGAAACGCCCGTATCAGATAGCACTTCACACAGAGGGCTGCCATCTTATATGCAAATTGTGTCATTTCCCAGGAGGCTTTGCCACCCGCTGGAGAGCCATTTGTGAGATGGGCCTAATTTAAACAGTATGTTTATATGCGTATACAAAAGAAGCCTGTTACCAAACACAATATCAGTGCTCGCTGCACAAATATACAAAGTGTCCTGCTATGGCTTACTCCTGATATCATTGGACACCCAACAAGATGGATTCCTAAAATGCACTTCATTTTTCAGGTCTACTCTACAGCTCTTTACCATATGCTTAGATTTGTAAGCAGCTTTAGTTTACACAGTTGTGATTAACTGTTTAGCCAAAATTCGCTTTCAGATAACATATTGCAGTTGTTTTGGTTCTCATTTTATTATAGTTTGCAGGTATACATAAAACACCATATTTCCATTAACATGCAGTCTCTTGAGTTTGCAAAAAAGTTGTTTTATAAAAAAAATCAGTGTTTATTAATAGAGAAGACAGAATCAATTCTCCAAGTTTGAGAACTGACCTGGAATAGGCCAGTGTACAGTTGGGGATCTGTAATTTTTGGCTGTCTGTATTTTTTCATTTTATTCTGAACATTCCCTGCCATTTCATTATGAGAAGTTGTCTGTTTATTGTACCTATGCTTCCTTCTCCTGTGCATTGCCAGAAATGGTGGGGGAATGGTTTGCTGCTCTTTGAGTGAAAAAAACAAATAACTAAAAACTTAACTAACTAAAGTATTATTGCAGTGGGTAAAACAAAGCATTACAAAAAAAAAACTTTTTACAAAGTACAATATGAGATAATTTGTCCCTAAATAATAACATTTAAAATGAACCATTTCATATGATGCTTCCTGTGATTTACCTGGATCCTTTTCCAGCAGGATATGTTGGGGTGTTGGAGTGGGGACACTTCACCATCCAGACATTGATCAACTGGGACCCAAAGCAGTACCTTGCATGTTTGTCAGCTAGAGTGGATTACTTTGTAATACCTATCCCCCCACCCACATTTCTATACATCAAGAAAATTACATTCAATTACCTGAATATTAATTTTGTGTAGATTAAAAAAAAATGAAGATGGTAATATTAGTCTTACGTAATTATGTGCAGATAATAAATACATAAATATATATATGGGCCATAAATTAGTAATCATACAACAGATATCAACCATACAACATATAATACACAGACGGCAAACTGCCAATTATATTAGTATGTGGGCAAAAGCAATGTAGTTTTGGTAATCTGTGGGCAATAAACAGGCATTGGTGACAATATGTAGGCTACAACTGGGCAATCGTAACAATATTTTGCAAACAGACAGTCATAATCATATAGCAACAAATGTTCAATCTGATCAGAGGCATTTTAAAAAAAAAGTGTGAAAAAGTACCTCCTTAATAGTTTTTATTGCAGCAAAAATGCTGAGTAAAAAGTATATGTACCAAAAAATATAAAGCTGCATTCCTCTTAGAAGATTGTGGGTCACAGTGTTTGAGTTCCTGTACGTCAGATAGATTGCTTTTTTATTTCTGTATAGTCACAGCAGAGGTACCCGTAATAACTAACACATATCAATCCACTAAATGTCAGCAGTGTGATGATCCATCTGGTCCGGGTAGCGTTTGTGTTTAGCCAGGTTGCCAGGTCAGCTCATTCTAAATGGCCGCACCAGATGTAGACCACCTCTGTCTCCTGTTATGCTATAGATCCATATTCAGTGATCTATATTGGGCATTATATAGCTAGCTGCTCCCTGTTCAGACTCCCAGACATACAGTAACTGCCTATATTTTATAGGATATATGGTTGTGTCAAAATACAATGACTCTTGCTGCAGTTTTTCTTTACATCCTTCATTTGAGTTGAAAAGTTTCTTACGCCTACGAGTTGAAAAGTTCTGTAAAGAAAAATAGAACACAGCCACTTTTATTGTATAATTCAGTTTGTGTTGGAACCTCTACCACAGTCGCTGGTCTTCAGTGTTTACAGTTTCCTACCAATGGGCCAATAATGGTATCCGAACCCCACCAAACAGACCAAATGACTATCATTATTATTTAATTATGTGCTCAGCATTTCATGTCAGAGAATAACTTCCCTACAAAGCAATGTTTTCACCACATTGACTGAATCATTGTGGGAAAGCTCCTGGGGTCATTTGACTGAGAACAGGGTTGGGTACTCCATGATCCTTTGAAACAAACTTCAAGAAGCCCCAAATGCCAAGCCATTGGACAAACTGTGGTGCAGATGACGCCGTCACCCACTGAGACTGTGTCTTTCAGACTGTGCCTTTAGCAATACAGTGGTTTTCATTAAGACCCTTTTTATCAAGTCCAGCCCGTCCCTGAAAGGGAATTCCTTCCATCAAGCACTTCCTTGAAGAACAATATGTGCAGGAAAACAATACAGATGCACTGAAGAGAACCTGTTGTGTTAATATAACAGAAGAAAACTAATGCATTGAATATTCTTGTTAAACCACATGACCAAGTATCAAGATTTTACAGTTCTCACAGACTTCACACTTCTTGCCACCAAGAATGTCACATGATTATTATAATCAAATCTCATATTTTGTTGTGACAGAAGATCAAACATTTCTTTATTATTGTTATTGCTAGGATTGTCCACTCGTTCATGAATGCGAAATTAGACTTAGAAATTAGAAACAAATTGTGAGTTTATTCTAGAAGAGACATTGCTGCAACCACAACGCCTCCTGGACTTTTTTCTCTATGATTACAGGTTGTTGATTTCACCTTATTATGAGGAACTGTGTTGGTGTCAGAAAGATACAGCAGCAACCTGAAGTTATGTGGATGATTGTTCTCTGGATTGGACTTCACTGGCAAATAGGCAACAATACATACAGTCTTCAGACAAAGGCTGTGAGGTATAAACTGCCTAAATTGGCTTATCCACCTTTTGATGAAAGCAACATCTAAAGGGATCGTCGGAATGAAGACACGTGTCTCGCATATTGGTCATTCAGTGATCTGGCGGGACGATGCTGGGGAAATAGCTGCACAGATATTGGATCACCTGAGATTATCACAAATGTTTTCCCTAGCCATCTGTACGTTAACTCTCTGATTTCTAAGGTTTTATCAATTTTCAAACAATATTTATTAAGCATTTTGCAAGTAGATAGACATTCTAACTTTTTCAAAATTGGAAAGGGATATATATACATAATATATCTTGCATAGAGCATACAAATTCCCATCCAGCTGCCTATAATAATATAGAACACACCTACTGTCAGAAAACTACTTTTTCTTTTTGTTATATTGTTAAAATACAAGTTTGGTGTTTAAAACATTTCTTAGAAATTACAAGTAAATTATACCATTGCGGTCATTCAATCTGTTATTTTTTACATGCCAGAATCTAGTAATTGTAAGGTAATTTTACACTATGTTCTTTGGAGGGAAAGTCAGTCCAATGCCAGGGTGACTTGACTGGAAAGTTATCCTTAATTCTTTTCATCTTGGTAACAAATTAATTTTAATCTCATTGGTGTTTCACACTTTCTACAGTTTTGTTTTCTTCTTAAAATTTTAGGGACATAATACTTGCTGGTTGGTTTCCAAAGACTGTTCTTGAAATAAATTATCTTATTCACAGCTTTCATATTTGAAATGAAGTTCTGCTTTAGGGCTATCTGTGTAGGATGGTAAGAGGCATAAAGGGACCTATGTGGTCTGTACAATGCCATAGGGTGACATGGGCAAGCTGTTATGTTCAGCTATTCTCCCTTGGTATTTCCCACCTATGTTGTGCCTGCAAAGTCAAGTTATGCTAGGTATTTCAACATTTAGTTGTCGTTCATCATCTTGTATTGGATCAGGTTGAGTAGTGTGGGTTCCGAAGAGAGATTGCCACAAAATACTGTCCCGCAGGCACAAGTTAAAGGGACCCAATGTTATTAAGAAGGGTTAATCCTAAAGTCATTCATATCATAAAATATCACAAGAATGGAATAAATATCAGTGACATAAAACGGGCAACCTCATGCTTGTGAATTCAGTCAGATGACACTTGTCTGTGAAGAACCAGAATATTGAAAGGTTAAAAAGATGTCTTTCAGACATTTCAAAGTTCAGAGAAAAGAGAAGGCTTGTTAAATGTTATGTTTAGCAGAAAATTCATTGACCTAGTGACAGCTGTGTTTATTGCAAGGTATATAGTTGGGAACTACTGTTTACATGTCTTTGCTACAAAACTGTGGCCTCTTCTTTCCAATGCATGTCTGTGTTTTCATTTGTATAAATTGTGCTTATTCCCTGTTTTACGGATAAACTTTCTTTTCAGCTATGATCTTGCCAAAACGGGCAAATGAGTGAAAACACTGCTTTCTTATACCCAAAGGTACTTTAGCATTAGGCTTTCCCCCAGACTGTGGCCAAGGTGATAGGATTTGGGGCTATCACAAGCATAAGATTGCCAACCATTTTGAATTAAATAGGGCAACAGCTGTCTCATGTCTATGAGTAAATCAGGGATTAGTGCTCTTTCTGGCCCATACTCTGAAGGCAGTCTGTAACCTCTATAGGAATCAAGAACAATAATAGATTCTGGACCCTCTGTGCTTTATGTGTGTTGGGAAGGATGTGAGCCCTTGAAAGGACCAAAGCACAGAGCCGAAATGCTTCACCAGATCTTCAATAGAGTTCTCTGCAAGTAGTGGAGGACTTTACTGGAGGGTATTTTAGGTTGCAACCTTCAGGCACTCCTTCTCATATGGCAGCTACCAGGTATTACAATTAGAACATGGTACAAAGCCAACCAGTTGATTCAGAAATGGCTAACAGGCCAAAGCCTGGCAGACAGCGGACAGGCATAGTCAAAATCCAAATTCGGTAACCAAAAAAGCAAGTATGCAAGACAGCAGGAATTAGGAAATGAACCTGTTGCTCAAGCAATATGTATTGCCCTGGGCATCTCTATAAAGTAAGGTTAATTGACGGCTAGTCAGAGCTTGCTGTGATACAATATAGGCAAGATTTTATTGTGGTTAAACTACAGAGTTGCAGATAAGGTTTAAGAACAGGTAAATGGGTGTCTAATTTACATATTTATGACCAAATTCAATGTATCATTGAAATCAATCTTTATTTTTTATGGAAATCCACCCCAGGTTTCTATTCTCTGTCGTTGACAAAGCTTCCTATAAAATCTAATGGTGAGCAGTTACAAAAGAGTAAAAAAATATTCTAGAATGCAGTCTTAGGAACCCTGTGGAAACAAAATATTGCAGGGTCGTTACTGGAGCTATAGGAGTTGTTGGTAGGAGATAATAGGCACAGTTAGATGGATAGGTTTTATGAGCATTTGGGGAGTATTTTAGTTGGCAGGTTTAGGAACAGTCTGGGAAAAGGTCATATATCAAAGACAAAATTATAGTAGCAGTTCAGGGACATGCTAAGTTTGTGGTTTATCGAGCTTAAAAACAAGCATTAACTAGAAGGAAACCAAACAAACTGTATTTAATTTCTGATGGGATAAATTGGACCAAATTAACATTTTTCTTCCAAACGATAGAGCTGGGTAGCATGGCCCCAACATACATCCTACTGCCTTTACAATCATGTCTATTCCCTCATTACATGACAAACAAGGAAGGCAAGCTAGTGTTTTTCATGGTACAGTGAATGACCCCCCCCCCTCCTTTCCCCAATACGTCTAGATGTAGATAAACCAAACACTTCATTAACAACAATGAGGAATTTATTAAAACCATCTGTCTCGACCGTGCAGGCCCGCAAGACTATGAAACATCAGGAGTTGCATTCACAAGTTCCAAACTTCCATGTGAGAGCAATTTAAATCTAACTTACAGGGTCTGGAACCGACTCCCTCGCCTTCTGACATTCAAATTGGTGGCAATATCAGGGACAAATGGCCAATTACCTCTTGGAGACAATGCGTGCTGAGATAGAGGTGAAGTTGGAATTTTAGCAGTTTGGGGAAAACTTGAGCCATTTGAACATTTGCTTTTCCATAGCCTTGAATGAGCCATCGGGGAGTTAAGTTTCCCATAATGTGTATATATTAGCACCAAGATTCATCTATTTGCCTTCTAATCTGCCAACCCTGCAAATGAGTCATGGAATGTTCTGGCCCATAAAGGGTCATTTATGAAAAAGCAGATGAGTGTTCTAAGTATTAGGTGGCCTTTGACCAAGAATTTCTGCCCCTACATTTACTTTTACGGATCCTGTATCCAGAATATATACGTCATGGCTGGGATCCGATGACACTGAGGGTCCTGAAATGGAAGAACAACAATGGTAAAATATCACCTGACCCCTAAATCTACACTTCATAGTTCTTCCACCTAAAAATGCTCTTTTCAGTTTATTTTGATGATGACACAAAAAGCAAGCAATATGAAATATAAATATGCACGTGAAAGGAGCTAAAAGAATAACAGGGATTTGAGGATTCTGTATCAGCATTATATAAGGGAATGTAAAACTTTGCACAGCATAGGTGTACATTATGGAATATTTTTCATACAGCTGACTTATTTCATTGCTGCTTTTTGGGTTCTTAGTTGCTGCTTCATGCTACACCAGCTCACTTTCCTCAGCCTTTCACAGTCCACTTTGGCTATTGGGTACACACTGATGGTGTAACTCTTCAACTCCTGTACAGAATAAAAAGGGAAATAAGAAGGAATCATGAAACCAGCTTGTGCATCTACACAGATGTCTGTGCGTTTGGGAAAAGGATCAAGACTGAAAAAAAATAGTTAGGTACATTATCACTTAGGATGGATATGAGTGCAGGACGTCTGGGGGCGCAGCCCCCATCTTTAAGTTAAAGTAAATATTTTCAGGTAGCCCGCAGTGTATCAAATGTAGGAGACAAAATCTCAACTAGTTTTTGCGCCCCAGAAAAAAATTACAGCTGGCTTCTGTATAGGATAAATTATGTTCTTTTGTCATTAACGTAAGAACATGCTCTCAGGCTTCTTATAGATCTTATAAGATCATGCTTGGTATAGATTTTCCTAATTTAAATAGGTATATCATGTGAACCAGAGTTAAAAAAATTTTAGTTTTTGCCCCCAGATCAAGCTTTAAGGAGCTTTTTTTCCACCAGTGTTCTCTGTTTATATATTTATCAGATACGGGGATAATAACAGCTCTCCGATGGTAAAACCATAGTACTTTGTAAAGAATGTCTTATGACTGAATAATCATATGGGCCAACTAAATTCTTGCCATATAAGCTACGTTACTGCTCTGATGTTTCCCTTCATACAGTTTAATAAATTCTTGCCTGACCCTTATCCCTTCTATCCATTGCCAAGTTTATCATCTACATGCTCCAGTCACTTTTGCAGCCATTTAACAAAACACCAAGGCCGGTAATGTCATCAACAGCAGGTTGAACGTTAAGTCTGAGTGTTAGCCAAATCCCATTCGGCAATCTATCCATCCTCTTCTCCACCTCTTGGCAGTGCTTGGTGGGTTTCAGGGAATTGCTTCAAACCATCTGGCCTTTGTTATCAGGGGCTACAATTTTGACAAAGTGTAGCAGATGTAACCAAGGTTGATCCATCATGGCTGAAGGTCACAAGGTTGTGAGATATGAGCACGACAAAGCACAGCAATGGCTGGTTTATTTATTTTCAGTTATTTAATGAAATCAGTCTGTAGTTCTGGATGTACTTCTAGGTCCAATCCTTCTTTCTGGTTGTAAAATAGTCATTCATAAAACATTTCATCAAACAGTTTGGTTATTGAAAATGAACAGCTACTTAACCTAACACAGTCTTGGAGTAAAACATAGACACATCCATCCTAGATGCAGTCCCTCAATACTCATATTAAATTCTTTATTTCAGCACAAGTACAATAAGTTCTTGAGTTTTACTGGGAACAGCAGGAAAGTATTAGGTGACCGGAGATGGTAGTCATCTTTAAAGAACCTCTAAAATATTTGCCAAACGTAGAACAGCAATTGCAAGGAACTATAAGCTGAGTTTGTAGGTTAAACCTGCAATCTGCTAGTTAGTCTAAGTTCCTGTTCTTACTGATGGACATTAACTGGGGGGGTAATTAAACTTAAAGTTGAACTATTAAAATATTGTAAAATGGTCCACTCACTTCTGCATGATGACAATGTTTCCTAAACGACAATATCTGTTTATTGAATATTTAGAGTTTCTTGGAGCAGCCTTTTAACTAGAAAAGAAGCCAAGGTCTGTTAGCCTAAAGTGATATTGATAAAATCTTTATATGAGAATAAAAACAGATCACTTTTGTATCAGTATCATCCTGCAAGCTGCAGTATCAAAGTTGGCTGCCACAGTGCAGGTAATTCCCATGCAATAGGAAATGCTGAAAGAATGCAGAAGCTACTCATGAGGGTTATTTTCATAAGCTGAAAGGTTACTCTTGCTTGTTAGGGAAAATATTATTAATAATATTATTAATAAACAGGATTTATATAGTGCCAACATATTACGCAGCGCTGAACATTAAATAAAATCCTTTTACCACCATGAAGCTTTAGGCTACCTTACAAACAGTAAATATTTGCTTTGGCAGTCTATCAAGTGTGAAGTTGGATTGTGTGGCCTTCATGTTGGGTTGACAGCCTTTCCCACCAACAAATCCATAACCAATGTTGGGCTGTGTCTTCCAGCTGCAGACAAGTCGGTGGCGGTTTGCCGTGGGCTGGTAATCATTCTCACTGAGCCAGGTTGAATCGGACTCCACCTTCTTGGCTGCATCCTGCAGGCACATCCCAGCATTGGCTACAAAAGCAGCAGCAGGGAGATGCTTTCAACACGCCATGCAGAGAACAGCAGTATAGTTGCTGGACTGCCAAAGTAATTATTTACTGTTTGTAAGGCAGCACAGCCAACAGCTGCCCGATGTTGACTTAAGACTTTTTTTTTATTTGTCCTGTTATCCTTTCAAATATATTCATCATAATGTTGAAGTGTGTTAACAATTAATAACTCATTTGTAAAACGGAACTGAATAAGCATTTTTATTACTGAAAAATGTTTTTCATGCAATTATGGGTTGCTTGGAATTAATGTAC
Organism: Pyxicephalus adspersus; assembly: GCF_032062135.1. Taxonomy (NCBI): domain Eukaryota; kingdom Metazoa; phylum Chordata; class Amphibia; order Anura; family Pyxicephalidae; genus Pyxicephalus; species Pyxicephalus adspersus. The sequence continues at coordinate 10,677,144 of NC_092863.1, read as the reverse complement.
TAATGCCATTTGGTATATCAGGGGATATACATTTTAATAAAGTAGAAACGCGCTGTTTTAGATCAAGCATCATTTTGAAAATGTAGCACAACTATGCATGTGGCAAGGTTTGATGGCCCACCATCTGTTCCTGTTTGTGACCATAACTGGGTGTTTTTTTACCCTCCCATAGCATCATCTGGTGGTCAAAGATATTTGCTGCAGGGAAGAGACACCCTGCCAAAGGCAAAAATTGCAAAATAAACAATTTAAAAAAAATATTTAATGGGTAGATCATTTTAAAAAAAATGTCCTTGTACGGGAACTACGGGACTGGATTAAATATATTGTAATTCATGTACTTTTTATATGGAAAATTAGGTCAGAAAAGCCTGCTCTAGCATACGTGAAAATCAGTTCAAAGTTTCTCAAAAGCCATGAGACTATCGGCACGGAGCATGTCAGCTGTGGCTATATACCAGCTCAACATAGATTGATAAATTGTAAGTCTTTAAAGGATTTGGTTTGGTCGTGCTCTGAACACGCAGCTATAGGAGAATGCTATAGAACTGAAAACAGTTCAGATAGCGGAAATTCATACACAAAACATTCCCCTGGAGAGTCATTAGTCACTTTTACATGATGGAGGATACAAGGTCATCCTTTATATCTTAAAGAAATACGATTTCTCTTACATGTTTAGAGGGAGTTGTAATTAGGGACAGCAGTAAAGTCCTGATCACACTCTCCTTGACTTGTAAGAGGAAGATAAATACTTGTTATTGTAACACTGCTGAATGTCAGGTTAAAGGAGGAAACTTAACTGGGTATGGATCAGAATGTAAATTGTTGATCCGATGAGACATTCAAGGGAACTTGTACAAGGATGTACATAATGAAGCCTTAAGACCATGACCAACTTTGTTGGCTTTCCCATTTACTGTATATATATATATATATATATATATATATATATATATATATAATTATAAACTATACACAAAAAACATTTTTTAAAATAATAAAACACATCTTGATAACATTCTTTACATTAGGGTGATCTCTTAGAGCTTACATATTACGGTGTATGTGGTGTACAGGGCATTTCCATACCTATCTTAGATAGGTAGATAATTGTGGAAATTGGTCTAGAGTTATTTCTGATCCCATTAGGTTTCCTGAAACAGAACTTGAAGCCCTAAAATTTTAGCTAAGGGAAGATATAGAAATATTACCGTAATTTATGAATAACATCCTGGAAAATTTGAGGAAAAAAATCATTATAAATATAAGGTTACAGATGCACAGCCTAAATCCTTGTTTTTTTGCCAGTAGCCTAACAAAGTTCACCAATTGGGATGATAATTGTCCACTTGCAATACTGGCTCAGACTCTAATATTGGCTGTCCGACGCACGCTCAAGATGTTCCTAGTATGTCCTTAAGTAAAAACTGAAGATACATTGGTGCTTCCACTTGATTTTCTAATTTTAAAGACCCCTGATAAGAAAGAAGGCCTAAAACCAGGGCCTACTGTATTAGGATTGATAGAGAAATCCATGGACCCCAGATTTTTAAAAAGAACTGCTGTTGATTATACAGAAATGTTTGTGTTTAACCAAGTCAAGGGCAACAGAACTCAATCTCCAAGTCTGGCCATAGCAATACAAGCTGTAAGAAGGATGTAGATCAAAAACGCTGGGTGTCTAGACAAATGCAACCCAGCTTGTGAAACACACAATGGAACTTCAGGGAAATTCATTTTAGTGACCAAAAAGATAAAGCCCTTTTGCCACTATAGGCTTGTGGGTTGAGTCTGGAAATTCTTACAGGAACTCTAAACTAACAGAGAATAGTTTTAGCTCCACTCTCCGGTGCCATTCAGCAAAACACAGCTGCAACATCATTATGTTGTGCATTATTGTATCTTCTGTAAATGTTAGAATCATTTATAGCTTGTTCTGGCTTTTACAAACTGAAAAAAACACTTTTACTAGAGGTGGTCTTTAAAGAGAGACCATAATACCAAAAAGTGATGGGCAGTGTAAGTCCATGGTATAATAAATGTTCTATTGAAGAAAGATAATTGCCAAAGCCCACCATGACATTCCATCATGTCTAAGTTATATATAAATGTGTACTTATACTAATTTTACATGCTATACCACTTTAAAGAAATGTATAAAATAAAAACATTTCCATTTAGTGTATAAATATTAACACTGTGGCAAATGATATCTGATGTCTAAGTTGCTATAACTGAGCTTCTGCTTCAGTTTACACTTAAGTGCAATGAGTAGCTGACCCTTTTGGCAGAGAAACTTCAGAACTTTGGCTTGGGCAAATTGTGTGCTACCCACAAATAATTCCAGTCCCTAGTCATTACACTAAAGGCCTTTTCTTCCGTCAGTCTCTTGCTCCACAAACATTTCACATATGGGCAAAGCCATTCATAGTTCAGGGTTATATTATTCTCCGAAGGCCAGAGCTCTCTTTGGTGCCAAGCTCCGTTCATCCGGCCAGTCTCTGTCTGACTTCATTCAGGGTGTGTCTGCTCGGTTATTTGGTGCATATGAGCCGAAAGCCACAGGAAATTAGGATTATTGGTTTGTGTTACAACTATTTAATGTATGTTATAGAAGTGTGTTTTACAGGGCTTGTGAGGGGAAATAGGTGCTGTGTTTTGTGGAGAGGCAAGGAGACCAGTAAATTGTTTCAGATTTTATTTTTAAATATATGCATGGCTGCCCTTACACAGACCATTACCCTACCATTAAGAGACAGCATAGCGTTAAAGCTACAGTCAATGTGAGGTTTTCAGTAACTTTGTAAATTGCATAAATTAAATACTGACATGTCACAATACACTGTAACATTATGGATACTTATATCTAGATTTATATGTTATCAATGAAAACAGTCTTTCAGCTCCAGTCGAATGAGTTTGCCTGGGTTGAGATAATGTCAAAAATCTGCCGCATTACAGAAAATGCTTTTTACAGTCAGTATAAACTTCAGCTTTAGGTCATTGCTTAATGGGAAAACAAATTGACCAAGTCATTTTTGACAGTGAGGTAACTGTGTTAAAACAGAGCTTTAGTTCCACCAAAAAAAATTGCAGCCATTTCTTAGAGACAAGCAATGCCTTATCACTACATTTTGTGTGTATCCTAGCATTCCTAATGGCTGTCGGGACAGATTGAACTTCTTCATTAATGGGAGATAGGTCAAACCAGCCCAGAAAAGGAGACGAATAGGATGGCGGCGCTTGTGACTGATCGTGGACAGGAGAAGGTGCCATCCGTCAGGTAAGGTTGTTGTTTTGCAAAAGGGACATTGCCTCTTTCTTCTGCAATTAAGGACCTACCTGATTGAAGTTTTTCAAAGAAAGGATTTCCTTCTACTTTAGTCCCTAAACGAATTCCTCTATGCTTGAAAAAGACCCTGGTTTCAGTTGCAGATAGTACACAGGACCTTACCATATTTACAGAGCCCCACCCTTGCCAATCAAGTGGCATAATCTTAGGAAAGGCCTTGAAGATAAACACTGGTCCCATGGCACACACAATGTCCCTCATTTTTTTAATTTACAAGCTTCCTTTAAGAAATCAAGATGCACCTCAGAAACTCAGAGTTCAGACACATGCCAGGAGACAGTTTACTTGGCTGTCATAGCGGTCTAATGGCGTTGGTACTAAGAGTCACTGACCTAGAACAAGCGCTGATTAGAATCTCTGACTGATCTATAAACTTGCTTTGGGTTCATGTCTCAAAAGCTATTGAAACCATAAACATTTTCAGAAGGAGGTTGGCAATGCCAGCCTCTATAATTCTCTTAGTATAGGTTTCATTTATTGGTGACCTACTTTTAAAATACTCCCAACCAACTACGTATATCATGCTCATATATAACATTTTCTTTAGAAATGTTAAGAACTTTGTTTCATGTTCCAGCCAAAGCATAATTAAACTTGAAGTTGGCAGGCTTTTTTCAATATTTCCAGCTCAAATTCATTGTGGCAAAATCCAAACCTGATTTAGTACAGACCCAAAGCTGTGCCTGTGGCTCTCATTCCAGGACAATAACGCTGACATTCCAAATGTTCCCATAGGTTTAGAGTAAATCTTTTAACGGGTACAGTGTGCCAAAATATTTCCATGGCTTGTGACAAGCATGTAGAAGTCACTGGACCCTAATCCCAGGAAGAGGCCCCATTCCAGCAATGGCCAGGTGTTTTTTTCATAATTATAAAACAAGATGGTTGTATTAACAACATTCAGGGGAAAGTTTAATTCCATATTATAGTCTTGATGTGACAGCTGGATATGAGTTTGACATACTTACCCAAATTTATGGGAAAGCCATATAAGCCCTGGCGTAGGGTGGCAGAATTTTTGAGAGATCTGAGGCCCCTTATTACATCCTATTTAATTCTTGCTCATTCATGCTCATTCATAAGAACTAATATTATGTGTCACTGATAAAGAAGTATACATGTGCATTTTAAACAAGGTGTATTGAACCAAGAGGCTATGGGGATTCCTTATCATGCCATAGGCCTAAAAGGAAAAGTAAGAAAGAAACTGTTCTGAGCATCTCCATTCAGTTTTTTGTCACATAAACCAGATATATTAGCCATTTAAGGTGGCCTTGGAGATATGAATGATTTATCTTGCAGACTCAATATCATTGCTTGCTGGAGCATGGTTGGTATGCTGTTTCAACCACCCACGGTAAAACTTACCGCCTTGTCAGTAGTTACACTTACAACTTTTAGCATATAAGAATGCTCCCTACTGTGTTTATTACACAACTTCTGGGCACCTCTGTTAATATACACAGCAAGACTTGTTCCTATTGACTGATAAGTGTTGGGTACAAGAATGCTCCCCACTGAAAATATAGTGTCAAGCTGTGCAGAAATTATTTTGTAATCAGTTATTTTGGGTTCTTATACTTCCACAGCACAAGCACTGCAGAGGACAAAAGAATGGGACAAGTCATTCCATTTAACAAAGTTCCAGACTTGTGTTAGTATTCAGTAATGTGACACGCAGTAATAAGTTGGGGAGTAGAAACTGGTGGTCCACCTTTTAGCCTAAAACATGCTGAAGGATTTTATCATCAGACAGTGGCTGTTGTAACTGTAAAAAGAGGTTTTTCTTTGGCTGTAACTATTGGTTAACATGGACTTGGAGGACCACTGGGCCCTATAAGGATTTTGTTGAAGAGCCAAGAACTTCTTAATGATGTCCCTGGCTGCACATCTTTAAACATATGAAGACATAAAGCCACGTCATCTAATAACCCCGTTAAAGTCTGGCCAGTTAACAGGTCAGCCATCTTGTCTGATCCCCTTTCTTGTGCGTTCCATTTAATTAGAACCACCACTGCAGCAGCCCATAGACATAAATTACACAGCCGCTCGAGAAAAGGATATAAAAAAGAAGTTTAAGTGAAATGCTGTTTTAAATTGAGCAAAAGCTTTGGCTTGATTTACCAGGCTGAGGAGGAGGAAAAAAAGTGGTGTGTTGAATGTTTTATAGTTGTTACAAAGCATAGCTCAGTCATGAAACATTTCATCTAGCCCGTGAAATACAATAACACTTTAGAAATTTGGCTGCTTTGCAGTACCCTGGCGGTCAGTAAAAACATTTTGGAGTGTTAATATGTGGCCAGTAAGGGACATTTTATTGAAGCTTCATCTACTGACATCTTCAACATCTGCCATATTTGGCCTCTCACCCCCACATGGAATAAGGCTTTAGTGGTGGATGGAAGACTGTCACGGGCCCGTCACTATTGACAAATAGCCTTTCACGGTGTTAATATGTGCTCCACTTAATCGGGTTATTTGAACCATATGCTTGTAATGTCATATTTTGATTGTACAGTGTGCTGAATTTAGGGCGGTTGAGTTTGACCCAGATGCTAAGTAGGTGTGATTTGACAAGAGGAAATGCAACAAGATTTATTTACAGTTAACATTGTTCTGGAGTGGTTTTAAGTCACTGCTAAGGTTCCACTCTGAGGTAAAGAAAGAGTGAGGAGTCAGCAAGCCATCAAGGGGTCTTATTGTTAGAGTACCGCAATTCACAGCTCTCTCGATTAGAAAGAGTGAAATGCAGAGGCTAAGCGGCTTTGAGAATAATATTGGGTAATGTGTCCCCAACACATTCTCTAGTAAGTAAGGGGAGGTTGTCTAATCACATATATAGCAGTGAAAGAGATGACGAGCCAATAGTAATATGGGACAGAACACTTGTACGCATACGAAATTCTATCTAAAAAGTGATTGTTAGACATCATTTCATTCTTCTGCATGTTTTAGATTTCTCCTAGAGAACACTTGGTGGTGAAAGCCAGGTTCTGTAAATAGTCATTCTGGCCCAGTGTTTACCTCTAGGCCCTATAGCAGCCAAGTGGGCTGCTGTGACTGTAGTTATGCCATTGTCAGATTACATCTATATTGGCCTTGAGTTATGGATAAGAACAATGCATGACTCACTCGCTAAGGTTGTATAAACTGCGCCCGTTCTGTCCTGCTTTGACTAGGGGTCATTCCTGATCGGTCATTCATGGATCCAATTGGTTATTCATGGGCAACTGCTGTACATTACATTCTCACCTGGGACAAGCACGACCATTTGTCTTGGGCGATAATCATCTGACGTGTGTCAAAAAATTAAGAATTACAGGAACCTAACCTGCCTATTGTTGGGATAATGGATGTAAAGTGACAATAGTTTATTTTTCAAACAATTGTCAACCACCTATAGCAGCATTCTTTTCTCTGTCAGGTAAAAATGAAAATGGTATTTCTTCCGCTTCAGTACTTTATAAGTCACCAACCTGGAGCATTCCAATGCACAGTGATAACTCCTAAACTGCAAACTTTTTTGGGCTGCACCTTAAGGATCGAAGCCAGAGGGTCAGCATGACAGAAAGATTTTTTCAAAGGACTAGGTCTGTAGTTTAAGTATATTCATACATACAGAGTCCTACCCCCTACATAGAACACAGAGCCTGAACCAGATTGTCAAACTTTTGCTTTGTAGTAGTCCAACATTCTGTTGCAGCCAATAAACCAATAGCTACACTGGGCTGTAATCACTACATTGCTAACGTCATTATTCCCAATTCTGTAATTGCAAGTCATTTTCCTTAGCAGCGTCAGAGGATAAAACACACTTCAAAAGGCCAGACACATGTTTTACGTCAAAGCTTTTGGATACCTGCACCAGTCAGTGCATGACCCCAGACAAGGGATCTTTGCCATGTGCTCTGTGTGGGCACAGGGCGTATTTATATATTTTAGTTCCTTACGTCGTGGTAATATATTTTCCACAAGTTTTTACTACTCACATCAATTCTCTTACCCAAGTGAACCTACCCGTAATACAGTCATACACAAGGACATTTTTTTGTGGAAGCTATGGTACTAAGTATTGCTTTGTATAAACAAACATGGACATAATGTTAAAGATTAATCTTCATAGTGGCAATTATAGAACCCTAAATTATAAAGATGCTGTGGTGACCAATTAGCCTTCTTGCCAGGCAAAAAGCACAGGAAATTCATAAACATTGTGATGGTTTTTCCTATATTTTCCAATGTGGCAGGAAGTTAGGACAATTCTTTTACAAAGTAGAGAAAGAATCTTTAGGGTGGTGCCCTGTTGGGGGCAGCAGAAAGGGGTTTCCAAGTTTGCCTCAACAGTATAATCTGCTTATATGGATGGAAGATTATCTGCTTTAGAAATATGCAGCTGTCTGCCCATTTATTTCATATTAAGTAAAGCTGCCATGCAGTTGGTACAGCAATGCATTTTAGCTGACTTTGGCTCACACAAAGATGAACTGCTATGTCCTTAGTCAATCAACGTTGTTCTGTATAAAAATGACAGTTGATCACCGAGATAAACAGCTTGTGTTTGTAAAAATGTCAGGAGACCTATTTAATGTACAGCGCTGCGTAATATGTTGGCGCTATATAAATCCTGTTTAATAATAATAATAGAGACAAGTCTGTCCAGTTCATTAATCTTCCAATCAAGGCTCATTTATTATTATTATTATTATTATTAATAAACAGGATTTATATAGCGCCAACATATTACGCAGCGCTGTACATTAAATAGGGATTGCAAATGACAGACTAATACAGACAGTGATACAGGAGGAGAGGACCCTGCCCCAAAGATGCATACTATGGTGCTATTTACAAAACACACACACACACATACATTGTGCACTTATATGATTTCCACCAGGTGCATCACATTGCATACAAATTTAGTGCATGCTGCAGTTTTTAAAATGCACTGCTTTATTTTTGCAGGGTGACAATTGATGCCATTAGGAATAAATGACAAATGCAAAAATGCATGCTGTGTCTTGTGTTAACATGCATTGCTGCATACAAATGTTTATGTTACTGCAACACTATAGTGGGATTAGGCCCTAAAAAATTATCATCCCCTAATCCAGAATTAATTGTTCATTGATAGATACAATGTAACTTATGTTTTACATTAATATTAATATATTTTATTTATAAAGCACTAAAATATTATGCAGCGCTGTACATTAAATGGGGGTTGCAAACATTGACACAGGATAAGAAGACGACTCTGCACAAAATAGTTTACAATCTAAGATGTATGTATGAGACATAGCTATTACACGTGAGGGCAGACACCTATTTCAGTCTGCTTTATAACATCAACTGCAGTAAACTGCAAAGTTAAGTGAAATTATTTTCAATATAACCTGCAATAAACCTAAATTTACCCCTTTTTACTTTCTCTCCTTAGCTAGTTGTTTTGCCACATCTTTTGCTAATGTACTATTTGTGTTGTATTTAAAAGGACTTACAGAATTAAAGATTTTTTAAATCTGTGAATACGTTCCTTACACTTTGTACCATGAACTGCACAATTACTGCAACTTCCCTGGTGATGTATCACGAAGAACCAAAATCTTTTTCTCACATTAAGAGCTGCTTATTCGCCCATTCATCCATCCGGCCAACCAGCAGGTAGTTGGTAGGTTGGTAAGCAAACCACATTCTAACTTCAGTGAGGTAGGGTCACTTAACTAGGCCCTACTGTCTGGCATAGGCACTTGGTTCACACAGATGGCAGAACAGAATAACAAATCTGTTGGCATTTAGATTACTTTCCAAACACAGCACATATTTTAACTGTGTATTTTATAGTTTAAGTGGAGTTTAGCTTTAAAATAGCAGCTGATACATGCTAATACTGAAATCCTAAGTAGTGGGAGGTCTGCATATGACCCCTGCTTGTTGGAAACACCAAAAAGCCTAATATGCCTAGTCAGCTTAATAATGCTGTTTGTCCTTAGAATAGCAAATCTGTTATATAATATAATTGTCTGTCATCTGCACCCCACCCAGTATTAAAACCTCTAATGAGTGTTGTGTGTACATACTGTCAATCTGACACTTCCTCCCACCCAGAAATCAGCGGAAGCCACGCCAAACTTGGACCTGGTTTGCGAGGCCATTTTGGCAGCGCGGGATGAGTTTCTGAGCTTTGCTGTAGGTGAGGGCTGTGCAAGGTGGATTACAAGCCAAGCAACATTCATAGCTGTCCTGGGGAAAGGAGACTGGAAACTGACAGAGACGCAACCATTTCCTCGCCAAATACCCAGCGTTATGTGGAGAAAATGTCTGTACTTCAGCTGGCTTTATTTCTCCTCACAGAGGGAAGGAGGCCATAGTATTGGAGAGGGTTTTCATTTGACTGCACTAGACAGCTTTGTTTCCTGGTACCTGGTGTCACTGTTGTCACATCAAGTGAAATGTGTTTGTGTTGGATATCAAGCTGACTCACTTTCACGGTTGTAGGACGACACACACATACATGGAGCACTAATGATAAATGTCATGTAGGGGAAAGAATATTTATTTACTCAAGGGCCCTCTACAGTCATCCTAAAACTGAGTTTAAGGCTATTTTCCATAAGGCCATTTGTAGGAGCTAGTCACTGACAACTGGCAGACGTCTTACTGTAGCCTCTGTTCCCTCATCAACCAGCAAGATGGAGACTTCACCACCGAACTGGTTAAAATGTTAGCTTGGTATTTCATTTTACTGTTCAATACAGGAGTAATAAAAAATGTCTTTGTAGTAGCTCCAAGATAAACAGGGTCTGCCACTTGGGGCTTCTATTTCTTTACAGTAACAAGGTCAGACAGTCCTGATATCAAAAAACCACAGGTAATGAGCAAGCTATGTGAAAGGCAGTAGCTGTACAATGCTGTATTGTACCTATGTGATCGCTATCTGTTAAGATTAGATGGAAAGCAGCATTATTCAAGACCTGCCTAAGCTACTGTACGGTCCTGCTGTAAATATTGTGGCCGTGTGTTAAAGGTAACTGGTCACCGAGCATTTGAGGATTGTGTAGCTGTAAAGTAAGTTAACTACTAAGATTTCCTTAAAGAACTCTATCATCTAATTCTGTTTTTACAATTCTTTCAGAGAATTCCCCCAATATCAGACTGCTTTTTCCTAGAATTGCCAATAACCTCTGGCCCTCGGTAATACTCTGAAGCTTTTGAATGTGCAGGTCATGGTAAAATTTCCAACTCAGCTTAATTCTTTGGAAAGGCAAAAATATGCTCACTAATATTGTCCATGTCCAGGTTGGCCCAATCTGATCCCACTACATGCTACAGAAAAATGCAGTTCTTAAAGAGAATGATTGGAGAGCAGAGAAACATATGGCAAGAGCCAGTAGTCCATTCTTTGTCAACTCTGAAAGCTTTGCTCAAGGAACCTTAGAGAAATTGTGTAAAACTAAAATAAATTGAGTTTAGTTGTATTTCTTTTGTTTTTTTTTTTTGTGCATGGGCTTCTCAGAAATAGGAATCATTAGGAATAGTAAATATATGTTAATGTTTATGTTGGGCCTTATGCTTGCAGGCTTCCTGAATTAAAAAGATATATTTGGCCCAGAATCTGCTGTCTTTTTGTAACCTGTGCGGGAAAATAAAAGCTACAACATAATTGGTTGCTGTAGGGGGGTGCAGGCACTTTTAGGCCTAGGGTTCATTATTCCTTGGGTTATAGATGGGGATATTGAAATATGTGGTCCTGGATTACCGACCCCCCATTTCCCACACGCATAGTAACCATGTGACAGACTGCTGGCTGTATATATAGTTGACCTAGCAGCAGCATGACATACCCACAGGATTCCTCGCCTGTTAACATGTCATCACAGCTCCCCATGATTAAACCCAGAGGTAACAAATTACACAGCAAGCATTCCACAATTGTGTATGTCATAGAATTTATCAGCATTAATACATTTTCCCTTTGACCAGATACATTTATTTGTATGAAACCTTTGTAATTAAGTCATCGTGGCTCAAAAATAGTGCTACATATGGTATTCTTTATGGCAAAATATTTTTGGACCTCTGACCATCACACCTGCATGAGGGTATTGAATATCCTATTACAAAACCATGGGCATTATTATAGAATTGTCCCTAATCTTGCAGGTATAATGGCTCCCACACTTCTGGAAAGGCTTTTCACAAAACAAAGGTGCTTTGTGAGAATGTATACCTAAAAAGCTTTTTTTGAGATTAGGTACTGATGTTGGGGAAAGTAGACCTGGCTCACAGTCAACATTCAAATTCATTTCAAAGGTGTTCAATAGAGTAAAGGTCAGAACTATGTTCAGGCCACCCAACTAAACCTAAAATTGAACAAGAGCTTTTGGAATTTGTAAAGTTCAGTTCCAAAGGTAGAACTAAAAAATTTACACTAATCAACATGATTGCCTTGTTTGATGTTGTGTTTAGTTGTGCTTTAATTTCCTTCACACCAACTCTGCTTTCTACCCAGCATGTGTAGGTACTTGGAAATCTGTATACTAAGTTGCTGTGCACCAGCCGAAAATTTACATTAGACTTGCTTTGGGAAGGGTCTTCTCTGTAAATCTGATGGGTGGAGGAAGAAGGTATTTTGGTGGTAAAGCATGTGGACCTAAATGAGACCTATGTAATATCTAAGTGCAGGCAGTAGGTAGGGCAGTTAATTGTAGTCAGCAAAACCTCAGCCCCTCAAAATTGGTGTCAACATCCTTATTTTAGAAGGTCATATAGTACAGTGAGATAACAATTTAAGGTACACAGAAGTTGGTTGGTTACATTACACATTATTGGGTAGGTAAAAATGTGACCTATTCAGCTTTTTGGTTGGAGCTGAAGCCATTGAAAAAGGTACACAGAAGTTGGTTGGTTACATTACACATTATTGGGTAGGTAAAAATGTGACCTATTCAGCTTTTTGGTTGGAGCTGAAGCCATTGAAAATTCTTGTGCACCTTTAAACTTTTACAAGGTCCCCCTCTGGAGTCATGTGCTTCATGTGGCCATGCCACCACTAAATGCAGCCATGTCATAGGCCGAGGGGTCAGGGTTGAATGACTTTGTGTGGTGGATTGGACTGACAAGGTAACATGGAAAGATAACTATAACTGACTGCAGCAAGTGAACCTGTTATTTCCTTAACTCAATGTGTTGGGTCCATTAAAATATCCAGCTTAAAGAGAGAGAGGGTCCCCACTGTAATGACTGCTGTACAGACCTGAGGCTCAAATGCAGGAATAAAAATGGGGTCCATAACTTTGTTAGAATCTGTTCAGTGGTTTCATTCTCCAGGATCTACAAAAATAGAAATATAAATTTTGGGGGAACTGACCCTTTATTATAATGGTATTTTTTTTTTTTATTTGGAATCCTAGTCATTCTTGGGAAAGTAAGTAATTGTCCAGAAAGCTATATCCAATAGCTATTAAAACAAACCAATAAAAATGACTCTCTTTGGCTCACAAGATGCCATGCAGCTCACAAAACAGTTTAATGGAACCAGCACGGAAACAAGATGGGTGAAAGCCAAAGCTTCATGGAATTATGGGCCCAGTAGGCTAAACCAACATCCCTCACAAGTAGAACTATTGATACATTTGCAGCCTTCTTAAATATGCTTGTAAATCTCTAAAACCAGCACACGATCTCTTGATTATCCAACACTTGTATGGCCATAAAAATGTGCACGGCAGTCCTTTGCATCTGATATCATTTTCTTTATGTCAAGCGAAATATTCTTCAACGTACGGCAGACAGCTCCACTCACGTTCAAAGTAAACATGAAATTCAAGTGGCTTCTGTACCACTACTTCCTCTTGGCCTTTTGGACCCGAAATGTGGGCTAGAGAAAGGAGGAATGCAAACTGCTAAGTGACTGCCTCCTTCTGACAGGCTGCCCGAGATTTATAGTGTTTTGCTCCGAGTTTTACGACACACTGAGGAGTCTAAACTTTCTGGAGGCTTGGCTGGGCCCTAGACAAACAGAATGGATTTGTGAGCCCTGTGCTAGATGACACATCCATCATCCACTATGGTGGCACTCTAACCCGCAGAGTGGGCAGGAAAGAAAAGAGCTCCACTTTTCTGCCCACTTAGCAGCCCAACGGGGCCTCCCAATCTCACATCCTTTTTAATAGGTGTGAAAACTTCGACATACTTTTTTATGGAGTGTGAATGTCCTTTTTTAAATAGTACAGCACTTGGGGAGAGTGAGAGTATGAAGCTCAACTATGGAGTCACCAGAACAGGAGAAAATCTCCCAGCTTAGCTAAAAATAAGATAGGCCGTCAAGAGGTCACCAAATGGAGTGTACTAATATACCCATCTTGTTAATGTTATTTAAAGTGAACCAGTCACAAATTTTAAACTGTGCAAAGTAAAAGTCTTCCCCTGTGGTGTCTTCTATTACCTTTATTATCTGTAAATTAAAAACTCTCCTTGGGATCCCTGTCCAGTGACTGACCTCACACATGCCTTAACACTCCTGAGAGAGCTTCACTGTGTCAAACAACAGAGCCCCATTAAGAGGAGTTTTATTCAATAATGTTATGCAAACTCTACTTGGGAGACCATGTGTGAGGTCCAGCAGGTCTTATCTACAACTAATTTCAGAGACAACGTAATTAAACTGAATAGAGTGGCATATGTAGAGTTTTTAAGGGTAGTTCTACATAGCTGTTATAATGCAGTACTAGAAATATTTAGAAAATACAGGCAAAATACATTCAAAATCTTTGGTAAATCAGACAGATATTCCAGCTAATAAAAATGTATTAGGTGCTGGAAACTTAGTACTTTTGGTAAATTAGAAACATATTAAGGAACTTTCACTTATATTGATGAAGGAGACTTTCTTTGGATTCTGGGATAATACAAACTCTCTGAGGTCTGTTCCATGTGTTACCTACAATTGTCTGTTCTGTTCTTTTAGGGATATCTTTGTATTTGTAAAATGGTTTAACAAGTATAATTTCACCTTTGTATAGTACCACCTTTCACTGGAAAAGTAACATTATTTTTAATTATTTAAATAAATGTGTAATAATACTCAATAAAATCAAAGATGGGATTTATATATATATATATTTCCCTGTAGTGGTTTATTTATATAGAAGATGATGCAATAAGGATACTTGTTAAACAACTACAAAGCAAAGTAAGCCACCAGAAAGATAGGTGCATTGAGGAAAATAAAGCATAATATTATTTTGATGTGTTAATTTATGTATTTGTAACTAGGCAGGACTTTTTTGTTTACTGCAGAAATAAGCAGTCTTAGCTGCCTGACTGCTTTCTTCATCTGTCAAAACCACTGACCTGCACATGGTACACCTGGCACCTTCTGGCCTCCCCTACAATTGTTGGGACCTAATGAACTCCTGCACCCCTGCACGACCATCCAAACCTGGCTAATTAAGATGAAGGAAGAAAATGGCGGTGCCCATAATGAATTGAGGGCAGGTAAATATTATTAGGCTTTAGTTCCACTTTAGAGCTAACATTACTTAAGCCAATATTGTCTATCTTCGAGAGCGCATTTTTACTTAAAACTTTGTGTGCTTTGTGTTATTTTTTTCTGATCTGTGCAAAACTTCCTTTGTGTGTGAATTTGGACTGTACTCACAACCAGTAACTTTTTCTCGTTCTCTTTGGGCAGTGTGACTGGGTTTTTCCAGGCAGCCTACTGGTTCCCTTCCACAGCAAGGTGTTAGTTCAAACAAAGTGGATTTATATCCTTGTGCCTCTTAAAGTAGAACTAAACTTGTGTTACTCACCTGTCCCCGTTCCCCCACAGGGCACTGCCATCTTCTTCTCTTCCAGTAGACAATCTTTGGGCATCTTGATTGGCAGGGTATTTAAATTCCTGCACATGTGTGGGAGTTCATTCATTCCTAGCACACGCACAGGAAGCTGCACATGTGCAGCTCAGCTTTTTGTCAGAATTCTGAAGTGATTAGGCAGGTGGGAGGGATTATTGCAGAACGGACACTGCCTGTCCCTTTCTGCAATAATGACCTTCTTGATCGTGAATTTTTAAAAGTGAAACTTTGACTACCTTTTTAATTTTATTAATATTTACCATTATTATGACTTTATTTTATTTAAATTAATCAAGTAATTTCTTTATTTTTTTATATTGCAGCCACTTTACCCAGCTGAGATTTTTTTCCCATAATAAAAATAACTCATTTACTTTCAGGTTGTATGGATTACAGACTCTATCTGTATGAGTAATGTGTAACTTTTTCCAGTGCTGTATGGATTGCCTACTGGAACAAATTATCTCCATCAAATGAACTCCAAACTTCCATTGCATAGCACTCATTAACCACACATTATGTAATTCCTGGGTGACTTGCAGGCTCCAGGTGCTAACTACAAGATGAACTACAAGTGCCATTATTCCCAACCACATGATGAGTAATCAGACGTGCTGGGATTTTTTTTTACTTTTATTTTTTTCTTGCTCACTTTTGTAATTGTACCATATTCCTCTGAATCATACAGAACTCATAGACTTTTTACATCAGTGTTTGCCCTCAATGTCCAAACCTTTACACATTTATAAGCACACATACAATACCCGCTTTACATAGTGTGAAACTGTTTGCTTTACTTAGTAAGACGAGACAGCCAACATGGTTTAGAATTAGCTTACTTCCTTGACTATGGTACATATAATTCATACAAAGGCCCACAATCCCAGTACCATAAGGCAAGTATGTATACTGTATACTGGAACTCCACAGCATCTGCCCTGTCAAATATTCAAACAAAAAAAAAAACACCAGTTGTTATTTTAGTGACAGCAGTGGTGGCTTTTGTCCAACATGACTGCTAACAAATGACATAGTTTCTCCAGTTTCTCTAAAAGTGTATATAAATACCTAAAAGCTCTGGGTCCTGGGTTCCATCCCATCTTAAGACACTGGCTGCGATAGGTTTGTGTGTTTTTAACTGTGTTTGTGTTGAATTCTTCTAGTTTCTTCTAAAAAAAAAATATGGTAGGTTTACACAGAATTCATTCCTCTATATAATTAAAAACAATGTATTTTGCATTACACCTCTCTATTCTCCAATGCTGCTCATTGTTTCCTCTGCTGCTTGCATTTCAGGGGAATCATGGACAGAATATTTTGGCCAATTCTAGTAGAGCCAGGATGTCATAGTCAAACCTTGTTGGGGAGCCTTACCATGCTTGCCTGAGCTTTCAGTATTATAACATAGAATATTACTTGCAGGTCATCACATGATCTCCAGGGGGAGGACTTAAGGGCAGAGAGGTACTTAGAGCCAATGCCAGGACTGGTCTCACTGTGACACCATGACATACTGTGCATGCTTTATTTTATTTTGTCTCACTTTTGTCCCAACTTGCCTTTGCCACCAAGTTACCAGTGCTCAATTCTGAATTCTGTGATGCAGTAAAAAAAAATTCCAATAGTCCAAAAGGGACCTCTGATATTTTTGGACTGATTGGAATATTTGGAAAATGTGGAGTGGGCTTGTAGGGTGATAGGCTTGAAACCAGATTTTTGATGAAACCAAGATCTTTTTTAACTGGCTTAAAAATAATTTTAGCTCAGTTGAGTTCTTGACTGTAGCGACATTGGGTTGAAGACTTCTGAATATCTACTGCTAATACTGTTGAGATAACTTTTCCTATGAAATGTAACTTTTTTATATTTCAGGTTTACTGGTCGTTCAAGTGTGCCACCTGTCTACAATTCTCAATGAGAGTTGGCAAATTCTGAAGATTGCTCACTGGGCCAAATAGAAGCTATAGGAGTGTACGGGTATAGCCTATTAAAGTAGGTAACACCTTAATTATTTTACTTTCCAACTTTATAGTGTCTGATTTTTTTAAGTTAAGATTAAACTTTGAAAGGTGCATTCATGCAAATGGAAAATCGCAATTAGAAGAGGAATGTGATGGGTTTCTTTTCTGTTATACCTCTGCAGTGGATTTTCTCTTCTAAAATTCCAGCTTTTTTATGTTACATTCTTCATATCATAAAATGGTAAATCCGCCAGTGACGTTGGGAGCCCATATAATAAGTACAGGGTGTGCAGACCCAGAAACTCCATGCAGAGAATCTTATTAATAAATTCTCTTATAAATATTGTACATTGAACTTTTTATTATTTGTTACTGAATGCAGATATGATTAATGTAGCCTAGTATTGCCTTCCACCCAGAAAACCTACAGCAAAATAATTTTTATGACCCCAGTTTCTTATGATTTGGCATACCTCACTGCTATTTCAATGAACTTTCAATCTTGGAAAAGTGGATTTACATCACTAATCCAACGTTCATGTGCACCCCTATCCCAGGCAAAATCTCTTTAGCAGCTTGATAACACTGCACATGTTCACCCCTGACTCAGGTATTTACCATTATCCCAGACTATAGAGAAACTCGGAGCCACCCTAAAGAGAGCAACTTTAAATGTACAATTCAAAGAAGTAACTGGGTGCAAACAGAAAGATAGCATTTGATATTTTTAACCACTTATCCTCTCATCACTGGGTTAAAGTTAAATAAAAACAAAACTCAAAATAGTGTTCTGTACAAAAAATAATCTACAGTAATACACTTCCAGGTGTGTCAGATGCCTGACCACCTACTGATCCATTTGGTTCATTGCAATACCCTCTATGTCAGTTTTGTTTTTTGTAGGGATATTGGAGCTGGTGGAAGGGATCACAGAGTGCAGAGAGGGACCGACACTCTCAGAAGTGTCAGATGCAGAAGATTCTTTAGCCAGCACGGCTCTTCAAAGAAGATCAGAGATGCTAACGGGGCAGGTAATTATGTTTATCTTTGCAAAATGTAATTTTAATTTTTTTTCAATCTAGTGACAGAGTCTCCTTAATGAACAAATTCTCAGGCACATAAATATACAGAACACATTATTTTCACCCAGTCCAAAAACTTGTAGACAGTCTGTATATGTAATAATCAAAAATGGCTGCCTTTTGTTTATACTAATTACTAAGTGTATAGAATAAAAATGATTTAAAACCAATGTCTACACATTTGAAGGTTTTTTTATTTTCATTGGATATCATCTTTTTTTAAATGTGTATCTAAACAGAAAATAAGACTGCAATTTTGCTTTAAGGAAAAATGTCAAACTTACATTACTTTTAGGATAAAACATCTAGAAGCATAATATTTTATTAGACGGCAGAGCCTGCGAGACTGGAGTGACAAAAGGAGTCATATTAGTCTGAGATCAGTCCTTGGTTTCACCATAAAAGCATTTAGTGACAGGGCTATAACTCACTGCAATGTCGCCTCAGTGACGGGCAGAGCAAATGACAAGTTTATGTGAAGAATGAATGGTGATGAGGTTTAAACTTGGAGCTCTGGCTGATCTGCATATCACATTTTTACATTTCTCTGGCATATTCCTTATACTTTATGTGCCTAGATTTTGGGTTTACGAAACTCTCAATCTACTTTAGTAACAGACATGGATTTAGGGGCAAGTACTACTAGATACAGACCATTTCTGTACTTTTCATATATCATTATTATTATTATTACTTACAGTGTAACTATTAGCAAAGAATTACATAATACATGCAATGAAGAATTTTATCCCTAACAAAACCGCCTTGCGTTTTTTGAAAAGTAAAATTAGCACTCACTAGGTCATAGCACTCATTGCACTTTGCATTGCAGTATGGACACCAACCCATTCATATGAATAGGCTGCCAATGCTACTCATAGCACACAAAGGTAATTCATGCTATATTTCTTAAAATGCCACCTAGGACCACACTGTACAAGCCAGGTATTATGATGCTTGTCACTTGTTACATTAATGGGTAGGTCCACATAAGGTGAAAGGAGTCCACTTGGATAACAAATCTAAAATATTATTGTAGGATGCATTCATGCAATTTGTAAGATAGCAGTGCATACTGAACTCTCATGAGCTTGCTTCCAAATAACTGCACTCTGTCCAATAAGATTCTAATTGCACATGTCCGAGTTGAAGCTGTTGTAAAAAAAAAAGCATGAATAATTACACAGAAAGATGCTTTTTATTAAATAAAAAAACACAATTAACCCATATCAGAGGACAGGTCATTATTTTAGAACATTGTCAGCACCTTTTCAGCTTTATTGAAAGTTTTGTGTTAAAAAAGTTGCCATAAGTGCAAATATTAGCGGCTTACGTGTGTATCATAAAATAAAAAAAAAATAAACTATGGTATGGGATGGTACCCTAATCCTTCTGGGGGAATTGGAAAACCTGATCATCTCGCCATCAGGTCTTAGAAGCGCTGAATCCTGGGAAGAGTTATCTCCTTCGAGTAGAAACCCAGGAAACTGTGGGTTTGGGATCGCACTTTGATTTTGTGTACAGTGGTACAACCACTGCTTACTATTTGGCATTCGCTTTCATTCAGTGCTAGCACTGATGAGCAATTTTTTATCTTTGCCCAGTGTACTATACACTAAGCATTTATTTTTGTTATGTATTTATGTGTGTCTGTCACATTGACTGGACTTTTATGCTTGTCACTGTGTTTCATGTAGTGTGCTGGTATCATTATTGGCCCAACCCGGACATCAGAAGGGCTCCCGTTTAGTGAGAGTTTCCCTTCGTGGGAGTTCCCAGACCAAGTATCTGGTGGGTAGGCTTTTGTCAAACTCACAGAGAATGGGAGCTGCCTAGTACCTTGTCCCTGTCAGGTGTGTTAGAGGAGGGACAATAAAACAACCCCTGGTGTATGTTTTTTGTGTGGCGTTTTTGTACTTTTTTCGGCCGGGTACTAGGGTTTCTTTTTGTTAGGTTCACACTTTTTGTGATTTGATAAGAAAAACTTCTATTGTCCTAATATTGGCTGGACCTAAGGAATTTTTATACCTGGCTGAAAGGCCGGCTGTAGATACCATACCTCTCACCTTGCACCAGATGAGTAAGGTCTTGTCCTTTCAGCCTTGCAGCCTAAAAGTTAGGTGTAGGGAGAGCGTACTGCCTTCTGGTCTGTGCTCTCACTAACCTTGGGTCTCTTTGGGAGAACTCTCTGCTTAGTTACTGGTGAAGGTCTGGCTCTGGACAAGGTATTGTTGCCACTGGGCTTTGACTAGGTGGGCTCATGTTTGGGAACCTTGTGCCCTGGGTGGGAGTCAGAAAAAGATGCCCTAGTCCCAGGTCCATGTAAGGTTCCTGGTTTTAATTTGGCATTGTTTTTATGTCACCTGAAGATGTGCTTGCACACTGCAGATTTTGAATAAAGGAAACAAAGATCGGTTCTTATCAGTGACAGGGAAGGACACTGCTTTCCTGGAAGGGTGGTGGGGGTGGCAGTGGGTTAGTACGCCTGTTTGGAAGGGACAGACCCATGCAAATTCCTCTGGTATGGCTGTGTCAGAGAGGAGCATAGGACCAGCCCTGAAAAGGACCTCCCGGACAGTAACCTGGTAATGAGCAGAGAACCTATGGTCTCACCATTATGCTAGAGGCACTGTATCCCACTTGTGCTTAGTGCTTAGATCCTACAGGGTGTATGTTTTGTTTTACCTCTACTTAGTAACAGTTAGGCAAAGAAGCCAGGGTTTGCGCATGCAGGGCCTTGAAGGACAACATCAACATTAAATGTCCCATTTTTAGCAATGTTAGAGAAGACTTACCAGTTGTATTACCATGGCATCATTTCAATGCTGAGTTGTAATGCAAAATATGAGATGGACAGAACCAAACTCAATTTATTCAGGCACTTGTTATCAGAACAGAACTCAGATAATAATTTTTTTTTTACATATCTCTACCTTCAAGTTTTATGGTAAATAGGATATACTGTTAGAATGTTATCTTTCAAATTAGGATTTGCTTTAGGTCCCAAGTATCTACATCTGTCATATGTGGTTTATGGATCATTTGTCTTGTTCTTTTATCTGTGTTTTTTATTATGTACAGAGATAGCTCATTATGTTTTATGAAGTTTTGTGCATGAACTAACCAGGCTGGGATGTGGGAGTAAAAAGATTAAGATAAAGCAAACAAGTTTTTGAAGACTTTTGGGAATAGATTAGTTGCAGAGGCTTGTCCTTCCTTTTTATGCTGTTTGTGAAGCAGAGATAATAAAACATCCAATTACATAATAAGCATAGGCACAAGGCCAAAAACTTTCATGGGTTTGGTAATATTCTATTATAGGCACCAAACTTTCTCAGCTTTTGGGTAAAAGCTCGCTTAGCTGTGTTGAGGATTGTTCTTTGATCCTCTGTTGCTCTCAGAATTAGGCTGAAGTCACTTCTTAAATAACTTGTTCACATAACATTAGCTTTCAGCACTGCAAGATTAACAATGGTAGTTTTTGGCAAAGAATCATGTTTTACCCCACACCGTTTCTCACTTCCCTGTAAGCAAAGCATTGACTTTTTCTGTAACCCTCACCTTAACCATCCTTTCCTATTTTTGCATACTTACCGCTCCTGAATGCTTTAAGTTAGTGCTGAAGACTTACCCCACTGTAACCAAAGAAAACAGCACATTACAGCACATCTACTATTTCTCCTTCTTCTTCAGTCATTTACATATAAAATAATAGTCCCGAAATGGCTCCTTACAGAACAACATGTTTTGACAAAATAATGTTGGTCTGGATCTCACCAGAAAGTCACACCCATCCGATTTTATGTATCCTCTAGTAGCATCTTCATAACTGAACTAACCTTTATGTCTATGCGTGGGTCAGTGCAAGTAGTGGCTATATAAAACAGATATACTGTAAAATAAAAAATCCGGTTACTTCATTTGAAATGCTATGCATTAAGTAAATTCCTCCTTTTAATCTATAAATATGACTGCTCAACCCTACCCAATAGTCCATTGCTCTAAGCAAAACTTAGACAAGAATCAGGCAGCATAGGGCAACATTAAATTAATATATGGCGTTATATCAAACTTTTTGCAGACTTAGAAGAAGAAAGCAAATGCATTATTGCAAATTAACTGTTCTAGTCTGTCAAGATGCCAGATACATAGAACAGATGGTCAAATGTTCCCCTGCTATCATTACCACCTAAAGCAGTGTTTCCCAAACTTTTTAACATGGGGGAACCCTTGAAAAGAATTCCAGGTCTTCTGGGAACTTGTACTAAAATTACTATGTTCACAACTTAGTGGGGAAGATGTCACCCTTACAGATAGTCAAAAAGATCATTAGTATCTGGTCAACTAACCTGAGATTAACAAACTGCTCATTGTTGAGGACCCCTAGCAAACTCTGGAGGCAACCCCTAGGGCTGAGAAAAACTTTACTGTATGTTATGTCTTGTTGTAGAGTTTGGAGACATGAAGCAACTGCTTTATGCACGTATAAGGCTAACTCATATATATAGAATGGTATAGTCTTATACAGAAGGCTTATGTGGCATGTGAAGTGGCCCATGCTACAAATGTATTCTGGCCCTGCCTTCACCTAACATTCAAACATTAGATTAGTCAGTGAGAGAAGAAATGTGCCAGTCAAAACTGTTGCCAGATCAATCAAATTATTTTGCTTGTTGCCTATGGCCTTTTATTTTTCTTAAAGAGGAGTTTGCAATAGTTAATGAAGGCATTTTTATTTTAGGCGCAAAAAAAGTCTCCCAAAATCTTTTTGCTTTAGAGTGGCTTACTGAGTCACCTGGGGGCCAGCAAAAAGAGTCTGAAATTAACCTTCGTCAGTGACGACACGCAGCTCAGGCACTTATCCCAGAGACGATGAAGTGCTGCCTCTAAAATCTGAGCTAATAATTAAAACAGAGGCCATGCACGGGCGGCGTGCCCAAAAACACATGTATTTTGTGAGCCATGAAGCAAACTCCTGTAAAACTTACTACAGAAGATTTTATTACTCCTATAAAAGACTTTCCCCAACATCCTGTTCCACACAAGATGCACACGCTGTAATAAAGACATTTAATGGCTGCCCCAATGCAAAAACCCCAAGATGTCTGGAACAGCGAGACAGCAGCTTCATTTTTCACGTTAATGATTTAAAGCAGATTCAGGTATGACGATATGCAATGTTAGGAATATCATGTGGAAGGGGACCTGTCACTTTATTAACTTTGGTTTTGCAAAGTGTTGACATTTCTCTGCCTCACTTTATAGCATGCTCAGAGACCCTTGTTATTTGTCTGAGGAAGAATTGGAGGTATGTCAGGTTAGATGCCGGGAGTGCTTAGCAGAGTCCTTCTTTAAGTAAAGGGTGGTGGAAAGATTTCTAATTAAGGACATTTTCCTAAAGCTTTTGGGGCAACTTAATCACTATGGTAAATTTTATATAAAAATATTGGCAGGCAACAGCACAATATGAGCTTAAAAAATAATGGAGTAGAGAGAGGAGGTTGGAAAGTACAGAGATTATTGAAGTCATTCCTTTCTCAGTTCTGAGTGGATTTCAGGGAAAGTGCCTTCTATCTCACACAAATGCTGCAGACCCCAATGTGACTAAAATGACAAAGCTGCAGTTACCGGCTGTTATCTTTTGCATTGTCACAGTATAAAATGACCTGAACCTGGACTGAGGGTCAGTGTGGGTACAGTAGTACTTGTACAGCCCCAATATCTTGCTTGCAGAGCCAAAGTGGATACAGTTCCTAGCATATGCAGCAAATTTACCACATTCAGCACCCAGGTCCACTGTTCGGCAACAATAATTTATGGAGATTAAAAAATGTTAGTAAAATTACAGACTAAGAGACAAGAATCTTTTACAATAGGAGAAAAAAGAGAGTACAAAGAGTAAAAAAGCCCATTTAAACATTTCCCTTTTGGGCACCATGTTATACCAGCCAAACCTCTAGCAGTACTAATCTTTCTGATTATTTTCTGCTGTAGTTTTTAGTTTTAAATTATGGTGCCATCAGTTCTGCATTTTATCATTCCACCTGTGCGGAGCTTGAAAGGCTCAATGCATCTCATGGCCCAATAAAAGAATATTTCAGTTTCTGCCTTTGGTGGTCAGCTACTGCAGGATCACTAACATAATGGCAGGAAGTTAGGCTGGAGGGCCGAAGGGGACCAGAATTGGCACTCTCAAAACAGCCTCACAAGAATGCTTGTGCTTTGCATAAATCGTCTGATGTGGTACTGTAGTATGCATAACTAATTTGATGGAAAGAGAGCCTACAATGCTATAGCAAGCTCTAAATAAATGGTCATATAATGTAGCTGGCTCATAGACTTTGTCAGAACTACAAGCCAGCAGGATTAGGAGGTTATGGAAAGTATTTTCAGCTGAATTAAAACTTCTGCATAAGATGAAAGTTTGTTATGTAAAAAGCACAGGCTGATCATTTCGTTTGAGAGACACATTATGTCAAATTGCTGCCACGGGTCCCATGTCTCCGATAATGTCTTAAATATTGCTGGGCCAACCAAGAATGTATTTCTCTCTCTATATATATATATTTGTAGAAGCTGATCAGATTAACCTGACAATTTTGTTATATCAATCTTTATTGGCTAGATCCCTGCACTGGGTTTTTGGGTCTGCACACCAGCTCTACCCATTCTGATGGATGCCCACTGGATTTAGAATTCTTTTTTATAGTTAAATCTATTTTTATTTAGAGACATCCAACAATAACAAATAATCAAACATCCATGAGATGAAATAAAGAAGAAAGCATAGAAAACAGTATTGTATGTTTCTAGTATTGTAGTGTTTGTATGTACTTTTTATTGCCATCATATAAAAAATAAATTACTGATTTTCAGAAGAAAATAAAGAAGAAAAATGCCTTCACACTCATTTCCTTTTTATTATTTTTTTTTTTTTTAAAGTGAGGTGAAAAATTTAGTCAGCAAAAGTTCAAATTCAGGCTTGACATAAATTTGGATCTGGTCTTCAAATACTCAGTTAAATGCTGCCCAATACTTGACCATAGACCTTGAGACTCCGCAGTCCCTCTCATGTGGATTCTTAGGCCTTTCAGCTTTAGTCATGTTTCCTGAATTGTCCTCCAAGCCCTGGAGCTTGTGCACTTTTGAAATGTTAGCGCGCATTGACTAGAATCAGAAATAAAACTGAGTGTTATATGAAATTCAGCAAAGTGGTGGTTTTCAATGTCAAGATTTGGAACAAGTAAAACTTAGTTCAGAAGAATGTGGTCTCCGCATTGGTTAGCATGGAGTTATTACATTAGTGGGAATTCAGGTAAAATTAGAGATTAAAGTCAGTGTTAGATTTTAGAGGTTAGGTTTAATATTTCAGGCTGAGTTTTTTCAAGATTTAGGTAAGGGTTAATAAATGCTGGGTTTATGTTTTAGAATATGGTAAGATGTTATATATAAAGTTCTCTGCAGTCTAAACCATGTGAATTTTTAAAAAATCAATTATTAAAATCCCTTTTTTGATTCACAAATGATATAGACTTAACACATAATTGACCAACATCTAGGATATTGTATATATCCCTCATTTTTAGACGCAGCTGATTGGATTATTTGTGTATGTTGTTCAAACTTGCAAAAAGGTGGTCTAATGACTCTTATTGACTCATTCTAATTCTTTACCAAAGCATCTAACGCATTTTGCCTTCCTTCAGGTTTAGGATTAAGGGTTTTATGGGGTGCAGAAACCGAAAGAAGGAAATAAAGTGGCTTTCCCATCCTCAGAGAAACCATAAAAATAATTTTAGGCCTCAGGGAACCTTTGGTAAAACCAGTTTATCAGAGACCATTGGAGAAAATGCCACTTAGATCTTAGGAAATTAGAAGCATGCCCATTACTATACAGGCACCATCAAATGGAAAAACCAACTAACCACCATGTTAAGGAACCTCTGGTTATATCTGGGTAAATCTAGAATTCCACAGAACCTAATTAAAGGCAAACCAGCTAACCAGCCTAACTAAAAGTCAAAGGTGGAATTGTCACTCCACTTGGGGAGTTATCATTTTTGTCAGGAGTCCCACCAAGAGACTGAGAATGGAATTAAGAGAGAGTAGGATGCGTGGCTGCAAAGGAAAGTTAACAGAGACTCCAAGAAAGATTTATTCCATTAAACCACCAACAAGAGGATTAGAGACTCTATGGAAGGGTGTGGATATTTGTTTTTAATTATTTATTCATTATTTATTATTAGTTACCCATATGCCTTCACTAGCATAACAAACACTTTCCAGACATCCACATTTTTAATTATCTATTGGGAGAGCCTACTCTTTCAAGGTTAATAATATAATTTACATAGTATTTGTTGGATGTATTACATCTGGAAATTGGAATTTGAAGCCTGCATACAGATGTATTGGTTTAGTTTATTTTAAGTCTGTTATTGGAAACAGTTTTTTCTTTGGAAGAAAATAGCTGTCCATTTGGTTACTAAGGTTAGTAGTAGTTTGATGCCTGCTAGCCAAAATATTCACTTTCAAGTCTGCTTGTTTTAGCAATGATAAGTTTTCCTAAACTTGGATCGTGGAAGAGTTTTTTTTTTTTTTTTGCAATGACGTTTTTAGTGCTGTGTGACAGTTTGGTTTGTCAATCCGGTTTGTCACTCCTAAACCTATGCTCATGTTACAATTTTATTAAATGGCCCAATAATGTGTGAAGGTTCTCATTAATCAATTCATGTTATACTTAATAGTAGTAACTCACATTCAACTGTGGACCTTAACCACTCAGGCAAAGTGGCTTTGCCTTCCTTTACGTGAGAAGAGCCCTCAATCCAAGTACAAACCAAGCCCAGCAAGTCCCACTCTATCTTAGCTTGCCTCTTCTTTTCAGGGCTCGCTGACCTATCCAACACCCCCATCTTCGTTCTTTGGGGTTCTTTCTGACGTCTCCTGTTTTCACACTGCTTTCTTTTTTTTTTTTTTTTTTTTTAGATTTTAGAGGAAAACCCCGGATTATGCATCTGATTATGCATGCACAGACGGAGCAGCCCACAGCCTCCTGGGACATGACTACCAGATATATCAGGAAGCTGCTGGTTTCTTCTAAAGTCCTTGCCGCTGTGGTAGTAAAGACCGAAAGGAAGGGGGCCACAAAAAAGTAATAAAATAACACTTTTTTTTAATTATGTAAAAGGGACAGCCACTCTGTTACATGATGTTGAAAATGTGATGATAGGTCCCCTTTAAGTTTTTTCAGGAGCATACCCAAGCATTGGTAGCCACACAAATAACTTGGGTACCTTAATCCAGTTATCATGGACTCGTCTTAGTGAATGATGAGTGTGGTTACCTGTATAGTTGCTAGATATGCCCCTTGCACTTATTAGAACTGAAGAAGTGGCTTGGACAAGCTGGAAAACATTTTCAAGATTAAAGAAGAGTTAAATGTAAATAACTACCTGTAACTATACAGCCTAATAGGTTTATATAGTTCTCTATATAAACCCTCATCGATATGGGCTAACAAAATACCTAAAGTATGTATACCATTTGAATGAGGCTGTTTATAAAGTAATAAATTAATTGAAATATTTTTTCATTTGATTACATTTGTAGACTTTCAGACCTGTAAAGCAGTGAGCTATTTATTGAATGTTGTGGCATTAAAATAGAATAAAGCCAGGCACCCATAATATTTTCAGGAGGAAATTCTTGGCAAAACATTTATTTTTCCAAAACTGGTTTAGTTTAAACATACAATTAATAAACTAGTAATACAAGTAATACAACTAATAAACAAATGCAATAAAACATTAATCACTGTGGGAGCCAAGTACAGTGTCCGCATCTGCTGCTGTCCTCCTTCCTAGGGTATTGTCTGCTAGTAATTTACAGGTGCTCTTTGAGTGCTCATCCTCACAGCCCTAGTTAATACAAGAATTATATGTGCGTTAGAACATGTGTGCGTGTTAAAGCACTCAAAGGATTGCAAGACATTGTCACAAGTGAAGTATAGGGGCAGCCATTGGCCTTTGGATGAAAATGCTAGTTTTCTGGCTGTTTTTGACTTTTGAGTCACAGGCCTAAAACAAGCATGCTGTGAGTGAGTGCTGGAAAAATGTTATGTTATACTTGTTCCAGCTCAATCGCTTAGCCTTGAAGCAAAACCATCAGAGTGACAGCCAGGGAGTTGGGACTCTCAAAAGGAGTTCAACCACCACTTTATTTAATAGAACACCAAGTCTATGTAATAGTTACCACTAAGCCCTCACATTATTTAATTTTTTTCTTTCTTCTTTATATTTAGAATTTTGTTCATAAAGAACATACACACAACACAACACAATACAACATTATAAAAATGATACAGATTTTTTGTGGATAAAACTCAAACATTTGATTTGGTAGAATGCCCTTTCTTTTGGACTACATGAATATATTATTATCTAGTTTTTTAATGTTTCATAAATGTAATGTATGTATTTTAAACCTGTTTTTATTCAAATCCCAAAAAGTGTGACCTAAAACAAAAAGCCAGGTGCTTAGTAAAAAAGTGAACGTGCAAAAACATGCACTGGGGGTGCTTTTTGGTCCCTTCCCCAAAGAGAAAGGGCCACACATACCCTGACCTCTTAGGATATATTGCTCCTGACAGGAGCAAGGTATTAGTATGTCTGAAACCATGTGGACCACACTATTTTTTGATTCCCGCTAATTGTAATCCTTAAACAAAAACCCTGGTGCTTGGTAAAAAAATGAATGTTCAAAAACACCACACAAAAACATGCACTGGGGGTGTTCTATGATCCCTCCTCTAAAGAGGAAGGGCCACACGTTCCCTGACCCCCCGAGGGCGTAACAATCTTGACAGGTGCAAGGTACTAAGCCCACCTTTTTTTATCTCACTAATTGTGATCCAAAACACTAAAATAAAATTCCTAGTGCTCAGTAGAAAAGTGAAAAGTGCAAAAACACTCCACAAAAAAAGGAATGCCAGGTCCTACACCTCTCTTTGGCCTGGCAATACTGGAGGAATTAGCATAGGAGCCTCTTACTGACCATCCCCATCTGGTCACCCTACCTAACAGACATACTGAGCCACCGGCAACCCCCCCCCCCCCCCCC
>NC_092863.1:10591777-10647638 GCF_032062135.1 Pyxicephalus adspersus | reverse complement strand
AAGGGCCACCTAATTTCCCCAACCCATAATGGCATAATGCTCCAGAGAGGGGCTAGGTACTATGCCCACCCAGCCAAAGCCAGGCAGACATAACTATGCCTGCCTAGCAGCAACCAGGCAGAACCTGTTCTCTCTGGGATGACAAAAAAACCTGGCCACCAGATAGGAAGCTAGGAGCTCTCCCAAAGAATACCTCCTGCTAAGGGAGAGCACTCAACCAAAAGGCCAGAGCACCCACCATCAAAAAGTGACACACAACGAAACCCACGTGAGCAGCATTAGCCACAGCATAAATTGACATGACTGTCAAATATGTTAAATACTGTTAGCTTCCCAAACTCTCTTTGACTTAAGGTAACTCTGGGTTGCTACTCCTGGAGGATGACAGCTCCTCTGATGCTTAGTGGTAAGACCATGGGTTTACCAGTCATTACCAGCGGGACACGTTTATGTCCTGGAGCTGTTTCTCAGGGTGGGTCCCATGCCTCTCTCCAACTTGGCCATACCGGAAGAATTAGCGTAGGATGGCCCCTTACAGAGCGTCACTATCTGGTCATCCTTCCTAACAGGCATGCTGAGCCACTTCCATTTCTTTCCTGTCACTGATCAGAACAGATCCTTTATTTGATCTTGGTCAACATCCTCAATTTTTTTATTCCCAAGGTGTACCCATCCGGCATTAGTGGTGTAACTGTTACTGGAATAAAATATGTTTTGTCAGAGGACCCGATTTCTATGTATGTTGATGATATGTTTATTTGTCTTAGGGATATGGATGCATCTTTAAATCAGTTACAGATAGTTTCTACTTTTAGAAATTTTGCCGGACTTCATATGAAATGTCACTTCACTTGCCTATAGACCCCATAAATTACCTTCTCACTTATTTCATTCTCCTTCCTTCTAGGTATGAAACAGGGAATCTGACATTCATTTATACATTCTCTGGTGGGAATCAATTACTGCCATTGAAACACATGGAACTGTCAAATTCCCTGTTTTATAAATAAACTCCTTTATGTTTCTACATTTAAATACTCAGGAGTGAGTTTTTTTTTCAATATTTTGGATTATATGTCTTTAAAATAGAGGCAACTATTAAGGGATTCCTTAAAACGCGAATCACCCTTATTGTTAGT
The DNA here is from genome assembly GCF_032062135.1 of Pyxicephalus adspersus. Taxonomy (NCBI): domain Eukaryota; kingdom Metazoa; phylum Chordata; class Amphibia; order Anura; family Pyxicephalidae; genus Pyxicephalus; species Pyxicephalus adspersus. The sequence goes on along the minus strand of NC_092863.1, from coordinate 10,646,499 downwards.
GGGCCAGGGTATTATCCTGTTCTTAAAATGGTCCTTATACCTAAACTCTAAACTTATAACATTCTCCATTTTGGTTTTCAAAATATATTTTGGGGGGAAAATTGGACTCCTTGATAAGATTCTTCTCTTGGAAAGGTTTACCAATTGCTGAGAGGGAGAGTGGGGTTTTACAGCATTTTTTTGGAGGGGGGCTACTGGGTATAATTTAGTGGAGGCCTTTAGATTTCCTGATTTGTTAGGCATTCCAGATATAAAAGCATCAAAGATGTTAAATAGTTACCTAGTCCTATTTTCATCATGGGTAAAATGATTCTTTCTTTTTCTACGTTGGTATAGAATATTCCTGATTATCCTCATTTATTATATATCGTAACGCTGTGCCTTTTGGGGAAAAAAAAATTGATCTGTATTTATCATAGAGCTGGGTACAGAATTTTAGTCTTTTATATGTATTTACAGATTGGACATTTTTTTAATAGCTCAATGCCCTTAATTACCTATTTGCATTATTTGATGAGCTCCTTTTCTGCTACTGGTGTACATATGATGAATGTAACCCACAGTGTGATTGGAGTGGGTGCATTCAGGAGGTTTTATTGAGGATCAGCTGGAATGAAAAGAGGACATTTATTACCCTCAGGGAACATGGGTGTAACAGACTAATAATAATACAGTATATTGAATATAAATACAAACACTGCAGGTACAATACAGAATGATTCTGAATAACATCCAGATGACAAAGTGCAAGAACAGTGCAGAACAAAATGTGTTCTGGGAACATCTTCCTACAAAACTACACTCAGCTGCTTTTATGATCTTTCCTAGATCATGTAATCTATTGTCATCAAAATTATATATCAGAAAATTATCTCTTACCCGAAGGAAGTTTGCCCCAGAAACAAGTAACGGGTTTCCCCTTCCACGTGTAATAGGCAATGTGCCCTCACTTTATAGAAAGATTTTTAGTTCCAGAATGTTATTACAAGTAATGTAAAATGAGTTTATTTGAGAAGGGGGTGTCTATTTTTACATATGTTACACTACTAAGGGGCTGTTTTCACCTGCATATGGGAGATTTTACATATCATCTGGAGATTCCCTACGTTGGGACAAGATATTGGGTAAAGGTTATATACAATATATTTTGTTTCATTACCCATTACCTTGTTTTTTTAATGGTTTAATTAAAAAAAACTCTGTTGTCCTCCTTTAAATGAAAAATAAACTAGTATGTTGCACAAATTGCTAAGGTTTGGACTTTACAAGTGGTTCCAATTGTTCCTAGATTGCTGTGGTTAATCAGACTTATAATACTTTCTGAATTCTGTTTAAAAAACGTTATCCAAATAAGAAGAAAAATACAAAAAATACTCCTCTGGCTCATCTAAGACTGGCACATCACTATTGTTATTAAAAAATAGCTTTTTCTTTCTTCCTTTGCAGACTTTCCAAATCACAAATGCCTACCCATGTCCAAGTTTATAAAACATCATAATTATTTACTTTATTACACACATTTCAAGCAAGAAAAATGCATACTGTTTAAATTCTTAAACTACTTTGTGTTTCCATTGTAAATGCTTCATTTTTAGAACAAATTTTCAGTGCTTTATTAAAGGGGATTTCTTTATTTAACTGCATTAGAACTGGTGATTGTTTTAGATTATTGAGCCACACGAAATTTAAAAACGGTATTAGGCGCCAGTCATTTTATGCTGGTTTGTCTGCGTCTGGGCTGGAATAGCTGGAAGCTTCTGGATTACAGGAAAAATCACAGTGGCATCATCTCTGCTGGTATTGTGATCTCCTGTAGCCTTTTTTTAGGGATTTTTAAGGAGCACAAGTCTAACCTTACATTTTCTTGTCTCATCTGCAGCTCAGGGTTCTCCCCAGGCACTTTTAGCTGGGCGCACCACCCGGCACTTTTCAGCACCCACCCGGCTGTTTTTGGGTGGTTACCAAAGAGTTTGGTCACAATACAGGGCCTGCCACCCACCTAAAATTTCTTCCCACCCGGCTTAAAAAAATTTCTGGGTTGAGCACTGCAGCTATAGATAATGCTTTAATATAGATCATTATTAGTCATTTTTTCTGTAGAGGTGCATGGTGCTCTTATTCAAAAACTATAAAAAAAAGTATACCTTTAAATACAAAGTTATTATAAATTAATGTGTTTGATAGTAAAAATGTATATAGATCAGGGACCCTTCGCATTCATACATTCTAGGGCCAGTGGAAATGCTGGTGCAGCACTAAAACTAATTAAATTGCTGTTTCTAGACACTTTCAATTATTCAGAATTATTGTTTCCAGATTTACAGAACTAAAATTGCTGCATGGCATGTGTTTTAAAGGCGCTTTAACGCTTCCCTGTGTGCGCGCCCCAATAGATTTACACATGTCTCTGTTTCTGTGGTCTGTATTAATCTATAACACTCTTTTATTGTATATCCTGTTCTCTGATCTCATATTGTATTATTTTTACATTTCATACTTATTGCTGTTGTGAATTATCAGACATAAGATTTGTCCAAATAAAACATTACACTCACAACTTTAGGTAGTAGAATGTTAATTAAATACCTGAAGATTATTATATATATTTATTCTCAGGTTTAGATACTGTCATCCCAGCATTCACCCAGTCAAGTCCAACCCTGGAGCATACCCAGATTTTTTGTTTACATTTTCTTTCATGTGATTGGTTAATTTTTATTACAATTACTAGACTAAGCAAATGTTGATAGTTTTGCTAAGTAAAAGTGGAACTAAACCCGTAATACTCACCTGTCCCAGTTCTGTTACAGGTATCACAATTATCTTCTCCCTTCTTCCAGGCACACAACAGTTCATTCATTCCCGGCATGGGCAAGGGAAGCTAAGATTGGCAGGTCTCCCTGGAAACAAATATGTTGTGCATGTGCATGTTCATATACATGTTGTGCTGTGCATGTGCAGCTCAGCAAAATTTGACAGCTGGTCGGCAATCCAGCAGGTAGGAACAGTAATTGCAGAAAGGAACATCAACTGTCCCTTTCTCAAATAGGCATCTCCCAGTTTTTTCACTTGAACACTTAAACTCCTTTATGTATGTTATAAATGTACTCCACTATCTCTTTAAACTTGTTTTCACATTAAAGAATTCAAACGCAAAAGTGATCTGCACTCACTTTTGGGTGACCTAAAAGTCAGTGCTCCAAACTTTTTACATGTTAACTTCGGCTCAAAGCCCTGATTTATTAAAGTTCTCAAAGGCGGGAGCGAATATAATTTCATCAGTGAAGCTGGGTGATCCCAGCAAACCTGGACTGGATCTGGTCCAGGATTGAAAGCATTTGCTAACAAACAGCTAAGGACTTTTAGGAAATCCATTCGAGGTTTGATGGATTACCCAGCTTCACTGATCAAAGTGTATTCTCTCCAGCCTTAGAGAACTTTAATAAATCAGGGCCAAAATATCAAGATTTGGTCCATCCATTCCTGATGAACTTTACTGATTCCTCAGTTCACTGTGTGGTCATCCTAATCTTTAGTGAAATGCATAAGGTTGGTAGGTACAGGCACAGCCTCCAGAGGTGATGTTGATCTTATAATAATTTTGTACCCTCAGTATTGGGCTTCCCATTTTGCACATGGAGACTGGTAGGTCCCCCTGTGTTTTATGTCTTGCTACAAGATCTGACAAAATTCCTGTACTAGTCCACCCTAAAATGTTCATTGTCTGAAGTAGGTGTGCAGATTCAGATAGCATACCACAATCTCAAGGGCCCTAATATACCTGATCCTCTCAGTACCAAGTGCAGGGCTCCCTGCTTTACCCAGTACCAGGCTCCACCAGGCTTATTTTATCCTCAAACCCTGCTCCATCAGCAAAATGTTGGAGGCTGAGTCCAGTCTTCAATCACTCTATAAAGCTTTATTGTGCTAAGAAACAGTTCACAACTCACCTGGGCTCCTTCTCATACAATAAAGCCATTTTGTGTTAAATGTATCAGAGAGAGGAGCCCACACAGGTTGTGCATGATTTCTAAGTGTTTTATCATTTTCTATCATGCAAGGAGAATAGACTCAAGTACAGAGATCTCTCTACTGGAGTCCTTCTTACATATAGCAAACTATCAGGTTCTTCAACTCCAGCTACCCCTTTAATATGATCTCTAGAGATTTATATATAAAAATGTATTATTTTTAGCTTGTCTTTATACGTTCTGTACTTCTATCTTTAGGAAAACCCCAGTGAGCTTGCCTGTCGACATTCCACAGATGTTGTACATTATGATCACAGATGCCTGAATCACCCGTAAGTATGTTAATCACTTGAATTGCAATGGATGAGATAGCAGAGACTCACAGGCAGTGTACATCTAGCTGGACATGAACACTTCATTCTGTATACTGCTCTTCTAAAGGCATCACTATATAAAAAACATACTAGCTGCTGATATGACAGGGGTATGGTGTAATTAATAAACACTGGAAAGCCAGGCAGTCTACTGTTCCTATCTTTACCTACAGAATTCAGAGAGGGACTCAATAAACATTCACTCAACATTAAAGCAATTTTTAGTTGTCCAGAAACTCACATAGTACAGACCTGAATAACCACAGATCCGAATATACAGACTGCACACTGACTCACACAGTCCTTTCTTCTCTATCACAAATGTAACTGAGGCTTAGTCACTTTAATCTGAATCACTAAAGTTCTCCTAAAAAAAGTCTATCTTCTACAGTCTTGAAGAGTTTTAATTAATCAGATTCAAGTGCTATAAAAAGTCCAGTTTGGGGCTTTCTTATTAAAAGTCTAGTGTACTTTGCAAACCAGGTATGATGAATACACTTTTTAAAGCCCAACATAAGGCTGGTCAAAAAATAAATTATTGTTTTTCCTGGGGATTTTTCATTAGAAAGAAATCCTAATCTTAATCTGTGCCCTTCTTGCCAGTTCCCTTAGTGGAGACTAGTCCCCCGAAAGTCATTGCAACTTTATGATGTGCAGTCCAGAACCAGCATGAAATCAAATGCCTTATCTAAATCATTAAATATTCATGTGCAAATACTGAATATTCAAAAACTAAGATCTGTCCAAGGTCCCAGTATGTAAATAACACCCCACCTTCCTTATCTTTCCATTTGTAATATGAATGGGAATGTGAACTGTATTCAGTACGATGATACATTGGTACATTAGTGAGCTTTACTCCAAATAAATACCTGTTTGTATTATGCAAGGCATGACTATAATTTGACTTGAAGCTTAGTGGACAATTCTGGGAAGAGCCAATCACAATAGTAGCGGATAATGTTTCTGGAGAAGTTAAGTACAAACATCCCAGTTTCCAGTAAGGTTTTTGGTCAAATTAAATTACAAAACCAATTGTGTCAAAAAATATAACATTAAATTAAAAAAATAAACATACATAAAAATTACGGTATATAATAAACATTTACTGGTGGCCTTTCCCCAGAGATTGCCTATTGCAGTGCTTCTGGATCATTTTACCATGGGGGAACCCTTGAAATAACTTTCTGCTCTTCAGGGAACCCCTTCTATAATGAATATATATCCACAGTTCACGAAGGCTAGTGGAAAGTTATCCACCCTTACTGATGGCCAAAAAGACCATTTGTGTCACTTAAACTAACCTGAGAAGCACAAATTTCTCATTGCTCAAAGAACCCCTGACAACCTCTAGAGGAACCCTGGTTGAGAAACACTGCCATGTTGTGTGGCCACCCTTGACCTGATCCCTGGCACAGTTTTTCAGTTATTCTTTTATTTTTCCCCATTTGGTTGCTTGTTTAGTAGGCGCACTTGCCTAACTTAATGTTTGAGCTTGGTGTTTGCACTATGGTTGGACAATTATACTTCATCTTTTAGGGATACAGGAACTTGATTTTGATTCCTCTGTAGGGTATATATTGCAGCTTGTGAAACATCCCTTTTTTAAAAAAAAATCTGCTCTTATGCTTAGATAGGCTTTTTTGGACCTTGTTCCATAGCCAGAGTGAATGTTTCCTTCTTGAACAGAACTATACCGCTTGAGGGTAATTGAAAAGAACACTGAGTCCTCAATAGTTCATTTTGGTTTAATAGGCCTCCCGCTACCAGCACATGCTCACAGATAGAAAACAAATGTTTATGCTCACACCATGTCTGGTTTAGATGTCAGAACTTATTTTAAACTTCATCTTCTGAATACGATTAGCAGGAGGCAGTTAAGTGTGGATTCTGATGTACACATGAAATGTTTTCTATTGGAAGTTATATTTGGGCTATTCAAATCCAATATGATTGGAATCCACATCATTTTGCCTGTGGTGCAGCTCATCTCCATACCAAATGCGGCTCTGCTGTGAGCAAATATTTTTCAATGGTTGAAGAATGTCTTTTGAAAAGAAAAGCAAAACTATACTTCAAGTCTTATGAAAAAAAAGATGTATATATATATTTTTTCCAAATAAAATATTTTATTGGATTTTAAGAATTAGGTTTAATAATTTGCTTGATTAAAGACATCGGCTCCCAGTCTTCAGTTTACAATGTTAGGTCATTTACACCCTTTGCCATAACAATTTGCCTGTTGTCTTGTTATTCATTGTCATAGGTAAATTTGGACACAACAGGTAAAATGAAAAAAAAAAAAAGTGACAATCTCACAATATTTGGTAGTGACCTGTTCACCCAAAATTTTACTGACATCACTTTCACCAAGGCATTTTGGTCAGAGGACAGGGGCAAAGTTGGTATATTACTAGTACCTTTTGCATATACTTTTTCAGCGGGACTGGAACAGGTACCATAAGTAGACCTACTGCAAGGTCCCCTTTAAGATACATCAAAAAGATTATGTTTAACTAAATATAAAGGCTCCCTTCAAAACCTCTCAGAATATGGTCTAATTTTAATAAATAAACCAGATTATATAGCTACTTAGGGTCAAGGGCAGTAGTAAAACTAGAGAGAAATATTCAGTCTAGGCTGTCTACATCACAGCCATAAGCTGCCAAAGTGATGGAATAACTTCTTGCACAGCCAATCTCATAACTCATTTTGGCGGACATGAACACTTCTGTAAATATTATGATCAATCATGTCTCGAAGGTAGAATCCCATAAAACAAAGATTCCATAATTGTCTGTTGTCAGTCCAGGTGTTGAAGAACTTTTAAGAGTTCTCCGAAGCTGGAGGAAAAATGGAAAGGCAATAACATAGAGAACAGCCAACGTTCTCTATCCAGGAGTATGGGAGGTCCGTCCGCTGCCAGGGACCCAAGCGGAGCCAGAATCAGCTCGTTCACACTCCCAAATGAAATCAAATGGCTTCTTTTATAGACTTGTACCTATTATGGAACTGGCAGTTATATGTTTTATAAGAACAGAACTTGAACACGCTCAATTTCCAGAACAAACATTAATATGTAACTTGTTTGTTACATTTTTTGCCTAACTTTTTGAGTGTAGAAAATACTCTTTGAACAGTAACTCAGGCAACTAAAAAAATCAATCCGTGAACTGTTAATCTCATAAAGAAAACATTGCAGCTGTGCAAAAGTCCTCCTTAGTTTTAAAGATCACTTCTTTCACAACCAGCAGACTTTTCCAGTCCTTCAGGATAGGACCGTAGTACCCTGTAGTATTTTTCTATATGTCGCAGTCACTTTTACTAAGAACCACAGAAGACCGTCTGGCCAATGACAGGAGTGAAATAAATTACTTTTTAATCTGTTTCTTGTAGCAAATTTCAGTGGTCCTCTGCTTCATCTGATGCACTGTACAAAACTATTGTAACAATAGCTTCAGTGCTTACAAAGGAGCTAGCTGTGCAGAGTGCATGGAGGAATTTCATGAATGGTCTTTGTAAAAGGGTGGAGGGGACTCAGGAATTATCGGACAGTTAAAGCTGAAGTTGTGAGCTCTAATTAAGGTTTGGCAGAATGTACGCTCCCTCTGTGCCCAGTGAACCGCTTCCTTCCGACCGAAGAATTATTTGTTGATAAAATGAAAGAAGCAATGGACTTGCGTGCAGAATGAGCTGGCTCCAAGGCCTTCCAAGCCTATTCGTGGTTGCTGGATTTGATCCAATTGGGTGGATTATATGTCTGTAATGTATAGCTATTCCCAACTGGTAATGTTTTCAGGGGCAAAAATTATCATGCTAATGTAGGCTTGCATTGCTCTGGTCATGCCAGACCAGGTACTAGTTCTTGGAGGGAGGGGGGGGGGGGAATATTATGAAACTTTAAATATTTCCAGACAGACGTAAAAATGTAATTTCAGATTTACTGCTAGACCTAGAATATTACCTACGATCAGTGTGGACCTAAACCATGGAATCTCTGCTCAAAAGAAGGCTAGAAGATGGTAAAGGACTAGTCACCAGTATTGGTTATAGGCAGCTAATTTGTCCCTAATACCGAGTTACCATTCCTTGTTCTTTACTGTGTCTCTGTGCAGATGGTCATCTTGACAAAGGGAGATTTTTGCTTCTTCATGTCAATGCTGACTTGGGAATATTTAAGAAGGAGCAAGAAAAAAGCAGATTCACAGAATAAAAGAGTTAAGTTTAATCAAGTTGTTGCTGATTGAGAAGAAATAAACTAGACTTATATTGAATGTTGTAGTAAACACAAGTAAACACGAGTAAACAGAGAAGAGCTATAAGGTGCCTAATTATATTTTCTTTGTAATAAATAGCCTCCTGTCAGAGCAGATGTAACTGAGACATATCCTGAGACATATCCACAAAGAACTACTATTGGTCTATGATCATTCTACCATTGATTTATTGTAATTGAGGACACTTAGAACCACCTCCACTTGGTTGGTCTTCAAGACTTATATTGGCCTGTATATGATGGTCTACCAAAAACATACAACCTATGCTGTAAAAACTTTCTTGAATACTCTTATTGTGCCCTGATGCCAACCTAGGCAGTGGGCAATGTCAGTATTCTAGAAAGAACTTCTATCCTCAACTTTCTGTGATTATCCCTTACCTCATGTTTATGGGTAGAGCTGATTGCTATACCAGTACAACATGATCTGAGTTTGAATATTGTGTTGTGGTTGTCATGGTATTGATGTTGTTACTGTTCTACTTCTGTTCTAGTTAACACTTTTACCCCTTTATTAGTAACAGTACACAATATATACAATTTTTATCAATCAGATATCAATTCTTGTACTCAGAGGTCCAACACAGTCATTCTACATTCTACAGCTTTATTATGACTCCCAAATGTGGAAATAATTTCTTAAAAATAATTTGCTATTATTTGGCGAATATTTTCAATCCTGGACCAGATCCATTCCAGGTTCTCCCATGATAGTCTATCTTCTCCAGTCTTGAAGCACTTTTATAAATCAGGCCCATAATGTTTACTGCTCTTCACCCCATTAATATAAAAATGTGACTCTATACCCAAACCCAATGGCATCCATTGAGGTAATGATACATAATCTGCTGACAGGGATGCCCCTTGTCATCCCTTCTTTTTATATTTTTTAATTAATAATTTCACTCTATTTTCAGAAATGCTAAGTTGTCCACATTGGTAAACAACACCATAAATGATATAGACACTCCTCTGCTTTGCCTTTTTCTATATCCCATGCATTCTCTAAGAATTTGAAAATTTTAGTTTACACAGCAACTTCAAAGTAAATCTTTCTAAATCGGAAGTACTTAATATTTCCCTCCCATCTTCTCAAGTGAGCGAGATCTAATTAAAACTTCCTTTCTGAGTATGCTCAGGAGTAATACATCTTGTCCAAACTTGAAAAACTTCTTCTGACTGAACTTTTCACCTCTGGTACAAAACATAATATATGACTTCACAAACTACAACAAAAAAACTCCTCTCCTGGTTTGCATGAAATAATATCCAAAAAGTAGACATACTTTCCCACCTCCTGTGCTTTGATTCAAGTGAACTCTATCACTCTTTTAACTTTGTTTCAGTCCAGAATATATTTAGGGTATTTATTTAAAACTCAGGTCAACATAAATAGTCTCCATACTCACTGGGATGCTAAACTGGTTTCAGATCAAGAAGGTAGACAGATGGATGGCCACTGAAAAAGCCCTGGTCCCCTTCGACTTTTAATCATTTTAGATAGATTGTACGTGAAATGCTCCAATAACTTACCTTTTTTTTACCCAATGCTTTCATGAAACATAGGACCAGGCTCTATGACCCATCTATTTGTTAACTCTAATTTACCTTCGACTATTGGTGGAAAGCAATTTTTATCGTGGAATCTGCCAGCTTGTCCAATATTCTAACCAACAACCTCCACCTTTATCACCCACACCCTTTGAAAATTTGAAGATTGGAAAGTCCATCTATTTGTCACTTCACTTGACTTCACTCAGATCATCCACAGATCTGTTGGACTAGGAAATATCATTTATTCTTTCACAGAATTTAACACTAACCTTGAAATCACAGAAAAAAAAAACAAAATCCCCACTTGGTGGTATCATGTTCCCACAGAGAATTCTCACTTTTGAAGACAAATGCTGAAGACACCTTGGACCCATAAAGGTACTATATGGTGGGAATACTCCATGGTACATCAGTTTTTGAGTGCTATCCTCTCTATTTATTATATTGTCACCCAAGTATCAGTCTCAAACTCCCCCTTGCTGTACCATCTATGAATTCCTGTTCCAGTTCATCAAAAAAGATATTTTGTGTAATTTCCTCACAGCAGCCAGGTCCATCCCTAGACACAAAACTGAATTCACCAAACAAAACTGAATCAATATAGGAAATGGAGAAACCTAAAAGAGTGGATTAGTTGGTTACAGAAGACAAAAAGCGTCACAATCCCCTTCCCACAAACTTGGGGATCCTGCCCGGTATTAAAAATCACTTTTCATCTTACAATTTTCCTAACGTTCGAAAACTGAGGTTGTATTGTTCAGCTAGACAGGGGTGTACTACCTCAACCCCTCCCCATATCCACCCCAGCATCCCCTGCCCTTCTCCAATCTTCTTCTCCAAAAAAAAAAAAAAAACACCTCCCTGCCCAAACTCCAGCATGTCATATCAGACCAGACCATTTTTTCTGCATTTGTATTATTCATGATATAGGCTCACTTATACAACATAGCTTCCACTGATGATCTTAAAACAGGGCAGGCATCGATGACAAAATGTTCTGGGTTTCAAGTGGAGTAGCTTATGTTACATTTATTTGACAGCTGTCCCAGCATCAGACACAGGGACTTTACAAAGCCTTACAAATACGTGATCATTCTTTATTTGACCAATGTTGTTCTTTCTCTTTTTAACTTTCTTGCAGTATGTAAAATATTTCTTTGGATTTCAGTCCTGGACATGTGTAGTGTGTGGATATTTATTGATGCTTAGACAAAGCTTACAAAAATATAAATATAAAAGTTGAATCTGATTTCCTCAATTTTCACATTAGATAAAGTTATATGATGGTATACATTTTGCTTTACATTCTATAGCGACCCAGGGAATCGGAAGATTTCTGACATGTGCATGCTACTCTAGTCTGTCTTTAAATGACAGAATATTTATTTATGACAGGCCTGTTTCCATTAACAGTTCTTTATTGAAGGAAGGCATCCAAAGTAAATATTGTCTTATGTTTTTATGAATATCAGTGTGGGAAGTGGAGCTTTTTTGTGGGGGAGGAACCTGCTGATAACACTAAATATATTGTAAGTTTCACTCTTTCTATAAACTGCAGTAAAAAAATGATCTAACCTGTAATGGGAGCGCTCCTTACTTTGAGATCCAAACATTTAAACTGCCACACAAAATTCATTTTATGAGACACAGGAATTATAATTTCCTAGACATTTACAATAACAATTGCTTTCATTTCTTCTTTGCTAGAATACCTGGATTGGCATCTTTATTTTTATTTGGAAAGGTATTTGTCATACTTTATATTACCATTTGAATTCATATGCTTCCAGTGAAGGATACTTTTATTCTTACACCATACAAATAAAAAATATTGACAAAAACCTTTCAGGGAAAGTGAATGCCACTATAGTTTTTACTGCAAAGGTCAAGTGTCTACAAACTTTTGGTTATCTTAAACTCGTTTTACAGTTCTAGAGATTTTGAGGGGGAAGACGACCGGAAGTGAACAGCCATGGAGACAACACTGCTCCCTCATATTACAGTAAGTGAAGTTGTCACCCTATGACATTAAATTGTCACCTTATAATGTTCAGATTTTTTTTTTGCAAAGTTATATTTTACCACTCAAAAATGAATAAAGTTGTAGGAGGCTGTAGTATCCCTGCACATTGTTGTGCAGCTATGTTCAAGAACAGTTTGTGGCCCCTGCAACCTCCATAGACTTAAATTGGTGCCACTTGCAAATGCTCGTGTATGCATTTGTAAATATTAACAAGTGGTTTTTACAAGCAGAAGAAAAATGGAATCACTTTGCTAGGCTTTTGCAGGATTTTAGAAGCCTGTAGAGGACTATGCCCGAAAAAGCCTACTACCCCAGCTTCTGGCATCTATTTGATTACAGAGGCCCAGGGGTGGTAAACGCATGAATAAAATATCTCAAATCTGAACATGCCCCTTGTGTGGTAATGAACAGATCACCTGGTAAAAGAAATGTCTAAATTAATGCAACCACCATCTATGAATTGGACATTTTTGTTCTTACATATGCTTGACACATTTCTATTGGCATATGCAGTTACCAAACATACTTGGAAGAAACTAATTTAAATATTGTTTCATGTGTACATCTTATATTTCATTTCCAAGGAAAGGAATGATACAAAAGGAATCAGGTATCCATGTAAGTGAGTACTAGACCATCTGTCACCGTGGCCTTAGGTTTCCCACTCCTGTGACAGCGATTTGAGGATACAATGTGATTGTTTGTGACACTTCCAGCTACTGAGATATGGTACAATGTGCAGACAAGTGATCACATTTCAGTGGTCAGTGTACTTTTGTGGGGGCTGCAGTAACGCTCCATGTCCAAATCTATTAGACGGATAGTGAAAAATTTGCCAAGAAACCTGCAAAATCCCTTAAAATCCTCTAGTCTCCCTGATTTCCAATCAACACAGATAACTTGTAAATTCCAGACATTCAGATTTTGCATCCTGCTTATTTTAATCAAGCTTGTTAACTGTCTCCTTTCTAGCTAGTAGGTGCTTTGAAGAGCATATTCTCTTTATGTAAATCCCCTAAAGCTGAATTTTAAGCAGATGTAGGACACAAGTTAAAGCAAGGTCAGACAGGTCAATATTGCAGAAAGGGACAGCCGATGTCCCTCCAGGCCGAAAAGAACGAAGAATATGGCGGAGCCCAGTGACACAACGGGGACAGGTGAGTATTATGGGTTTAGATCCACTTTAAGGCAGCTCTGTATTTAAAAACCCATGAATTTAAATGTATTTTATGTAACTGGGTGAATTTGACCTGTTATCAGCCTGTTGTTATTGTCATTACAGCAGAGCTCAGGATGGTAGTCAATCAGTTGTACTAGAGGTTGCTCACAAGGAACATGGAGATGTTAGGAAAGAGTGGAGTGATGGAGATTAGAGCTTATCAGTGTTCTGTTTCTCTTTTTACTGTCCCAGTCACAGGTTGTGGCATAAGACCCGTGTTACTGAACCACAGTAGAGAGGAATCAGATCTCCTACCATGCCAAACACAGCCGCACTTCATTGCAAAGCTATGTAGGTGCAGGTGGGGTAGGAAATATGTTTTTTGGTTCCAAACAATTTTCTGTAAATCCTGAAGGCAGCTCTAACAAACCCCTCAATTCATCCTTTCTTACCCATAGACCCTAGTCTGGGTCTGCTTTCACTAAACAATAATGATGACTTTTTTATTATAATATCCACATAATCAATCAGAATGCTTATGATTATAAATGTATAAAGTCCAACATTAATATTTCAGAGCAGTTCCATTCCCAGCGAAGAGGGGAAAAAAAGGGCCTGATGATTTTATGGTTCTGATTTATTCATCAATTCCAGTTATGAATTGGATCCTTTCTCTGCGGGATTAGCTCAGTTATGGATAGTTCGTGCACATACACCAGCTCTTGTAGAGCTTGTGACACCACTCGATAGGACACCTGCTGAGTGATTAATGACACATTTCTGCAGCATTTACTTGGAATGTTCTCTGGCTTCCCTGAGGATTCCAGAGCTTCCCAGGGCAACACAGACACAGGGCTTTCTTCTGTTCTGTGTTTTGGTAACAGAAATGTGAAATGATTGAGTTTGAATGTAGAACGATCGAAAACACAAAACAAAGTAATGTGAGTGGCCCCTGAAGGACCAGAGAATGAGCAAACAGGATCACCTGCGTTTTTTATTATGGCTTTAATGTGCGATTGACAGAAAGAGGAGCATTCTGTAAACATATCTCAAAAAAAGGTTTATTTCTTGCAGAATTTTATGGCGTTAAGAGCAGCTGCAGGAAACAAGTAAAATCATTCAGTGGTCAAAGATATATAAACTCTTTGCACAAGATAGGAAATTCATTCAGTTTTCAGGACCTCCTGCCGCTAAATTAAGCAGAGCGTTTAGAGGATCTGTAGGCAGAACTGTAGTTACTTAGCGAGTGAGCACTACGCTGCCTTCATTTTCTTGATTTACAGAAGCTTTTTGAGGGTAGGTCAAAGTTTGAAAATTCTTTTTCAGGTTGGCTTGCAAAATAAGGAGCTAGGAATGGTAAATTTTGACAACAGAAAGCCTTCTAACATAGGAACTCTTAAAATCAGGTGTACTAAAGCCATACAAGATTGAAACGTGACCTGATAGAAAAATTACCCCTAGCAGCTCTCTTTGCTCCTCCAATTACCTATTTATGACTTCTTCACTCATAACCTTTTCACATGCATGAGTTCAAGATATTTCTAGGGCTACCCCAACTCTCTGGAACTTTCTTCTTTGTCCTATTCAGCTTGCTCCTACTTTCTACACATATAAAGGAGCCCTTAAAATCCATCTGTTCAAACTTGTTTACCGATCTTCTTCTGCCTCCTCATAACTCACTACTTACCCACTATTCTGTATCCCCCCTCATTTTGTGTTTACCCCCAACCTCTTAGATTGTAGGCTTTTTCATGCAAGGACCTCTCCTCCTCCTGTGTCACTGTCTGTATCTGTCCATCATTTGTACCCCCTATTTAATGTACAGAGCTGCATTTTAATACAGTTTAATAATAATCAAATACACTGGGGTAGGTACTTTGTTTATGTGCGTACATTTTTTAATTAACTAACGTTGTTGTGTACAACATTTTATGTTTAGCTAAAGTCTACTATTAAACTGAGTGGGTAATATGTGAATCCGATCCTCAAAAGCTGTAAGAAGAGTGTCTGCAGCCACATTTACAAATGTATGTACCTGCATTGATAATTTAGTGTTTAAACCACATGTGGATTATGCAGGTGTGTGTTCTTAAAATAAAATTATTAATAATAAAGTGTAGTTTTATAACCAACTAGCATACCTACCTCAATATTGCATGATCTTAATTTTTTCCTTTGTACAGCAGAGCTTATCACACTAGGAGCACCTTCATTTTGCTGTATTAGTCATGTGCTAATGGGGAACTTGTGAACAGAAAGATGAGCTCATCAGTCTACTACTTGTCCATCATTGTCCAATCACAGGCCTGAGGAAAGAGAGAGACCTTGTAAATTGCAGTAGAGGAAGTGAAGGCTTTTGGCTGGCTGTTCTGTGTGATGGGGCCATCTTAATATCTTCAATCAATGGACACATTGCACATATGAATGCAAATCCTTTGGTGAGTAAAACAGCTCTTATCTATGGTATGTATTTCATCTGTGTATCCTGTTGTGATTCTAGATTTCAGATTTAAAGCATAACCTCCAAAGTTCAAATGTTCTTGAAAAATGACTGACACACTTTTTTATTACATGTTTGCATCCAAAACTTTTAGGATGTTTTAAGGAAAAATTGGTTGCAGCACCTAAATAATACATGGGGATTGGAATATGATAGTTGATCCTATGATAGTTGATTGTACGAGTAAAGCAGCTACATACCTTGGATGAATATAGTTTTCCTTTTTTTCTCCTGATAGTAAAGCAACCTTTCTTAACATGAGAGAACCCTTTCAGGTCTATAAATAATATATCCACAGCTCCCAATACATTGGCATGGTGCTCAGCAGGAAGAATGTCACCATACAGAGAGCCAAATGATCATTGGTATCAGTGGTAACTGATCTGAGAGGCACAAACTGGTCATTGCTTAATGGACCCCTAACAACCTCTGGAGGAACCCTAGGGCTCCACAGGACTCTGGTTGAGAAACACCATAGTAAACCAATACAATTGTGATCTTATTCTCAAACGTCAACATTCCCAGTGGCATTTTGACCTATGATTCACAATGTTTTGTAAAAGGTAATCATTTAGGAATGGTAGAAGGGATGATTATGAAAAGACTTTTTCAAATGTTTTCCTTTTAATACCGAGCTAGAAAAAACACTTCAAAACACAGTTGTAATAGAAGCCGAATAGTCAGTCACTCTTGGACTCCAATTACCCCGCATAACTAGGTCCCTGACCTCATTTTTCTCAATACTCTTAACACAATAGAGCTTGGTCAAGGGCCTACCCCAAGCTGTGAATAGGTAAGTGAGATCTGATGAATTTATCCCTGTGCTTTCAACTTCTGTTCTAGTTCATTAGTACAGTGCAATCAGTAGAAAGTGATTGACCTATCTGTGTAAATGCTGCCCTAACCTCTCTAAACCCTAATATGCAAGAGATTACATGACTCTAATATAAAGACAAACTGAGGTACTGTTTATACTTTTTTTTTTGAGAATTTAATGCAGCTGCATGAAGTGGGAGTTTTTCATATTTGCCTACAGTTCCTAATTAAATACCCTTGACTGGTGACCGAATGTCTCTTCCATGTAACTTTCCAGGACAACACAAACATCCAGCTGACTGTCTGACCCCAGATTTTACACACCTCTCCTGGGGTTCAGGCAGCGACAAGCAATACCCAGAACATAGTTCAGCTGAATAAAGGGGTCACAGACCTGGAAGCGCCTCTAACAAAAATAGCAAGCACTTTTCACATTTCACATCTGGATTTTCTGTGCAGAGGGAGAACTAAGCTTCCCATATGCAGAGTGTCGTTAAAATGAATGGCAAGTTATTTTCATTCATCCAGTAAATTACCGTCATATAAGCCTTTTTTCTACCAGATTACTCTTCTTTCTCTGAGACTCATGTTTGGATTTAGGTCAGACTTTCCAGTTTCGCATGTGTACATCCACCAGCCTTCACACCCACCTCTTTGCGGCCTATGAATGGGTGGATTTCTGCCAGCCCCATCCCTGCCCTGTACATGCCTTTTTTCCCAGAAGAGGATCTAAAAACTTTAGGACACCTTTTGAGTCTCAGCATAGTAGACAGGGACAATGGTTTCCTTTTGGTTCCATCTAGGTGGGATCAAACATAGTTTGTCTTAGGTATTTCCCAAACTTTATGTGATCAGTGACCCCAGGCAGTACCCTAACTCATGACGCTTAACTTCCCGAGCAATGTATGCTAGTCAGAAGATCTCATCTACACAGTTTATATCAGTGGATTAGGCACCTATAAACTAAAAAGACCAGTGGGACAATTCAAACTTTTGTCCAGTCTACTAAAAAGTCCAATCTATTCAAGGTTTGCTGGATCACCCAACCCCAACCACCCAAAGGATTAGAATTTGTAGAAGCTAATAAAGACCATCTATAACCCTATTCAAAAGATGAGGCCAAAACCCTCAGTGGGATGAAGCGCCAGAGAAGTAGGGATAAGTAAAGATCAACCTACTTAGAGAGTTGATAAGCAGGAATATTGTTTGCAGTTCTAGGTAGAATTATAATGGGCCTTCCTTGGCTTGACCTCACGTCCCCACATCCTCCGCTCACCATAGATAATAAAGTCATAACTTAGCAATGATTCCAGTGCCAATCACAATAGTTCTTCTTTACTGACATTTTGAATAGAGCTTATGAAATCTATTATATTTACCAGGCCAAAAAGGATGCAAATAGGAGAAGGTAATTTCTAAGGTTCACATAAACTTTAAGTTCAAGCTCCACATAATAACAATGACTCCCTTCTCATCCTCCTCCCTATTTCTCCTCTGGAACAGATTATTCTTGAACTCTGCTGCTTGTCGCCCTAATAAAGCAAAACCGTACTCTTCAAACAGAGAGATGAGTCAGTTTGGCCTCCTATTTGGAAGGGCAGGCTCTGGATGTCATACACTGGGCCTCCTGCATGGTACACAGGTCAGGCAGAAATAATCATTCCTGATGATCAAACAAGAACCCTTCTTCCCGTGGGTGGTCCTGTAAGAGGTAAGAGTTAAGTTTAGAGAAACATGATGTAATAAAAACAGGTTGTGTAATACGGATCATAAAACGCTTGTGTCAGATCTGGCAGGGTCGTCAGAGGTCTCAGCCACTACTCATTTACTTCTAAAAAACGGAAAAGGGCCCATCTGTGCACTAAACATTGCTCTCTGTAAATTTGAGATTGCAAATCCAAGAGCAGGCTTCAGTGCCCCACAGTTGTTACCATTACCAAGCGATGAAGGGGAAGCAACACGCTTGCAGCAGGGGGACATAGGCTACCAACATGTCTGGAAGTATTGAATACTGTAACAAATGAAGGAGGCCACAAATTTATGGTACATCCTTTTTAAAAAGGATGTGTTTTTAATTTCAGTGTCATCATATGCTGAAGAACAGGCTTCTTCCTTAATATTAAGCAGTTACATTTTATCTGTTTTTTGGCAAGATAAGCATGTCTTTTATCTGACCTCTTTTCATTTTTTTAGTGAATAAAATGCTCTTGTACATCTTTTTTCTTTATCACATAATCAGCATGACATGGACTACTAAAACACCAGGCCATATGCCATGCATCCCCCCTTATTTGTTGTAGATTTGGGATGATACACATTTCCAGTGTGGTACACTAAAGCAATGGGTAAAGCACCTTGGATTTGTGGGGTACAGGATTATTAGTACTCCTTTTTTTGTCTAACACAGATAATATATCTCTGCATCATTCTTTTTACCCCGCTTGTTAGAATGACGCAGTCTGACCAACAAGAAGTATGGGACTAACTTTTTGTACAGCATGTCTTCCAGAAAAACTTAAAAGGCAAAGCCTGAGAAATATTGGAAATGTATTTGTAGACATTTGAGCAGTGGCCATGTGGGGCTCTTGTTAGCTGAGGAGGGTCGGGTCTCTTTCATATGAAGGAAAGAGGGAAAAGTGATTTAGAATTAAATGTGGCGCTTCCTTTTACCAGGTCCTTGTTGAATAAAATGAACCAGTGAATCCACTAAATTGACCAAATCTAAAAATTGCTTGCTCATACTTTTAGATAACTGGGCTGTAACAGTTAGATCTCAGCATTGGACTTTACTACTGGTCCATGATGAGTACCACAATTGACCAACAGTAAGTCATGAAGATAGGTAGAGTCAGGCCCAAACTTCCCTTCTGGAATATTTTGTATAGATTCTGAACATAGATGTAGGCAGTAAATATGGCCTCTTAATAGCTGACCATCTCATAGCTCTAGTGATGCAAGTAAGGGCAAAGCTGGAGTATTCGGGGCAATACATGGTACAATTAGAACAAAAAAAAACAGAATACAAACCAGTAAACTGGGCATGCCCTGTGATTTCAATACGCAAGTACAACTATAGTAAGAGGGCATATATACATAAATGTGGCAGGAATGATGAATATGAAAGGATAGTTGAAATTGCTGAAAAACAATTTTCTCAACAATTTGAATTCGCCACAAGAAGAAATTTATTGGCTATAGTCATCTAACCATATGTCAACCATAAGCCAACAGAGAACTATTTCATTTTACAGACGGTTGTAAAATACCTATTAGACACAACGTTTACATCAGTGAAGTGCTAATGGAGACCTAAAGTGCATCACTTCGAGTCGCCTAAACTAATATTAGTACTGTTTTTATATGGCTCTTATTTTACACGCTTATATATCATTTTACATGGTGATGTTTAATTGCAGTGGGAAAACAGAGGAAGACAGTACCTCATTCTTATGTTTGCTACAAGTTATATTGGGACCTTGGTTCAAAAAAACCTGGTCCAAAAAAAAAGCAGAATTATTTTAAAATAGGTCAGGGATTAAATAAGTCCCCCCAAAAACAAGCTCACGTCTGCATTGCTTATGGGGAGTTGGCACAAGTGGATCCCCTAGGTACATGAGGGAATGTAAATTAATATAATACTCAACCAGAGTCATGAAAGTGGTAAAAAAGAACAGAAGAAGAATAGAAAAGAAAAATAGGCCCACAAAGGAGGTTGATGAGGAAGGGAGGTTGGATGGGTCAACACAGAACACAATATGAATAAAACCATTGACTTGGTTATATTTCTTACAATAAATCCTTAAAGCATTAGGCTCTAGCGATCCCAGCTTATTGGCATATACTAATTGAGCCAAGGTGACCATACCTTTTTAAAGGGTGGCAAGGAGTCCGTAAGGATGGCCCTTATTTTTCATTTACCAAGAACCATGACATCTTCTGCTTGACTTGTGTTTGGGTTGGCCGACCACTAAGCTCTTGCTATGACCATTTTTGCTGCCGTGAATAAGTGAGTCAATAAACAGAATGCCAGTATTCTTTCACTAATTGTCATTTTGTCAGTATTGTTTTAAAATTGTATTGGGACCTCAAAAAACGATTTAGGGCAGAGCATCAGGGTTATTTCACCCACATTTTCCTTTAGCTTTTCTGTGCTCCTCTGCCACTCTGTTGAGTGTTGTGAGACAAAACAATATCCAGTACTTCCGGATATGAAGGATGGTGTGACACCAATTGGCAGTTTCACACTAGGCCAGTGTTACTTTACTAGGGCTTTGTCCAGAGCTTTCTAGAGGATCCTTGAGCAATTTGTGCCTCTCAGGTTAGTTACCACTGACACCAATGATCTAAAAGGGGATCTTTATGTTTAGATTTCTCCTTTCTGGACAAAAATGTAAGAGCCAATAAACCCATTGACCACCAGGCTAATATACCATGAACTGGGCATATCAAAAATATTGTCAGGTGTTTCTGATACCTGAAATTTATTTCAAAGGTTCACTCATAATAAAAAGGCTGAGAAAGGCTGCACTAGCCCATAGCTCTGTTTAAACTTAACCTTCCATAGATCTTTCCTTCAGTCCCAATCTGAACACCCGTCTCCATTAGCTTTAATAAACTTTGGGACCACCAACACATATTGAATTACTCAATTGGCTGTCCTTCTTTAAAAAAAGATGATTCTGTATTTCTTTTGTGGTAAGTTCCTTCTTTCCACCCTCTTCACATTATCAGTCCCACATAGAAAAAGCTGTGCAGAGTAATTTCTGCTCATTTAAGGTTCTTTTAGTGCTGAAGTGTAAAAAAATATGAAGTGGGTTTTTGAGTCTGTTATGTTGATTGATTGCTAACTACTGATGGTGTTTCCAAATTCCATACCTGTGGCTGCATTTGGAACATCTCCTAATCACCGTGGTGAACAATTTTGATTGCCTGACAGCAGCATTCAAGCGTTTTGTTCAGTGGTGTACATTTACCTGTGATGGTCTAGTATGACCACAGGAAATGATAAATCATTTTCCCCCAGTGGACACAATGTTATATTGATGGATGATTCCTGTACATAGCATATGATTCCTGATACAATGGTATTATACAGCCATGGAACAGTGTGCTCCATATGATGGGTAATTGTAAGCAAAGTGTGAATAATAAATTCTAAGCAGATATAAAACAAAACACATCATTTTAAGTTACACTCAGGCAAACCAATAAATACACAGATGATATACATATAATGGAGTTGTTTTACCTGCCAAAGGATTTCTGTCCATCCAGTTATGAGATGAACAAAGCACAACCAGGTCAATGACACCACTTTCTCACACACAGTTATAGTGTATATAGTGTTCCCATCTTTCCATCCCCAGTCTGCAATTGAGGTCACCCCTTTGCTTTCTGCTGATACCAGAATGTTTCTTGTCGAAAAATATGCATATACTTCATCTAGTTCTACCCCCTTTTTCCTGGTCAGAGTGCTGCTGTAGTGAAATTGCAAAAGACCAATACCCTGTCAAATTCAGGCACTTACACTAATTGCAGTGCAAAAAAAAAAAAATGAAGCTTTATAAATAATACAGAGCTGCAGTATATTTCTGTCAGGAACTTGGTTTTAAATATGTTACTTGCCCATTGTAGAAACAATAATTATAGCAAATACAAATAAGGCAAGTAGTCGAATCTTCCTTAAAGCGAGATGTTTCAGTTCTATTTACCATATATGCCACCAGGCAGGGCTATTTTGCAAGATGGGTCTCACCTGCCCGATCATTGTCTCCTTCCGTCAATAAACGCTGAGCTTTGCGTGTGTAGGAAGCCAGTATACCCGGAACATCCTGGCTTCTCCTGCGGCTGCCAAGACTAATTGAACTCCTGCACATCTGCGCAGGAGTTACGTCATCCCAGCCAATCAAGATGGCCAAAGATCAAAACAAGGAAGAGGATGGTGGTGTCCTGTAGGTGAGCGTATTTAAAATATTGGAGACAAGTAAGGTTATTTTATTGCAAAAGAGACACCGCCTGTCCCTTCTGCAATAAAGAACCTGCCAGATAGCAGTTTTTGGTTAAAAAAGGGTTTATTTCTGCACAAATCTGAGCATTATATTATTTAAGACCAAGGAGGGTGCATGTATAATGGTTACCAAGATGAGCCAAGCTTGTCAGTGGGGCTGCAATGTGGATCAAGTGAATAAACAGAAGGGCCAACAGCAATTTATAGAACCAGAGAGTGATTGCTATGCTAGGGTAATAAATATTAAGGTAACTGGTTTGTTTTAAACCTAAGCACCCTAACTGTCAGGATAAACTCTTTCTCAGTCAGGTCTCCCTATCATTGGGCTTTGCAATCTGAGTTTGTAAATTCTTTAGCCATTTCATGCTCTTGAATTCCTTCCAAGTTGCTCAGCAGTGTTTAGACTTTTTGTCGTTATCTCACCCAAGTCTAAGAGATAATGGGGTCTAAGTGTGGTAGGTTGAAATCATTGTCAAACAGGAAGTTTCTGCTTTATAAACACTATTATTTAATAGAACGCCTCAGCTCACTTATTCCACTCATTTCAAGTGAAACTTTACATTTTCTTTCTTCCTTGCTTTGTGTTTGTACATGTTATTGAAATGTATACGTTCATTTAAAATAGTCTCAGATATTTATCATTTTAATGAATTGCCTTGATCTGTATCAGCAATTTTTCTGATTCTGCTCTTATGTGAGTGGGTCTTAAATAGACCGGGAAACCTCCAACCCATCCTACCCACTTATACATATAGGGCTTTTTATAATACAGGGAATCAGACATTCCCTGGTGGAAATCTTTCAGGTTCATGTGTTTCAATGGCAGTAATTGGTTCCCACCAGGGAATGTCAGATTCCCTGTTTTTAAATAGAGCCCATAGAGAACCATTGCTGTTCACCACATTTCACTCTGTTCCTCCCTTGTAGTTCAAACCCTGTGTTATGCTGGATGGTGTCGAAGTATCAATGAGGTTGACCTTGTCAACATATGACCAGGGGTCGGCTGACTGACAAAACAAGCACATGCATGACGTTTTTAAAAAGCCACATGCTTTTATGCAAGGGTTGTTTTTGGCTTTGCCCTTCTTGCCCTAAATGAGCGAAAAGACCCTAAATAAAAAACATTCTTGCTGCCAGTTACAGGTGGCTGGCACCACTCCAGAACTGCTATAAAACGCCAGCTGATCCAAGGTGATAAATGTATGCAAAATGTTCCAAGCTTTCAATTCCATAGTAATACTGGAGCCATTACATGTCAAAATGCTGAAACATTTGCATTCCTAACCCTATAAGAGGCCCTGAAAAATGGGTTGACAAATGTACATTTATAGGTCATATGCTCTTTTTTTTCTCCTCTATATTTAACTTAATTTGAAACATGTATTGACTTTTGTATTATTGCTGGAAGGCCAAATATTATTCTGATTTCTTTATGTATTTTAGTGAGATGCCCGCACGGGAACAAATAGTTCCATGCAAATGCCATTACCATTAAAAATTGTGTTTTTTTTCGAAGTTAGTTATCGAATAGTCAGAAAGTCAGTGAAAGTCCAGCTGCAATATGGTGATCTTTATAAGGTCTTGAGAAAGTGACAGAGACACAAACTTCTGCAAGAGAATCTGACCAATTGAGTGTTCAAGAGATTCAAAAAGACGGTGGTTGACTCACACATGCCAACTAATAATTAATAGTATCTTTTAGGAGTTTAAACAAACTTAAAATAATAATAATAAACCTAGTGTATCTAAATGCAGTTATTCTAGCACTGTCAGGAATCTTTTTTTTTTTTTTTTTCAGCTGGTATTGCTGGCTGTGCCTAATGCTGTATCCTACCCCCGTCTTTTGGCAACAAGAATAATAGGACAGAGCAGGATTGTTTATACAGAGCATGAAAAATGAAAGGCTTCCACTGCTGCTTAGTATCTAACACGGTAGAGATTAGACGTAGAGTAAAATACTTTGTGAAACACTTGAGGGAAATAGCTGTTACTGGCAGCCAGGATCTCTGCTGCTTATTCCTCAATTCCTCTATCCGTCACGACAAAATAATGGGTATCCAAAATGGAAGCGGACCTCACATACAGGGCAGGACACACAGGTTAATTGTGTTTTGAGACTCTGGACTTTCTGATTTAAAAGGGGGTCTTAGAAGAAGAATTTCCTTGTGGTTACCTGGACTGAATGAGTGATCCTGTTACTTCATCTAAACAAGATTGTCGAAAATCACAACTAGGAAGAGAAAAAGGAAGAAAATGGCAGTGCCAGTAGCGAAGCAGGGACAAGTGAAAATAAACAGGTTTTAGTTCTTCTTTAAAGTATAAATGAAATCATAGCTGATGATCCTACCTGCTAGAGGTATACATGTGTGTAAAAAGGTGACAACATTTACTGTAGTCAGCTGCAGCATTTTCACCTTTTCCTACTCAGTCATGTCGGTTGGTTTACAGTCATGCCAACCTCACAAAGCGCTGGCAAACATCGCCTGTTTATCGCCTTTTAGGACTCCAGATGTACATATTACAGGGGGAGATAACATGAATAAAGCCTAACTAATAACTGAGTCAGAAGTTTTTTTTTTATACAGAGTCACATAAGGAAATAAAAGGATAACTTTTCATATAAGGTGGAACTTTCCTTTAAGTAACCTATCACTATTATCGCTTCTTTCACTCCTGAAATGTAATCTCCTGTTGAGACAACCTCTGTAGTCCTAATTCCACCTTCTCAGTTCCTGAACTTGACTCCCTAATGCCCATATCACTTTCAAAGCCCCAACATTCCTGGAAAGATTGCATTAAAAGCTTTTAAAACTGGTTCTGGCATTACAGCATAGAATAGAGTTGCCAATAGGGTCTTGGTCTGAAGGCAAAGCTCTGATATTTTCAAGAGCTCATGGAATGTTCACCCAATCACAGCATGTCATTGTTTCTTTTCTTTTTTGAAATATTATAAAAAGTCTATATTTTAAGTTTAACATTTTATAAAAACTTTAATGTTGAAAAGAAATGCACTTCCAGCAGACATTACACCAACCTGTTAGCTATGGGGTATGTCAGGACTTTATTTTCACCAGTTTGTAGATATCAGCTCTTTTTATTGCTTTTCAGAATATAATATGGTAAACTCCCCTAATTTAACAGGAGGACCCCAAGTCAGGTTAGCAGGTGAAAACCCCAAGTCATTATGCACAGGAGTCCACTGTTTGCTGTGTCTGCCTGGGTCTGGGTGGGAGATTTAGGGCACACACAGGCAGAGTTTTACTTCCAGTCTGATTGTCAAAAAAAGAATTTAGCAGAAGACCAATTGTAATAAACCATTTATGGAAAGATTGGGTTGGTAAGTAAAGATCGAAAATAGGGTGATGTGCATGGAATTCCAGTACCTTTCAATCTAAGAAAAAGGACTAGAATCTCATAAACATAAATGCAGTGTTTTTGGACCGATTATCAATCTACATATTGGTCCAGCACAAAATTCTCAGCACATCTGCTTGTGTCCACTAGACCTAAAAGCCAAATTATGAAATGTGTGGTCTCTTCCTTTTTGTAGCTTATAGTTTTTTTTATAGGGAAGGCAGCATATACTCATTCATGTCAATGGTTTTGCAGAGGTGTGAGCATAGTAAAAAAACATGACTTGTTACATTGTGCGTGGCTTGTTAATATGTGTACACGGATTGCAACCTCAGCAAAAGTCGGCTGTCAATCAAAGTTCCTAAAGTTACCGTATTTGATGAACATGACATACTGCATTCCTCGCATTGCATGTCTATGTTACCCAATTTAGAACAAGAGGGCAATGTAAAAGAAAGAAAGGTAAACCATGTGGTATTGCTCTAATTAGACTTTTGCAATTAAGGTTTAATATCTTTGATTATGGGATGTTTTTTACCTTATACTTGTCCATACAAGTCACTATAAATGCTTTGCAAACAAATCTTAAATATATTTCAACCTGTATGTGTGTATTTGTATGCTTCCATTTTTTGGTCTGATTTTAGCCTCTGGGATTTAAGTGATGTTATATATTTCATACATAGAAACCAGTTGGCCTATTTATATGCCATTGTTGCAGTTTGTACCTGATTTTCACAGTGCTGCTGTTCAATATGTCAGTATACAAACTGTAGATAGACTGATCCTTACCAGGCACTCAATAGTCTGCCCCTCCAGCCGCCAGCTGTAAAATGAATTGGGTTTCAGGATAAAGTATGGATACAGACTTAACCCAGTCACATCATTCCAGAAATATCTCATAAGTGTCTAGCAAGGCTCTTTGATCAGACATTCGTCTTCTCTGTGCAGTTCCTCCTATCCTTTGCTTTGGTGGTGGTAGGGGGTTGACGTTTCCTTTCTTGCTTAAACTTTCTCCTTTGTCTCAGAAGCTTTCTTCAGTCAGATAACAAGTAGAAAATGAAAAGTCTGCTAATTTAATGCATACGCCTGATCCTGCTAGAGGCCAATTACCTGGGCGTTTGGTAAAGTCCTGCGCTCCAGTTTCCCAGCTCACGTCACTCTATAGGTCTGTGAGGTTATCGAGACTTTTTGGGAGGACAAATTATTTTTGGATCTGGGGAGGCCCCTGCAGCAATTCAACAGCACAATATTATTCATAGAAAGGACTCTTTTAATCTTTGTATTCTATCAACTAATCTGACTGAGGTACATTTCATTTGTCTTCAGATTAATGAGGAACTGTAGAAAACACATTTACCTAGTATAATCACCCTTACATTGCTGACTGCAACTATTTGGACATTTTTATAAATGACAAGCCAAGGTTGTGCTATTTATGGTATGTGCACATTATGCCTAAGCAACCCTTAGGTAAATGTGCTGCAGAATGTCTAAACCTTACAAGATGCAATAAACAAGGATCCATTGTGGAAATATTACTAATGATCTGACTAATCAGAGTTGCTAATGTCAATTTCACACTAATGCATTTAATTATCTTTAATAATAAGCAGTATGAAAGTGAGAATTATTGATCAACAATATTCTATTGGCTTTTCTTATCTGTTAAAAAAAAAAAGAAGAGTGTAATAGATACTAAAACGTTGTCTTTAATACTCACCTTGATTTCAGAGCTGTCCTGTACAGCAGTTTTTTTCTGCCACTAGATGTCTTCAGTCTTCTAGCTTGAATGACAGCCGCCATGAGCACAGGCTGGGTGCCTCTGATCCTTTTCTTCATGCAGGCACATTACTTGAACATCACTCAGTCCGGTAGGGAGAAACATCACCCCTGCTAAAGAATAGGAAAAAGAACCCATACCATCCCTGGAGGGGTGACACCTTAGTGTGACATTTTGGAGAACTGTATGAGAGAATCACAAAGTCTTTATCAGATGAGATAGTTTGTGTATTGTATTTCATCTTCAATAAACTTTTATAAAAAGTATAGAAGGAATACCCACAAAAAAAAGAGAGGGGGGGGGGCAGCAAGGACTAAAGAAGCCAATTCACTTTGAGGCATACAATGTAACAGTATATTAGATATACAGTATATGCAATCTACTGCATATAATATAGTGACAAGACTTTGAACTTTGTGAAGTGCTATGTAATATGCTGGCACTATAAAAATACAGGACAATAATAATAATAAAATCAGCACAAGGGATTCCTGAACTCTAGGATCACAGTCAAAACTAATATAAACATAAGCTGTATAATCTAATGGCAGAGCTCAGACCCTCTGTGACAGTTTACGCCTCTGTACCATTGCAAAGTAAGTCGTAAAAGAGAGACAAGAAGAGAAAATGAGAGACATGTAGGTAAGTTGACGTCTGTGAGAAAAAGAAGAAAGCATATTTGTATTTCAAATGTGTAAACTGTTTTATTTGTTTCCCCAGAATTCAGCTTTAACATTTCAGGACATTATCAGAAGACAATTGGTATACAGGATAAGCCATAAGAAATATTTTGATACATGCAGGTGTATTGCAATATATTAATTCAGATTCCCTAAAATGGTAATTACAGGGTGAGAAATTGCAGGACTCACTGTGCATGCTACTACAACCCAACTCCATAGTTTACAGGTAAGCAGTGCCCATAGGTGTGTGTAAACTGGAAACCCTGGTTTATGATTTTTTTTATTATTGGAATTTTTTTTTTTTTAATTTATCTTATAAACAGTCAGTAAATATAGTCTGGTAAAGTGCTGCATATGATTTGTGTGACGCTGGTGTCTAATAGAAACCAGCTGTGGATCCAGGGGTTAATAGAGTCTCTGATAAGTAGAGCATAAAACCAGAGGAGGCTCATGTTAGCGGAGAGGCTGCGGTTTGATCTGCTCCAGATATTAATCATGAACAAGATCGTGCTTTGATGCTCGCCACTTGTCAAAGGCAGCAGCGGCCATCCACCATAAACAGCCTCTGAATTTTAATGGGGATTCCCACACTGTAGCGTCTTTAAGAAGAAATGCAGCATCGTCAAAATATTATACCCACTCCATTCTGTTTACTATATTTTTTTTATTTTTCCTTGTATCTTTTCCACTCGTCCCCTTTCTGACTGCAGGATACTGTGTGTTGGTAAAGCAGAACTCTAAGGAAAATGGTCCTTTTAATTCTGAGACAAGTAGGGAAGGGTTAGAACTTCTTTTTATTTGGGAAGCCATTGGGAAGATTTTACTACTTGACTCAGTGAGCACTATGATTTGTCTTTGCTTCAGACTGGCAAAGCCAAAATCTTTTTTAGCTTTAAAGAGACTGGTGAAAGGCCGGAACCCCTGTAATGTTTTATACCTGTTTGTGTCACGGATAAAGAAGATTCACCTGCTTAATTTTCCGGTGGCAATGTCTGAAATGGCTGAAAAGTTGTCACGAGAACAGGAATAGAGGGGGATAATAAAATGAGGCCAACATGTCTGATAGGATTTCCCTAATTTATTGTGTATACAGTTACATTTAAAGGAAATCTCACCAATGGTACATAGATGTCAGGCTTTTTACTCATTCCTTACTGTACTGTAAAATGAAGAGGTTTGTAATTTGGATACACTTTAAATGTAACTAAAGTAATTCCAGAACGTGACCTCTTGTAATCGTCTGTATAGCAGCACTCAGGCTTGGAAAGAGATGAGCAGCATTAGGAGGAGAAATCAGGTGTGCCGCATGTGCTGACAGAGAGGAAAGAGCAGTGAGGTGACCTCATTAGTATTTTGCTGCTCCTCCATTGTCTAATCACATGCTGGAGGCAGAGAGATTACTCAGCTAAGTTTCTAAAGAGCTTTAAAGATAGTTTAAGTCACCAGGCTGGCTGTGCTCTCCACAACCTCAGTGCTGGATGCACAAAAATACAACTTATGTGCACTTTGTGTATTCAGCTTTTTGTCCGGAGTTCAGTTTTAGTGGATTCCCTTGTCTTGATACAAATTTCCTATTAAACCTATGGTCATACCCAGCTCTCCATTTTCTCAGACTAGTGGATGTGCTTTTAGGATTGAAGGTATCTGAAGAAAAATTTGTTTGTGTTGGCCCTTCCAGCCAATCAGACTCTTGCACTGATTCTTAAAAAAGGCCCGGAGACATAAAAGAGTGAT
This sequence comes from Pyxicephalus adspersus, assembly GCF_032062135.1. Lineage (NCBI taxonomy): Eukaryota > Metazoa > Chordata > Amphibia > Anura > Pyxicephalidae > Pyxicephalus > Pyxicephalus adspersus. The sequence continues at coordinate 10,616,265 of NC_092863.1, read as the reverse complement.
TCTGGTTGGCTGCTTTGGGCAGTGCGTTCTTTAGAAACCTTACAGGTGTGTTATTTTATGTGTGGGGTTTCCAGATGAGACAGACAGTAGAGGTAAAGTTTATTTTTACTTGCTGCGAGCTGCAGCCAGATGCCATTGCCGGTGAAATTTGGGTGGGCCCCTGTCCTGCTGGCTCCAGGAAATTATGATGATCCTTTGTAATTTCCAAATACGGGGCCCGTGCTTTCACAGCTTTCCACAGATGATTTCTAGATGTTGTTTGTAGAAAAGATTGGTTATATGGGATTCACATGGGCTGCCTGCTTTGTGTTACTTGGCTTAATCTGTCTATTACGGCGTGTCAAATAAGTAATTCTTTGTACAGGGAATACGTTAATGCCTCGAGCTGGGACACACGGGAGGTAGCCATGGGCAGAGGTGTATCTGCACTGCTAAATTAAAGGGGAACTCAAGGGTAAAAACTCTGTAGAACTCCAATGCTTCATGTTTACCCCTTGTTTGCATATTCCCCCTTCTTTTGCCATCATTTGAAAAAAACTTGTGGTATAATTCCCACCTCCATCCAAAATTGTTTTTTGCTACTCTAATGGGAAAGATTTTCCCTCAGTACCTGTTTTATGATGAAGATGTTACAGGAACTTCATGAAAACTTCCCTAGTGGGGACACAAAAGCAACAAGAAAAGTAGAATGGGGAAGAATTGGAACCCTTGTAAGGTTTTTCCTGCTTCCTGGGAATCTTCTTTTCCCAGCGACACCAATTTCCATATTTAATGCCATTTGTCTGTTGGAAAAAAAGAGAGGAATGTTTGCCTAGTAAGGAATGACTCAACAGACCCATATCAATTGGATCCAGAAATAAAAATGAATGATTTTTCTAATATTGGATTAGTTAGTAACTCTAATTGCCCCTTTAGATCTCATTATTGCACATTGTGGTACATTAGGGCTAAATTCACACTGACGGTAAGATAGCAATGCATTTACTGCTTCCTCATGTGAGGGAACCACTGCCTATTGGGAGACACTACATGTAGCAGCTCCTAGAGAATGAATAGGGATGGCAGTGAGGAGTACTAGTACCATTCACTGTTACCAGCTGTCAAATGTGCCAACCTCAGGGAGTCGCAAGTGATCGCCTAATCCTGATGCATGGCTTAACCTGCCCTTAGGCATTCCCACTGAAAATTAATGGTTGGCCAATTCAACAAGATGGCCAATTCAAAAGGTACAAGATGCTTTGATTTAGGTGTTGTGCATTACTCTTCTGTGCCATTCTTTGCATTACACCACAGTTCAGGTGCATTGGGGTTAATCAAAATGAATGGCACAACAACACACAATCTTAGCACAATCGAAGATCTTCATTTTCTGGTCATACATTGTAGTACAAAAACTTTTTAAATGATGGTCACTTCAAGGAAATTGTTGACCACTAAAATACACAATAAAAACGAAAGCAATTGTTTGTTTAATTTTTTCCACATCTGACTTATAATTCCATTTCAGTACAGTAGTAAATTGTATCTATATATCAGTAGTATAACTTTCCTTTTTCTCATGAATATCATCCACCCCAATGTTTAAAGAAGTGACACAGAAAGATACTGGCGGATGAAGAATTGCACAGAGGTTCACCTGTATCTGTCAGCGGTCACTGTCATATGATATCCTGGGTCCACTCAGATCTAAAGGAGATAACATGGCAGCCCTAACATAGAGACAACTCTGGCAGGACGAGCCTGGGTTATAAACTACAGAGAGATTTACTGCTCTCCGAAGACGACGAACATGTTAGGCATCTGGAATCATTCCAGTTTTTTTAATCCTACAGGAAAACTTCATAATAACTCACACTAATATGATTTTAGGAACGCCAACGTTTATTTTTATTATTACCGACTTGTCATAAGTTTAGGCAAGGAACTTACAATTTAGGGTTTCCTGAGTGAGTAGGAACAAGCGTTGCAAAGATATTGAATGTTGCAATGTCTGTCTCTCACCCCACTATAAAAAATGATACATATTCAAAGAAACAGATTCTTAAATTTCACAGTTTTGCATGTTCTATATCTGACAATAACAACATTTTGTCTTTCACTCTTACAGATATTTCAACTTCACGCCATCATTTATTCAGCTGTAAAATAACAGCACGTAGGAATATTATTAGACGCCAACAAGACATATGGAATCAGAGTCATAACTAAAAGCAGCCTGGTGGAAGATTTAAACTTAGATCTCAAACAGAAAATGGTATTATTTAAAGGATCCCAGCCACAAAAGACTTACAGAGGCTGCTGTGGTGAGTTTTTCTAAGAATTGCTGCTCTTCATTGAAATGCCGGTTGCCTGGCTTTACTTTAACCTCTTGTTCAATTCTAATAATGAGTGTGCAGAGAAGATCCGGTGGACCAGAAAGCATTCAGGCCAGTGGGCCAAAATAACAGTCAGGCACCTACCAATTAAAGGAAAATCAGCCAAGTACATTTCTGTTATGACAGGTTAACTTTAAGTTCTGAATAGCAGATTTGCAAAGTGGACTTCTAGCAACACAAGTACCTTAATTCTCTCTGTTTTTTTTTCCAAGAAAACATTGCACTCCAGAAGAAGTTCAGCATCAGCACTCCAAAGTACAGAGTTCTTGCTTTAATATAAAAAAAAACTGTCACAACATCTCCAAAAGCCATTGTTTCGGGGCCATATAGGGTAACAAATAGCTCTTTGTTAGGGTAACATAGTGACTATGCATGAAACGGACCCTGTGCAGTTCAGAAATGTTAAATTTTTTTTTATTAAAAAAACAAGAATCCTGCACTTAGTGTTAGTGACTTTGTCTTCTGTTTCCATAGTTGTACACCATGATTGTCACTTCAAGCACCCTTCTTCTATTACAAGGTATGTTTGGTGTAAAAAATGCATTCCTTTCACATATATTTCTAAAGAAAGTTCAGTCATCCAACTTTTACCGAAAATTAGCATAATTTAGCACATTAGATTCAGTTGGAAAAATGTATAAATCATGGTAAAAAATTGTTAATTTTTTAAATCAAATCTAATGTAAAAAATGTGTGAATTTCAATAAAGGTTGGGTAATCAAATTGCAAGGATAAAAATTAGAATCAGTCTGTAAACTATATACTTAGGGTAGACCTATAGTTCTGCAAGCAAAATCTGCGATCAGGCAGGTCATATTCATATTTAGAAAGAACAGGTAATGTAGCGGGAGTAGCGTCATCCCAGACAGGCCCATCAAGATGGCCGAAGATCAGAATGCCAGGAGAGAAAAGGAAGAAGAAGCTAGCTGCACCAGCAAAAGAACAGAGACAGGTGGGTGTATTTTAAAAAGTGTGATCTGGCGAGTATGTTTATTTTATTGCAGAAGTGTCATCACCTCTCCCTTGTGCAATAAAGAACCAGCCTAATTGCAGTTTTTTTTCACTTTTACATTTAACTCTGCTTTATGTTAGTTCTAATGCAAATTTTGTATATAATTGCAGTTCATCTTTAACGAGGTGCTTCTTAATTCTACCAGCATGACCACTTTCCTTTCCTATTCCTTAGGGATCCTGGTGCTGAAGTTATATATAGATCCAGCATAAGCCCTGCAGCCTCATTGCCATATTATCCATATTTTTAGAGAAAAATACCACACTTTTCAGGGCCAGAACCTGAAACATTTCATCCACCGACCTTTCGTCTTCCAGTCATGATGTCATTTGACTTTAAACCACCACATAACTCACATGACGTAGACACAACAATAGGCGGCTGACCATAAAACATATCCAATAATTACAAAGCAAACACTCTCTTTCATTTCCTGCCCAGCGCCCGCCTATCAACAGATGCCGCAGATTAGCGAGATGTTACAAAGTGCTCTGGTACCCGGAGTGACAATCTAGGGCTTATGTCTCCGTGAGGCGCCAAAAAACTTTGCTCATTGGTTTAGGCTTTCTTTTTAGCTTGGTCAAATATTTATCTTTCAGTTTCCTTCAAATCCTCGGCCTGTTATTCTAAAAGTTAGGATTGTTCGAAAGATTTGCCTTTCAGGAGATTTTTATAGGACTGTAAAGTTACAAGTTACTCTCAGAAAGGTGTTTATTCCACCCTGGCACGGGCAAAAGAAATTCCTTTTAGCTTGAAAAGGTCGGGGTTGTTGGCAGTAAGTTCTAACCTTTCTGCAACCTTATGATTTGTAGGTGTAATCGATGAAATGACGATTTTTATTTTACAGAGTGAGGTAAAGGCGGTGTCGAGAAACCTAATAAAATTAATTTGTTTATCTTAAACTTTTCTTCTCTCACCTATGTCTTCTAACAATGCATTCATTTAAAAACAGCAAATGATGTGAGGACTTTTCTTAGACTTGAAATGCTCTCCTTCTATTTTCTTTCTGCCTTTTTATTCCATACACTGGTATTTTTACTGTCTCTCCTTCTTTGTTCCCTCCTTTTTATCCTTAGATATCTCCTGTCTTTCTCTTCCCCATTATTACTAAACTAGTTTTATATAAAAAAAATTAAAATACTGGGAAAAACATTACTTAAAGCAGTCCTAAACTCAAAAAGTTGCCAGGAGGTGATGTCTCTTTGGTCAAAAAAATGAATCCCTGGCTCATGGTGGCTTTTTTGTTTTAGCTGAAGACATTCACCATGTTTTGTAGAGGTCGGCATATACAGGAACTACATCATCAGCCGCCATGTAATGGCTGAAGAGGATTACCGTTATCTAGGACGTCCACCATGGTGGTGAAGAAGGACGCTAGTGAATGCAGCAATGGTCCTGGCCTGTGATCGCTACAGGGCAAGTGAACATAGGTAAGTGTGTGCCATAATTAGCAAATGGCAGAAGCTCACCACCCACCAGTGAGTTGAGTTCCTCTTTAGGTGAGAAGAATGCAGTCTGTTTAGAATATTTGCTTTATTTGTGCCCATTTTTCTTCTCCTAGATTATGTAAATTGAACTAATGGATCCAGGTGGATTGTTATGCCCCCCTTGGATGGCCCTAATTTTTAACTATTTTTCTCTCATCATGTCTTCAATAAAGATTATACTTCCTTACCTAATAATAATCTTTGTAATGAATAATGGACATTCGTATTCTGCTCATCCATCTTTTATAGTCAGATTTTGTGTAATGAATTGATGTGTTTGAGTGAATGTTGGGGCATGGTATATGGTCTGGTGTCCTTAGCATAGATCCGACTATTTTCTTATATGTCTCACAAATTGTGGTTTATGTGCTTCCACGTGTTTTACATGTCTCTAGGAATGATAGGGAACTATTCCAAAAGTGTTACCCAGGTCTAAGAAGAAGTAAAGACTGCTGTCAGTATAGGTTATAGTAGATTTAGGTTAAATGGAATGTGGTCCCAGCCTGGAAGGCAGAAATGGGCAAGGTATGCTTCTGATTCTGTCCCAATAGACTCCTATAAATCTAACAGAACTGAGGTTGTCTATGCACTTGCTTGTACTTGCATTAAATAAGGAAATACATTGTAAAGCACATTTTATATTTTAGGTGAATGTAGGACAAATACAATAGAAAAAAATACAATAAAAATTTTATAAATCACACAGAGACTGAGCAGATATTCCAATCTAAACCATTAAAAGCTATTTAAAGCACACATTTTAATAAAAGTACACATATTAATAAAAATATCTCTGCATTTCACATTACTACACATAACTCATTGCTGCCATTGTGAGCATGCATTGTATCAGTGATTCTAGGCATTCTGTTATAGAATGTCCATTATTTTATCTTTAATTTATAAAGCGCCATCATGCTATGGAGCCCGGTACAATAAAAAGGCTGCAGATGATAAACTTTCATATATAACATGCACAAATTCTGGGAGAAATGGACCAGTTCACCTTGCTTTGGAGAGGCAGCCTACAGCGGGCAGAACTTTGTATACCCAGCCTGCAAATCAGCAGCTTGATAAGTAGCAATGCCAGAAATATTGGCAGAAAGGTAATGGCAGGGTGATTATTAGGAGACAGGAAGGCAGCATGCCTTAATATAGCTTATTTTTCCACTTAGCTGTCCCATTAACAAAACATGAGGCAAACTGTTAGCTGGTTCACAAATGATGGTGTTACATCAAGCTTGTTATGTTTTTACAGATAAATATTTAATATGAAGAAAACAGAAGATTTAAAGCATGCTAGTCTTGGTAACTACAGCACTGCCAGCCTGCTTGCTGGCATCTTGTGTATAACTGACTAAGTCAGACAGCCCCATATGGGTTCTGGGAATGCATTCTTCCTGTATAACATTCAAGCAGCCATTGTAATCTAATTTCTCCTTAATTTTTCATTAAAAATTTAAATATTCTTTTTTTTATGCTGATCATGATGAAGAAAACTTTATAATCCTTTCTGCATATATAACGAGATGAAGATGAATTGATCAGAATCTAGCAGTTAAGTGATTATGAAAAGTGAAGAAGTGAGGTTGTAGAAAACAGGGTTAAAATAAAAATGTTCCCTTTACAATCTCACCCTGCCACCATATATTTCTTTTGTAGGCTCCAAATGTATTCCTTGTGTTCTGTTCTGTCTCTATCAGATGAAAAGTCAGGAGAAGATCACGTGGCGCCAGAAGGACGCGACCAATAAAACAGAACCAGGTGAAATTTGTGATAACAATGCTCCCAGTACAGATCTCTGAGAGGGCGATGGTAAGGAGGAAAGGCAAATACTTAACATGCCAATGAGAACCATCTAATAGGAAGCTGCTGACGTACTGTGGTTTCACCTTGATGGAATAAAAGATTAGTGTGCAGATCATTTAATAAATCAGCACAACACCTAGCTGGTGCAGCATCTGTTTGTTTTGTTGTTAGGACTGAGAAGACTTTCCCACAACTGGACAATATTGTACTTACTGCCCCGAGGGGGAGGAGTGGGAGCTGATGATGTCACTGAGCAGGGCGTGGCTATATTATAGGGCATGCCCAGGAGGAACCTCTCAATCTGAGCCTTGGGGGGGGATGTTTTAAGGAAAGGGAAAGGGTCTATTGGAAGGTGGAAAATGTCTGTAGAAGATCATGGATGCCTCTGATAGTTTAAAAGCAAGTCATTTTGAAAGCTCTAAATGATACATAAGAGGTGTACTATGCATTGGATCTAGAGAAGGGGGATCAAACCCCTGGTTTTAGTGACCAAGGGGCTTGTTCATGTATCAGTAGGTCTGTAATATGAAGCTGGAGGAAGGCCCAGTAATGGCACTGGGTGTACAATAAGGTATGTAATAATAATAAAGAAAATTTTTCTGTCTTGTAATACCTGATCTTTGCGTCAGCCTGTCGCAGGTTGACAATGCAGGGGCATAGCTGGGAGTTGCTGAATAACGGGAGTGCCTGTATAAGGACCTTCATGGCAGGACCACCAGATATTCATTTACTGAAATTTGCAGATTTTGATAACACAATGTCAATAATATGTCAAAGCTCATTATAAGATTTAAATAAATTGGTTTACATCTACTTTAAAATTCCACAACCTGGCGTTTAACATCACAATAAAATACACTGCAGCCCTACAAATGATAAAAACAAGAACATTGCTTTTTTATTTACTATTTGCTTTATTATGCACTCCTAAGGTGACAGGTTCTCTTCAAGGAAATTTAAAATGCAGAATACCGGTATTACAGTGGAGGCTTTTTTTCATTCTAATAATGAAAATAATTACAATAGCTCCCTCATATGGAGAATTAGTGAAGTGCACAGAAAGATCTCTGTGTCATATTGGAGTTTAAGACCTTTTACTGCCACCTAGAGACAAAAACTGCAAATACACAAACCATAGAATTAACCATACAATATTAAATGAGATGTCCAGGATCAGACTTTATTATTATTATTGATAAATTGTATTTATATAGCACCAACGTGTTACACAGCACTGTACATTATATAGGGATTACAAATGACAAATACAATGACACATTTGAGACTTTTATCTTTTTCTGTCGTGCGCAGTTCGCATATTTTGCTTTATATTTTCTGCTTCTTTATGCAGATGTTTAGACAAAGATAGCTTTTTTTTTTTTTTCTTGCCCTGGGTTATGACTCAACAATTCTACGTCACTGAATTGTGTTTTTGCATTATTTATGTTTGCTTATTCAGAAATAAGTTGATATTGTATTTGTATCAAATATTTATAATACTGTGTTTATAATTCAGTGAATCTGTCATTTCCTAAAACATTCCCTGGTGGTGAATCATTTATTGCCATTGAAACACAGAAGTACCCTTGCTCTCTGTATAGAAGCAGCAGTCTCTCTGCAGGCAACACTCTGCTGGGTGAGTACAGCTTTATATTCAGCAAGCAGAATTAGTTTTACGTGTTGGATTTGTTTGATGCATCTGGAATGCAAAAGGTTAAATTGATTTCGACAGTGAGGCTTAATACATAAAATGAATAATATTTTTCTTAATAATTTGAAACCCACTGATTTAACTGCTATCCAGAACCATTATATTCAGAGCCCATTCTAATTTGATTTGTTTATTAGGTGTTGCTTTTTTAATTTATTTTTATTTTATTTATTTCATGTAAATGGAAGTTGTGCTGCCCTGCCAACCCCTCTGGCACACGTCTTATATAGTGCCAGTGCCAGTTATAAGTTAAAAACATGGCTTTTATGGTCGGTGCAGGTTAAGTCACAACCTAATATTCACATGGAAGGTTTGCTTTTTTTTCTTTTATTTCTTTATTTATGTGCTGTACACAAATGTAACATGTTTTATTCCTCCTCTGCACACACCAAAATTCTGCAATGGTGTACAATTGTCTTCTTCTTACATTGGAACTGTACTGGGAAACTCTGCTCAATGCATCTTATGAGAACTATCACAATTCCAAGTGTCCATATGTCAGCCATACTTTCATTCCCTGGAATGTCTGATGTCATGGCGGATCACATGTGCAGCACCATGGCGGTTCCCAGCAGAGGCTAATATGGTGCTGACTTTGGCTGTAAGGGATAGGAGAGTTTTAGTTCTTCAGGTGATCAATAAAACTTTTCTCCATTTTACAGCCAGTTGTCATGTTGTGTAACTGCCAACAATAACTTTTTTTTTCATTATTATTAACAACTATATTAAGTTTAAAGGATATCTGATGCCAAGAATGATTAGGTTTTAGGATATGAAATTGTTAGCGTTCTGTGTCATAGAAGTTTTTTTTTACTTCATTTCCCAAAGCACAACAGAATAGAAGCGGAGACCCCCCCACCCCCCTACACACACACCTAAAGCATATGTTACCAATGGAAGATTTCCATTCCTGTTCTTGTGTGTGACAACTGTAATATCTTCATAGAGTTCCCATCCCTTTCTCCTAAACATTCACCTGGAGGAATAGAAATGGGAAATCTACCCAGTTAGCAGTAAAAATTTGATCAGGATTCTATTGTGTCTCCACTAGTTATAATGAAAATATATAATTTGAAGGTGAAATCCTCTCCAAGATTGACATTCTTCAACATGTTTCATCCTAGGATACCCTTATTAAAATTCCCATGTGTCATGGAACCCTTGCTACTATCAATAGTAAAACATTATTTGCATAGGTTGCCAGTGGTGAGAATCCCCCACCTTACTGTGGTGGTCAGATTGGCATCTTAACAATAAGGTCCTTGGGTTTATGTGGGTGGTTCTGCCAGGTTGTTTGGGCTCCAGAATTATACAGGCACCATCTTCTAGGAAATCAATCTAGGAAATTATACAGGCACCATCTTGGAAATCAATCACCCACAGCTCAAGGAACCCCTGGCACCTTCTAGAGGAAAGTATAATAATAATAATAATTGCAGCTGTCCCGCCACTACTGCAGTCTGTTATAACTGCGGGCCAGCTGCAATTCATATCAAGCTGCTTTTCTATAGACGCGAGTACAATGCCAGGAATTGTAGTAGCGGCAATTAATTTGGTGTCACATTGCAATCTATGGCAAAGTAAAACAATTAGAAAGAAGAATAGGAAGAAACAAGACTACTTACCCTACTATACTACTGACAACCATGCAGATTACACCAAAGTGAACGTTCCGTCACACTCCAGGATAAACAAAATCCAAAAGACTTCTCTGCATAGCTTATTGTGGTCTTTTTATTTTTCTATCATGCAGTAAAATAAAAAAATTCTTAGGCCTCTTTCTCTAATAAAAGCTTCTTCTACATTGAATGTTTAGCAGCACCTCTTTGTTTCTATATGAAAAGGTTTTATAATTAATGAGAAGGAAAAACCTCCTCATTTGTTTCAAGGCATTTCAAGTTTGGCCTGCTACTTGCTCTATGTTTTTAATTTCGGCCCTCTGTGTATTTGAGTTTGACACCCCTGTATTAGCCGGTGATCAGTGCTACACAGTTCTATACATAATATTATACATTATTGTCACTTCTTATATCAGCCCTTTGTCAGTATCCCTACTCACAACATAAAAAACCTCATACAAAGCGGCAGCTCCATCTGCTGTGTATGGATGAATGGCTTTTGTGTGCACACCTGTTTAATGTGTGAATGTATACAATTCACCAAACCTGTCAGACTGTAAATAGGAATTGCTGACGTTTTTGTGTTCTTACTTTTCTGCCTTCTTTGCTGTCTCCTCTGAGGTACATTGATTATCACAGCGTAGAGATGTAGATTTGTCTACGTAGCCATGTAATTGCCATATGTACAATAGTCTCTTTTTACAAGTTTATATTTGTAACACAGCCCTAAATGGAATACAAGACAATATTTATATCTATACTGACAGATTCAATGTTATTTCAGAGAAGCCGCAGTCATTTTTGTGACTCCTAATTGTTACCAGTAACATGTAGAAGAACTATACACAAAACTGCAGTAAATAGCTCACACTGATCAGAAAGTATTGGTCCAGCTGAGTCCTGAGCAGTGAGGGAAAGATTGGAACATTGTCACTGTTACCTATCCAGTGCTATGTTAAAGTGATTCCCCTCATTTCTGGTCCTAATAACAATGAGCCTCCAAGGCTGGAGAAGATAGTCTATCATAGGAGAACCTGGGTGATCCATAAACCCGGCCCATTGTTTCAGCAGACAGAAAGGGGAATTTCCTTACTGAAATGCGGATGGAAAATATAATGCTAATATAGTAGTGGAAGGCTAGAACCCCTATTTTTGTGCCTATTATAATTCCTTAGTTTCCTGTCTAGTAAAACTGATGTCAGCGGTACAGGAAATGAAGGTAAATCTTTAATCCTTCCCAACTATCCACAATTCAGTCATCAGTCCTCTCAGTAGCAAAAACTTAGATACAATTGGGATCTGCTTGCATCACAATGAAGCAACTGTGCCATTAAACCAATGGAAACATTTCCCTGTATACAAAGTTTCTTTTTAAACTTTTCTGTGTGGAAGTTTCTTTATCTTTAATTATCAAATCCACCTGTGAACACACATATATCTAAAATACGTACTAATCTCCAGCACTTAACATCCTTCAGATATTGACTGAATTAGCATGTGAACGTGTGCCACCTAGGAACTATGGCAATGTTCTCATTCACAACTGGTGAATACAAAAACTTCAACTGATGAATTGTATGAATTGAGGATCCAGCCAACAGAAGATAGGATTTTACAGTATAGACTTACTGACATTCTTGTGTTTGAAATCTTGTACAAAGTCAAAGGGAACTGGAGTATCTTGGGTGGGTGTCGGCTTGCAGTGAAATGCTCTGTGACCCCCAAAGCTCAGGGCACCCCTGCAGATCACAGCTTCCTGCTTGTTCTTTTCGATCTTCCCCTTCTTTAATATTTTCCATTTGCTATTGGGGATCTCACTGCTCAGTTAGGACAGAAGGACATCCAGGAGGAAGAAGTAGTGGTAGCTGTGTCCTCCAAGAGTTTTGTGAATATATTAAGCTGGGAGCAAGGAGGCACCCACCTACTTCTTTCTGTAAAAATCTCCCTTGAAGGTATTAGGAAAGTGAAATGATTTATTATTATCCTATGTGCCATATACTAGTGCATGCAATTCCAATCTGATAAAGTTTTTATAGCTATGAGCTTGTACAGTTTGGGGTTTCATCATGAAGGGAAATATCATTGCTTTGCTTAGTTGATAGTAAATTATAAAGCCATGCAGTAGTGATGTAGTGTGTCATATTTCTCTTTATGTGTTGTATATGAAGAATCATAATAAACAATATGTAAATCGGTGTTGGTGACCTTCTAATAATGATCACTGATGATTTTTGTTTTTCTCTGTGCTCCTTTGTTCTTCCTGCCTTTCATCTGGTGAATTTCATCCCAGGAGCTCGATGAGGTATTGTGTCTCTAAATTAAGCTGATGTTTAAATGATTTTCCCTTTTCTAGTAGCTTTTCCCCAAATTAAGCATTGCTTCACCTGTATGTGTTCTTCCAGCGTTTCCTCTGCTAGTACAGAAACCAGGTGCCCCTTTACCCCAAATACATATATTATGCCTGGAGCTCTTTCTTATTCACCTCTTTACACATGTAAGAATTTCCTATCATTTTAAGTGATGAGTATAATAACCTCACATATTATACTAAATGTAGCTCTGATACACCTCTAATCATGAAATGTTCATCGGGGGGATAGAGCAATATTTTCCAGTCCTTTGTTTCTGTAATTGCACATTTATCTTTATACTAAATACAGTCAGCTGGAATCTGGGGTGGACATTTTTCTATGCATGAGACCTACTGAGAACAAAAGCACACTGTAGTAAATAGGAACTGTGCCTCTGATACTGTTGACTGCGTAGTATTAGTATGTTGAATTGGGACAGCAGTTCATTGTGTGCAGAAAGTCTACATACACAATCTCAGTCAGAAACTGTAGACCTAAAGTAACAATAATACTTCCTATTCCTATCCCATTGTACACTCTAAATTAACCTGAACTATGTCACATAACACTTCCTAATATTTAATCTCTGTGTTCCTGGATATTTATCCCAGGACCAGATCTTGTGTGTTGGGTAGATTTTCATGTAACTTTTTTTTTTTTTTGCAGCTTGCAGATGACCGCATGGCCCTGGTGTCAGGCATTAGCCTGGATCCAGAAGCTGCCATTGGTGTCACAAAACGCTTGTCTCCAAAATGGGTGGATGGAGTTGAGGAGGTAAGATTTGTAATCTTGAGTCTAAATCTTTTACTGCAAAACTAAATATCTGGGGGAGCTATATTTAGCTATATGCCTGGTACTCACCTTTTAGTGTTTTCAAAGGATTTATTCCTGTTTAAATTGTTTTACCTAAAGGCTGACATTTGCTGATATAATTCTGTAATCCTCAGATCAATTATGATATCACACGTATTAAACAGAAGATGAAGGAACTGGCCAGTTTACATGACAAGCACTTGAACAGGCCAACCTTAGATGACAGCACAGAAGAAGAGCACGCTATAGAAATCTCCACTCAGGAGATCACACAGGTAACATGAAGTCATTGACTGTCCCTGGCTCAGGGGGATCTATGCCCACTCTTTTATTAAAGCCTTTTCTCTCTTCCAGATGTTCCATCGCTGTCAGCGGGCAGTGCAGAGCCTACAGAGCAGAGCACGTAACTGCACAGAGCAAGAGGAACGAGTTCTTCGTAACGTGGTGTCCTCACTGGCACAATCTCTGCAGGATCTCTCAACAAACTTCAGACATTCTCAGTCTGGATATCTCAAAAGTATGTATTCTTCTTAATGAAGGCTGTAAAACAAAAATTTGTTATATTACCTATAACTTAAGTCCAATGACTCAAACATTGGGGGGAGAAATGATTTTGGCGCTGTAAGAGAAATGTTCTCATTTTCTTCTTAAAGTATTTTTTTTTTTTTTTTATTTTTGCAGTAGAAATTTTATATTTAAGCCCAAATCTTCCCAATAGGATGGTTACCCTGAGCACATAGAATGTTGTTTACATGTCCTTAGGTGAGTAACATTTTGTGCTGCACCATGGACCAACCGCTCCTGCCAGAATAAAAGAGGAGCTTTAACTAAATGTCAAGCCTAGATACCTTTTCGTCTTTACCACATCCAATCACCTACCACATTTTGTAATGGGAAAGTAGGTCTGTGTTGATACACAAAATAAATTAGCCAGAGTGTCCCCCTCTTTTTTTTTCTCCTTTGTTTTCTTTCTGATGTGTAACACTGCACTTTGTAAACTGCTTTTTTTGTGGTGACAATTGTTGGATGTAATATGAACAGTCACTCTGTCCCCAAAGGTTAAAAAAAAAAATTGAACTAAGATCTGTTCTATATGTAGGAATGAAGAATCGAGAGGAAAGATCTAAACATTTCTTCGACACGTCTGTCCCACTCATGGATGATGGAGAGGACAATACATTGTATGATCGGGTAAGGTTGACTGTTGGCATAATTACAAATTGTAAAGTAAAGCAGTATTTAAAAAAAAAAAAAGTTGGCCTGCTTGTAGTTTTCTTCTTGATTGTGATTTTCAGTCTAAGACCTCTTTTCTTTTCTTTTCTTTTTTTTTATCTCTCAGGGATTTACAGATGATCAGCTAGCTCTGGTCCAGCAGAATACATTAATAGTGGAAGAACGGGAGAGAGAGATTCGTCAAATAGTGCAATCCATTTCTGACCTGAATGAGGTCTTCCGAGACCTGGCAACAATGGTGGTGGAACAGGTAAAGTACATCCATTCTGCTGTTCAATATTGTTAACCACTGGATGTTTCCCACTAAAGCCCTCCTGTATGTTTCTCTAGGGGACAGTTTTGGACAGAATAGACTATAATGTGGAGCAGTCTTGTGTTAAGACAGAGGAAGGTTTAAAACAGCTGAAAAAGGTAAGTGGTATTTTATTCTTTTTATTAGTTGATGGTCCTTTATTTATTCAGGGCCCCTGTATCCTACCGGTGCATCCTACCGGTAAATCTGACATCAGGGCATATTCAATATTAGCTCCCTTTTTGTTAACAAGGCAAAGGTCCTGCAGTTTACACATAAGTTAGGGACAACTATCCCTTCCCTATCTCGTTCATCTTCTCCATTATTAATCACATATGACTTGTTGACTACCTTAAGTGGAAATTACTTGTGCTGGCTTGTGAGTTTTTTTTACTGAGCCAATAAGCCAGGAGGGTACATACAGCTTTATAACTCTTCATGAAAAAACGGTGAACTTAGAATTTCTGCATAAGGGCCTGTGGAGACCTGACTTCTAATACATTTTATGCTGGTAGGTTTGTATAAAGAATTACAGCCACGTGAGCTGGTCTGCTTAGAGGTTTGGTTATTAAACAATATAATATGCCAGTGTAATTGCAGTGTGCACAACACAAAAAGGACAATTCTGGTTAGTCTGGGAAATGGGTCTTCTGTACCCTTTAATATAATTTACACATATTCTGGTATTGCAGATCTTTGTAACCTTACTTCATTGATGTTTTTCAGGCTGAACAGTACCAGAAGAAGAACCGCAAGATGCTTGTCATTTTAATCCTGTTTGTCCTTGTGATTGTTATGATTGTTGTGCTGATTGGTGTAAAGTCTTAATAGGTCATTTGATTTTTTTTTTATCAGTTGGACTTGCTTGTGTTTCCAGAAACAATTTAAAATTCTCTGTACCAACCAGGGAAGCTCCAAAATGTCTTCAGCACTGCAGAATTTAATGCAAAGTCTGGGGTTTATTACATTGGCATTCTTCCTGTTTACCAATCACTTCCAGTGTTTCCAATTGATGCGTTATGGACCAAAGCAAGAATGGCCTAGCAGTTTGCACTACTTATTTAAAAAGAACACTAGTCCTTCAGATCCGATTCTAAAAACTAACTTTACACTTACAGTTGTAGTTCTGAATTCTCAGCTTGTCTGTAGGGTCATCTATTTCTTACCTAACAAAGAAGCAAAATGTAAGAAGCAAAATGATTTAAGGGAAATACAAAGGTTTGGAATTATTGGCCACTTTCTGAAATGCTAACTGTGCCTGGTTTGGGGAATTTCTGAATCTCTGACCTAGAGCAAGCATGCTGCCATTGATATCCAAATATGTGATTATCATACCTGTGACTTAATAAATACTGAAGCTTGCAGACAATTGTCATTTTCAGAAGGCACCAGACATCCTCCGTTCAAGTTTCCCTAAAGTAAAATAGCTTTGAACCTGCTATCTGTTCCACCTTTTATAGACACGAGCTGTAATTGCAGATTTCACATTACCACCATCAAATCTAATTCTGAGATTCAATGTGAACAGGGCAGTGATGACAATCTCGGCCTACACACTGGCTTTGTTAACTCTGCAACTAAATGCCAAACTGACATTTGCACAAAAATTGTGGCTTTCCATAAAGTACTAGTTTGACTCCAAAGCAGCTGCTGTGACTGTGAATAAGTGACAGGTAATCTTTAACAAGATCATTGTAACGGTTTTAAAAAGAAACCTTTTCTGCGGTTGCAATATTAGGTTTCGGCCACTGGTGAAAATGTTTATTCTATCAGCGGACTGATTCTATACTGTGATATTGTATCGGGATGGGTTTTGAGCTGCCCTATGAAATAGTGGACTGGGGAGTCTTTCTGTGTGTGTTAATTCAGCAATGGTGTTAAATTCCTCTTCAATTTAATAGCAACATTTGTTTCAATGCCTAATATTCCAGAAAATAATACTCCTTCAAAAATGAAACCCTGCTGAATCTTGCTTTGTAAATACTATTTTAAATGAAAGATTTCTATTATTTATCCTGGAAGTGGATTTGTGTAAAGATGTTTGCTGTTTCAAAAATGAAATGTGTTTCTTCACTGACTTTCATTGAAGAGTAGAGTGCTGTGTGAGGTGTCAACCCTTTCCTAAAATTCATGATGAGCCAATATGGTGTCTGAGGAAGTGTTGTCTTCAGTACTCATATATATTGTAGCAATTATGGTCAATTAGAAATCCATGTCGGCAGCCAGGGGCAGCTTTACATAAAGGGTCAGACTTCATACAGCTCTCGGGTCTCTTCCATGAAAGGTAATGATCTGGTGTTTGTAAATCACTAAACAACCCCTTTCATGGGTAAGTGACAAGAATTACTGCTTTCTGATCTTTCGTCTTTCGTCTCCTACAGCTAAATTAATGTTCTGCCCCTTTTAATATTGGGCATTTTTCAGAATATGGGACTTTCACAAAGGTATTGAGGAGATTTGTGTATATTTGTAATTTATAAGATTGTAAGTATAAAAAAAAAAGCTTTATTTTAACAGGAAGAGCTTGTAACCCTGTGTTCTGTGTTGCCTTCTCTGTAACATATGTACATTATGGGGTAAATCCCAGTGCATGCTGGGTAATACTTCCCAGGTTGCACTGCCCTGTGGACAGCATGTCTCATATTCACTATTTTGTTGGTTGGTTTGTGGGAACATGTCTCTATCGTTGTTCTCTTTCCACTTATGTTTTGTCATTAAACTGTTAAAGTGATTGTCTCTTTACTGGGTGTCTTCTATGTCTGAAACTGCAATTCAACATCCTACTGATGTGTATGGAGGTTACTGGATCACAATGCCTTAAATATAATAGGATATTCACATATCTGTGGTGATAAGGGGTGGATATGGTAAACCACAGCATGGTGTTTAGGGGGGGACCAAAAATGGGGTAAACCACAGTATGGTGATTAGGGGGGAACAGAAATGGGGTAAACCACAGCATGGTGTTTAGGGGGGGACCAAAAATGGGGTAAACCACAGCATGGTGATTAGGGGGGAACAGAAATGGGGTAGACCACAGCATGGTGTTTAGGGGGGGACCAAAAATGGGGTAAACCACAGCATGGTGTTTAGGGGGGACCAAAAATGGGGTAAACCACAGCATGGTGTTTAGGGGGGAACAGAAATGGGGTAAACCACAGCATGGTGTTTAGGGGGGGCATGGTGTTTAGGGGGGAACAGAAATGGGGTAAACCACAGCATGGTGTTTAGGGGGGAACAGAAATGGGGTAAACCACAGCATGGTGTTTAGGGAGGGGACCAAGAATGGGATAAACCACAGCATGGTGATTAGGGGGGAACAGAAATGTGGTAAACCACAGCATGGTGTTTGGGGGGGGACAAAAAATGGGGTAAACCACAGCATGGTGTTTGGGGAAAACAGAAATCCGGCACACCTACAAGTGTCAGGTACTTCCATCATAGCAAGAGAGACGATTGTAAGCTTTGCATTCCGGAAGTATGTTTCTTTTACTTTAGGTTTACATTGGTGAGTAATACGACACACTGCTTCTAAACTCCTAATGACCTAGTCTATTTTAGATTTCTAATGTCACTCCTGAGGCTACAAAGTATTTTTAAAGGATTACTAGGCCAAAATCACAAGTTTGTTTTATACAATTCCCTGATAATTATGTTATACAATCAGGAATCATTTTCTTCATAGAAGACTGACAACAGGCACAGGTAAGCTGCCAATTCCAAAATAAAATATCCGATTGTATTATACACAATGTATATTTCCAAATATTTTAGTATAAAACACTTTATATATTATACAATTTATATTTCCTTTTTGTTTATCACACAGCAGACATTGGTACTCATGATGACCTGATATAAAAAGACATTGAGTGGTATTTCAACATCAAACAAATCTTAATATCCTGGAGTTTTAGTTTAAAACGAATCTTTGCTGCAGAATTAATTGTAGTTTACTTTACCCCTGTAGTAATCGTGATTGCAGTCTCCTAGAAGTCAATCAATCCAGAGTAAAGTATTCGAGTTCCTCCACATTTTCAGTGCTGGTGTTAGATTAGTTAAAATATTTTCTGTTTTTTATAAATTTATAGATGTAGCAGTGTCTCCTTTGTAAGTTACATTTATCATCCTGGTAATGCTGTGTTTGGGTGAGTAGATCAGCAAGTATTGAAAGCTGCATTTATATCGTGTGTAGCCATAATGATGACGTTCTGCAAATGTTTAGCAAATTATGTGCCCTCAAAATATCATTTTTTGTTGTAGAAAGCAACAGTCTTCTGGCTTTGGGTTTTTTTTCACGTAAAAGGTAAAACTGCCCAAGCATCTCAAGTAGACATTAAAATAACAATAAGTCTATAACATGAACTGAGTAAAAGAAAGCTGCATACCAGCCAATGTGAAACTGTATTTGTATGATATAGTGGATGCAAAATGGGATTTTCAAGTGTGTTTTAAGATCAGGTTTTCCTTAAATTAATGCTAACCTACCCTTTACTCCTCCTAAGATAAACTGCACTGATCCCTCGTCAATACAGGTAGTTTCTGATTTAGGACATCTGACATACGGACGACTTCTGGATACGAACAGGGCTTCCCTGCTTGTTAGTTTTTGGGGGGAGGGGGCGATTTGCATGACTTGCAGAAGTCTTTTGCTGTTCTGCAACTTTTGTATATCTTTAATGATCAAAACAAACTCTGCAGTTGTTTCTTTTTGCATATCAAAGCACAGCTTGCTCCAGAAGTTAATGAATATCTAGGCTCCATAAAGTTTTTGTTTGCTTTGTGATTAACTCACAGTGAGGATTTTATACTGTAACTGACACCACGCTGCCTAATAATTTGTTGAGACAAACATCCGTCCTAATTGCATTTATTAAAATAATGTACCTGTTCTGACTTACATACAAATTCAACTTAAGAACAAACATACAGTCCCGATCTTGTATGTAACCCGGGGAATTCCTTTAACTACAACTGAACAAAATAGTTTAGAATGTAAGCAGTGGGCTGCAGCTGTGCAAATCGAGTTTGGGTCTGGGAAGACTGCGGTTATTTTAGTAAAGAAGGGCCAGACTGGGTTAACCTTTTTGTAACCCCGGACTGAGCCTTGAATGGGATGACAGCTTTATGTCTTGATAATCATCCTTGTACTGAAAATAGTTTGGGGTTTGATTTAATAAAGTTACAATTGGATTGGTGTAGGAATACACAGAGATTGTCTGAATGTTCTATATGTAATATAAAAAGATACCGATGACTAAAACAGTGTATCAGTCAAGTAACAATATAAGGTAAGCATAACCATAATTACCAATAGGAATAGCAGTTTTATATACCAAGTAACAATAGGCACATAAATCTTGTCTAAGTGCAATACAGATATAAAGGAGTAAGGTATCAGAGGTTGGAATGATGCTTAAAAACGGTGTATATTTCCTGTCCACACTATGAACTTTTCCTCCTCACCCGGTCCCCCTCTCCTTTGTCTTTCTCTGCTATATACTTACAGGTTCTGTGTGTGACAGGGTGATGGTTTTTGTTGTGTATACAAAATGAGCATGAATGTGTATTACCATTCACCATTGTACAGGATTTATGTGCCTTTGTTAGCTACATTATTTGCCTCTGAAAGTGCTGGCATTACATTCTTCTACAAGGCAGCCATTTGTGGGACAAGGATGGCTCTTCCATTACTATGCTATATATTATGTTGGCCATCCTGGTTTAATACTGCAGCCTGGAAGATGTATACAGATGTGGGGCTATGTCTAAGTCTGCTCTTCATAATATGCATTGTGGTTATTGGTCAAATCAGTAGCTAATAAAACCAGAGTGGTGTTTTCAGGGGAGGTTGGTGATAGTATCTGTGTGTTATCTACATTACACATTATGTATACAGGGGTAGGCAAATTCCAGCCTTTAGACCAGATATGGCCTAGCCAGTAGTCTGTTCCGGCCTAACTCCCCCCTGGTCGATCCGGCCTAATCCCGGCTGCCAGGGGTAGGCAGTTGAGCCTCCTTGTTATGCCTCCCTTCCCTATTTACCACGGCCGGTGTTAACACTTCCGCCACCAGGGTGAGAGGACATTCCCTCTCCTCTGTATGCATTGCGGAGGAGAGGGATTTCCCCTCGGGTGGAGCCATCAGCTTGGGACTCGAGAGAGAGTCCGGCTTAGTGTGCCTTCTTGACTCCTAAAATAACCTAGTAGCCAAAAAAGTTTTCTGACCCCTGATGTAGATGATTCAATGTCTGGTGCTGGACACACCTTGCCTGATTGATTAATGTTCTCCATGACTGGAGAAGATAGACTGCCATGGGAGAACCTGGGTGATCAACAAACCTGAAATGGATCTGGTCGAGGATTGAAAACAAGTAATGATTTTTAAGAAATCTATTCCAGGTTTGCTGTATGACCAAGGTTCCCCCATGATAGTCTATCTTCTCCAGTCATGGAGAGATTTAATAAATCAGCCTTGTGTGATTAGCTCAGGCAGAGGACAGGGCAGCTTTTGTCAACTGTTTTTTTTTTTCCTTATCTTTACCATATTTAGTTAAAAGAGGAAAAGTAAAAAAAGTAAAAAGTAAATAATCTAAATATTGATTCTATAAAGGAGAACAAAACCAGCAATATAACGGTTTTACAAAAGACATTTAAAATCAGAACAGTTGGCACCAACCTGATTTTTTAACGGTTAGGATATCAAATGTCTTTGAAAATTACCTGCCACAGGTGTCAGTGTGCCTCTGTGCTGTCCAATGGCTGATGTCACAGCTAGTCACATGTGCAGCATCGTGCAAACCTCAGCAGGATGGGAGTTCCCCGGGTTTTGAAAATTCTCCATCAATATTACAATAAGGTCATAGTGCTTTTTACTTTTGTAGACGTGGAACCTTTGTTGTAGATTGCGTTCCTGCCCGGATTTATAATTAGGATGAACCTGGAACGCAAATTCTGTCTTCTTGTGTTGATTGGTCGTGAGAGGTGGGCGGGCTTGGTGAGGGATACTGCCTGCATGTTGATAGGCTGCTGTACAGGAGGGCGGGGCTGAGGCTGACAGCGAGGTTTGGCGCGGTGGTGGAGGGGAAGCAGTCCGGTCTGACATGGCCAATGTACGGCTGGAGTTTAAGGCGAGCGCCGGGGATGGGGACCCCCAGACTAGGCCTGTCCTTATCCTGGGACAACTGCCTAACCTGCAGAAGCTTCTGTGGGCCGATGTGAAGGGGAAACTGCAGCCCAGAGTCACTGAGGAGGTGAGCACCTATCCTGCAGGCCTCTGCCTATTGACAGGAGCCGTAACCAGGGGCAACCACCCTGAGCACTGTGTGTGGGGATAATGGGGGTCCCAGGTTATAATGGCTGGCTGCTGTATAATGTGTAAAGCACCCAGCAGCCCTGGTGACCCCATAATGGAACAAGTGGCCCCTGAATGCAGCTTGGCCTGTTATATGGGCTCCTGCAATGTAATGACTATTCATAAAGCAGTGAATCTTCCAGGTCTGTGTGATTCAATGATTCTCCTCCAGGCAACATTGGGTTCATTGCTTTATGAATTGACATTTATATATTTTCCTTGTTTCAGATAATATATAAATGTTTTCTTGCAGTGTTTTGTCTCTGGTTTGTAATTCTCTCTATGTTTGTTTTTTATTCTGAGGCAGCAGAGAGAATGTGTTTATTTTTGTTCCTGGAGTTGTTTTTATTTCAGTGAGTGGATTTATCTCTATGCTATGCTGGAAGGTGATTGGGAATGTGTGTCCTGCTTAGTAGTGCTGCACAATGTTTGTGCCTTACTGATTCCCTATTACAGCTTAATTGAAGCTTCTTCATTTTCAATATTTCTTTGCATTGACCACAAACACCCTGGGTGCTCTTGGTAACCGAAGTTTAGTTCTGGGCTTTGAGGAAGGAGCAGTTTTGTGTTACAAAGCAATGTGTGTTCTCCTCTGTGATAATGTGATTTAGTAATGCTGATCTGTGGCCTAATATTTCATGGGTTTTGAAAAGTTTGATAAGACAATCTGGTATAGGTCACCTCTGAAAATGAGTTATGATGATGACGCAGTTTTTTTATAGCCCCAACATAGTACACAGCGTTGTACGAAGTCCAGTCCTTAGTCATGTTGTCGTTATGCTGACCCAATGGCTTCACTACCATTGGACTCGCTGACCTAGAACACATAATATAGATGAGGAGTTCTGACTTACATTTGCTGCATACTTGGCATCTGACTTTGCTGTACACAAACAACCAATTAGCAACATAACAATGGTGGAAGACGCCTTTATTGGGGAATCACTTTATACTATAGGTAGTTACATACAAGATAGGGCCTGTAGGTATGTTCTTAAGTTGAATTTGTATGTAAGTCGGAACAGGTACATTATTTTAATAAATGCAATTAGGACGGATGTTTGTCTGGACATATTATTAGACAGCGTGGTGTTAGTTACTGTATAAAATTCTCACTGTGAGGTAATCATAAACAAAGCAAAAAAAAAAAAAAAAGAATCCTTATGGAGCCTAGACATTCATTAACTTCGGAAGCAAGCTGTGCTTTGATCTGCAAAAACAACTGCAGCGTTTGTCCTGGTCATTAAAAAGTTACAAGAGGCTGCAGAAAGAGCTCCCCCCTAAGATCACCCACAACCTCAGCTGTGATTAGCAAAAGATTTCTTCTGCAAGTCATGCAAACTGCCCCCTCCAAGCCTCTATTCTGCACACAGCCAGCAGGGAAGCCCCGTTCATATCTAGGAGGTTTCTGTATGTCAGATGTCCTTAACCCGGGGACTATCTCAATTGTAATAATTCTTTACCAATCTATACGTATGATAAATTGTTTGATTTTCAGGAGGCTGCCAGATAGTAACCTTCATATATCACCCATGACAGGATTAGGAATGCCGGGGGTACAGGGGGATGTTTGCACTTTGACTTGTGGTTTACATTTAGAAGTTCACACAGGAAAGTTTTATGGAATCTGCCAGAACCTAATAAAATCACTCTTCTTACTTATACCAAGCACCTGTCCACATGTTGTCATGATTTGTTTTTTAAAGACTGTCCCCTTATGTGTGGACCAGGAGCATTTTTATGCCGATAGCAGCTTTGCCGGTATGGTTTTGCTCCCCTGGCTCACACTAATGGTCAATCAGGGTCGTTCCTCAGTGATCAGCCATTGGTGTGATGTGAGAGGAGACATGATGGCAGTGACCACAATCCCTGGGCTAAAGGAATTGCTTGTTATAAAAATAATAGACACTTTCTTTATTTGTGCCCAGTGGTTTAGGAGTTTTTTGATCACACGATAGTCTGAGTTTAGATTACTTTATAGTATTGCTGCCCCTTTGTGTTTTGCACGCTGTTGATTATTGGGGGTCACTTTAGAGATGTTATTAATGAACACAGAATGGACTGCAGCCTTTAATCCTGCCCCTCATCTCTCCAAATGTGTTCCCTATCCAGTACATTATAGTGAGGTAACCCAATCTGACAAGTTATGAGAGCTCACACACCGCTGGTTCCAGCTGAACATTTGTCAGTTTGTTACACTGGCTGTTATTCTGTCTACACACCGAATGACTTTACAGCTGACCTGTCACTAAGAGACGTGTTCTGCCATTGCTGATCCATGCCATGGACTTTGTAAAGTTCTGTATACATATAAGATACTTAATTGTACAGAATTCTGATTCCCTGGATATAAATGTGATATTTGGTGTCAGTAGATGCAGTCACACACCTGAAACAATCATACAGATAATTACTGAACACCTGAGCTGTATA